>NC_140956.1:92484277-93081777 GCF_014529385.1 Adiantum capillus-veneris | reverse complement strand
GAGCATATATGGTGTTTGTGTCTTAACTTGGAGAAAGTTTGTAAGAAAACGCTTTTGGACATTCTCAAACTCTTTCCAAGTAGACTTTGAGATGCTCCCACCCCACACTTCAACTCCATAAAGAAGAACCGGTGTCACCAATGCATCAAAAAGATACTTCTTGAGAACCCAACACTTGATGTTTCCCGCATTACACATGTTCTCAAATGCATAATATGCTCTCTTTACCGCTTCCAAACGACGCATAGCACATTCATGCCACTTGTGATTGGATGGAACCTCAAGGCCAAGGTACTTAAAGCTCTCAACAACTTCAAGTGTCTCGTTGTTGTACACAATGCATGGCTTCTCCTTATGGTTGGTTTTCACAAGCATAACCTTTGTTTTGGATTCATTTACAATCAGCCCACTATGCAAGCAAAAGTTCTCAAGGACAACCATAAGCTTTTGTGCATCTTCTAAAGTGTGTGCTAGAAGCACTACATCATCCGCATACAACAAAAGCATGATTACCGCATTGCAAATAGTGACCTCTTCAATGCCTTCTTCTTGCATAAAGTCAAGTACCATTTGTTCCAATTGATCGATGCATAGACCAAAGAGAGTTGGTGACAATGGACATCCTTGTTTAACCCCAATAGTGCTTACAAAAATTTCTGAAATTTCTCTTCCCATGCGCAATTGACAAATCACCTTCTCATAGATTCGAGAAACCGCAAGCATAAACTCACTTGGCACTTGGAGTTCTTCCATCCTTCTCCACAAATTGTTACGTGGAATCATATCAAAGGCTTTCTTAAAGTCCACAAAACAACAATACAATCGCTTGCCTTTCAACCGACTTTCCTCCATGAGAACACGAAGAGTGACAAGATGATCAATGGTGCTATGGCATCGACGAAAACCCGCTTGTCCCTTTGCACGCTTGTCATTCTCTTCAGCCCAATCACTCAATTTCATCTCCATTATGCACCCAAATAACTTTTCCATAAGAGACCCAATCATTATAGTCCGGTAGTTGCTTACATTCTTTACATCCCCTCCTTTATGCAAAGGCTTAACCCAATTAGTACTCCAATCATAAGGCATACCATGTTGAAGTGCAAGGTTGAACATATCACACATCCACTCATGGGTAAAATCTCCCATCCATTTGATCATCTCCGGCTTGATACCTTGAAGATCTCCCGCTTTGCGAGTGGCCAACTTTTCAAGCCCACCGCATACATCCTCAATAGTAAAAAAAGATGGCATACATGGGAGTGAACCATAAAATGGCATTTTTTCAGTATTTTCTTGCTCATATAATTGCCTACAATGTGTGTACATATCCACTAGACTCAAGTTACCAAAATTCTCAACCCGCTTGCCTCTCAAGTTTCTCCAAAATCTTCCACATGCATGTGCCTTTTCTTGGACTTGAAATTCTTGTTGCTTTACTTCCCATCTTCTTCACTTCTTTTGAATCAATGCCTTGTATGTATGCAAATGACTTTGATAGTTGTCTTTGTCCATAGTTGCATCAAGATTTATCAAGGACTTTCGAGCATCTTGACATTCTTTATCAAACCACCTTTTGCGTGACCTATCTTTGTTGATACCATGGAGATGCTTTATGGCAAAGCATTCTTCCGCACAAGAACAAATAGCTTTCTTGAAAGCTTCCCATTTAGTTTCCAATGGTGCATCACATTGAAGCTTTGTCATCCATAATTTTTGCTCAACCATTTCAATGTACATTGGTGCCCGTTTGAAATCCATACATAGTGATAACTTCTCTTTCCTTTGGCTGAGATTATCATGCTTAGTTGCTTCTCCACATGAAAGGTCAATACATAAGGTGCGATGGTCGGATTCCGGGGTCCATTGACCAAACATAAAACTCTTTATGCGATACATGATGGCTTCAGAGAGTAGCATATAGTCAATCACACTATCCCCATTATGTCTTCTACATGTAAATCCATTGGTTCCACTCCACAAAGATACACCATTGGCAATGAGCATACCCGTGCTATTACACATGTGTAAAAGTAACTTTCCATAGTGATCGGGCTTTTTCTCATCCATTGAAGTACGATCATACAAGTGAACTTCCTCCAACTCCCTTGAAATGTATGGCATATCAAATTGTTGAGTATCATGTTGCAATGTTTTTGTGCGAGCATTCATATCCCCAAATACAATAACATCACCTTCACCTTTGAAATAAGCAATGTCCTCTTCTAAATCAGAAAATGGTTGATCTCTATCCATGCAAGCATAAAAGGGAGAATCATGATGAGGAATGTAGCAACCGGCTACAAAAATGGGTGCTCTTTTTGGTGTCATAATATTCAGCCATACATAACGTTTGTGCTTGTCATCTTTCACAATTGATACAAAATCTTCCAATCCTTTCTTAACCATACATGCTAACCCTCCTTGTCCTCTTCGTTGCTTGAGATTCTTTGACCACATCAATGAATGTACATTGTAATCCTCCAAGCCGTTAATCCTTTGTGTATCATGCTCCCAAGTTTCAACAAGAATTACAACATCAGCTTTTCTTGTTAGTTCATCAATGCCAACCCCCGCATTCCATGGGTATCCATTACAATTCCAAAAGCATATTTTCAATTGTAACTCGGTCTCATAGGTCACGCATCCCTATTTGCTTGAGAGACTTGCCTCCTCCTTGGGCACATTTTCTTCATGAGAGATTTCCTTGTTTTTATTATTCTTTTCCTCATATGCCTTGCGACGCATATTTTGTTGCTTAATAGTGCGATCTTCACATACAAAACATTTTGTATTCTTCAAATAGATCCAACTATTATCAAGGATAATCTTTCGCTTGGTCTCATCCGGCATGGTGCATACAATTGGCCGTTCTCCCGAGCGAGGAGCTCCTTGCTTCCCCACTCTATGTGCTCCATAGACCATAACTCCGGACATGCCAAAGTGGGTTTTGAAGAAATCTTCAATAACAATGGCAAGAGAAGGAGGTGTCTCTAACTTCTCTTCGGGAATTCCACGAATAACAATGTTCTTGGAACGTCGCTCCCGTTCCTTCAACTCCTCCACATCTACATTCTCAACATTCTTTGTTTGAACCATAGCTTGCATGAGTGAGGAATTAGAAACCACATTGCTACCACATACATCAGCCCAAGACTTGTTTGTGCATACATTTTTCATGTCGCATACATCCCGGCTCATAGTGTCAAATTTCTCCTCTTTCAATACATGGTCATGCTCTACTTTGCTCATCCGCTCCTTCAAAGCATTCAAGTCCACAAGAGAGCATTTACATTCCTTGACTTCCTCTTCAAGTTGCATCAAACGTGTTGTTTGCATCTCAAGTGTCCTCTTGAGATTCTCATTCTCAACCACAAGTACCCTTAGTGTGCCATTCTCCATTGCAAGTGCTCGTAAGTCTTCGCCTTGTTTGTTTACGGTCTCTTGCAATGATACCAAGTACGCCATGATCATGGTTTCCGATGTCGTTGGTTGGGTGGTTGTGTTGCTATCTCCACACTTAGGAGATTTTGGATCATTTTCCACAATGGTTGTGGACCTTGTTGAAGAAGAAGAACCCTTGCGAGTGCCGGAAGACATTGTATGTAAAATAGGAGATGAGAATCAATTTTGTTGAACCTGTTCACTTCGAAAATGCTGCTACAGAAACGCCTTCCATAACTCTGAAAATTTCTGTCTTTACATCAATGCGTAGAGGACTTCGTGCTCTTCGATTGAGGCTCTTCAATTGAGAGAGAGAGAGAGAGAGAGAGAGAGAGAGAGAGAGAGAGAGAGAGAGAGAGAGAGAGGTTCTTTGGCTACTCCACTGGAGGGACGGGTGGCAATGGGTGGTGGTGGTAGGAGTAGGGGGTGGCACATGGTGGTAGTAAGTTAGCACCACTAACCACCAATGGTGGGCTAGGGTGGTGGTGGTGATGGGTGCTAAGGGGTGGTAATGGGAGGTAGTGGTGGTGAGACGGAAAAAAAAAACTCGCTCCAAAGCTTGCTTCGTTGAGCTCGCTTCGTAACTGTCACCGTCAAAGATGAGCCCTAAAGGTAGGGGCATGAGAGAGAACACTCACACACACACACACTCAAGGAAAGCTCAAGACTCAAGATGCATTAAGGCCACATATCAGGCCCCTAGCAATATTGCCCTCATAATGTGCTTGAACTCTATTGGATGACCTATAGGAAGGTCCAATAGAATTTAGATTCAATTAAAAAATTAAGATATTTCTCTTAAAAGGGGAAAAGGAGGACATTTGTCCAAATGCTACAATTTACAAATTAAAGTTTTCTTTTAAAAAGGGAAAGGAAGACATGTCCAAATGCTACAATTAAGTAATTAAGGTTTTTCTCTTAAAGGGGGAAAGGAGTGTTAAAGTTTAGGCATCTCAAGTGAGCTGCCCAATGTGATCCCATTATTTAGTTTGGCTTTTAGGTATTTATTTTACTAATTTGTCAAAGTCTTGGGTAGGGCAATTACTGGGATTGCTATATAAGCAACCCCTTGCCTCCATTATATACACATTTCAGTTATTCATTGCCAAGGTTGATTGGTTTAGGTCATTCTCTCTCTCTCTCTCTCTCTCTCTCTCTCTCTCTCTCTCTCTCTCTCTCTCTCTCTCTCTCCTTGGTCTCTACGCTTCCACATCGTCGACTTTGACAAGGAGTACATTTGTCTAGATACTACAATTAAGTAATTATGGTCTTTCTCTTAAAGGGGGAAAGGAGGACATTAGTCCAAATGCTAAAATTAAGTAATTAAGGTCTTTCTCTTAAAGGGGGAAATGAGGGAACTTGTCCAAATGCTACAATTGAAAAATTAATAGCTTTTTCTCAAAAGGGGCAACGAGGACACTTATCCAAATGCTACACCCCTTGCTTGTTAGGACTATAGCCATTCATTGGCTAGCCCAAAAGCTTGAGCCAATAGACTTGTAGCAAGAGTAAAGTAGAAAAATCAAATTTTCTCTCTCACATACTCCACAAGACACGCATACACACTCCCCCATTGTGTGTTGTGCGCACAGGTCATCTCCTTCTCCAATCTTGAGAAGAAGAGAGCCTACACCAACACCTCTTGGCTATGGAATGCAAATCCAACCAAGAGTCATGCTTCAAAGCAATGCTTTCCATCTTCTTCATCTTCACTACTAGGATATGCTATGCTCTATGAGTAATGATATGAGAGGAAACTAATTCTTTCTTATATGCTACTTATTCTTCCTCTTCCCTTCCCTCACTCCCTGCTAGGTCTCTCCACCTTTGAAGGTGTTTGATGTTTTGGGATTGAGGCCGGGGACAAACAAGTTAATGTTTTTGCAGGTAGTTACGGGCATAACTCTGGTGCATGAAGTTTATCATCTTCATTGCATCAACAAGGTCTCATGGAACACAAAGCATGTATTGTACCAAGTCTCTCTTCATGGGAGAATCTATAATAAAAAAGCCTTTTGGAGGGGGGACCGGCTCCAACTAAATCCGTTGGTCCTCAACTGTTGTCAATTTCTCTAACTTTCTCTGTCTTTTACAAGTATTGTTCATGCCAAGCTAATTATGTATAATGTTCATTTTGATACCTTTAATCAAGTGCTCTCCTTATGCGATTTAATAATCCTCTTAAGGAAATGCTCACTATTATTACTTTAATTTCGCTACAATCAATGTATTAGCCATATTCTGTTATGCTGTATCAGAGCTATTGGTTTCTCTTTTCTTGCTTAAGAAGAGAGGTCCTTAAGTTTTCCATGAAGGGTTGGACATGCTTATTGCAAGAGGATTAGTGGGATAGAGATTTATTATCTCGGTTGAAAAGAACTTAGTTTGAGGTACATCCTTGGGAACTATAGACTTAATAATGGAGTCTTTTGGGGCTTGCCTTTTGCTTAACCATTATTGAGCTACTAGCAAGCTCAAGAGGAACCATAATCAACCGAGCAATCTTTGATCCTCTCCACTATTCTTTGTAATCAACATTCTCTAAACCACAGGTTTGGTTGCTTGAGAGCTAATTTTCAAAAGTAAATAAGAGTAGTAACAAAGTTTTGAGTTTCCAAAGCACAAAGTAGCATAAATATAAATTTAGTTAGCATGGCTGACAATAAGAAAGAGAATAGAATTAATATTGACAACTTTGATTTTGCACATGAAGGTGTTATTAATGATACCCCCATCTTGTTACTAGGTTGCAACAACAAGCTATGGGCACTTGCAAGCTAAAGTTAACCAAAAACTTCGCACTCATGGGATTCTCCAAACTCAACAAGCGGAGAGAGAGCTTAGGAAGCCTCTTGTAGAAACTTCCAAAACAATACTCACTCCGATAAGAGAAGGAGAGGAACCCTATGAAAGAAAAAGAAGTGAACCTCCAAATTCTTCAGAGGATGTGGCCCCACAAAGACGGCGGTCTCAACGATTCCCAACTCCTCCCAAGAGGAAAAGATCATCATATAGTCCTTCTCCTCATCACTCTGAGAGGAAAGAGAGGAATTAAAAGAAGAAAAAGGCGAGAAAGAGGTCACCCTCTCCATCTTCATCATCTTCCTTGTCTTCTAATGAAAGCAGTGGTTTTTCTCCTAGAGAGTACAAGAGGAGAGAAAATTGCAAATCGTATGCTACTTGGAAAAGGTCCTACAAGCTTAATAAGTTCAAGGAGGGAGGAAAGAGAATCTCTTTTCTCACCTATGATGGCACCTTTGGTGCTACAAACAAAGTTTTGGTCTTCATCCAACAATTTGATGCAACCTTTGGAGATGAGGGATTCACGGAGTCCTCCAAGCTACACCATGTAGCTATGCATTTTCAAAAATCTACCCGACTATGGTGGGTTAGTCTATGAGGTAATGGCAAAGCTCCCAAGACATGGAAAACTCTACAAATTTCCATAATGAAAAAGTTTCTTGCTAGCGATGCCAAAGATAAAGTGCTTATCAAATGGAAAAGTTTGAAGTTAACTCCCAATGAGTCTATCCATAGGTATGTGGACAAGTTTTGGGATTTACATCTCAAAGCTATTGTCTACCAAAAGATAGACTTTGCCAAAAAAAAAGCAACAATTTTGTGTGGGAGTACCTAAAGATACGGTTGAGTATGTTAACTCTCAAAGGCCTAGGATCATCACTGAAGTGATTTACCAAACTATGGTCGCTTTACGAATCAGTTTCCAACAAGGGCTAAAAGGAGTTTTAAGCCCATGAAAACTAAAACCAAAATGAACCTAGAGGGAAGAAAAATGTTCAAAATTCTTCCCAAGGCAATTCTAGCAACAACAACAACAATAAGACCAAGGAGAAAGGAGTTTACAAAGGTAGAAATAAACTCTCTCTTGAAGAGTTAGATGATTTTCGCAAAGACCATAAATGTTTCAAGTGTGGAGATCAAGGACATGGCTATCGTTCTTGCACCAAAGGAATTCACTCAATGAGACTCCTAGAGCATCCATGATCAAAGCTCCAAAAGAGGATAATCATTGCAAAGGATCATCCCCTTCCTATGCTTGGGGAAAGGTGAGGGAGCATGATGCCTTTATCCTTTTTGACCCTAGCTCTACTCACAACTTCACATCAAAGGAGTTGGCCACTAAGCTGGAACGAGCTTTGGAGATGGGAGATACAATGACTTCCGATGGAGCTTTCAAGCGATAACAAGCCTTTGTTACTCCCTTGATTGAGAAATTGAGGCTTCATGTCCAAAGCTACATCAACAAGGAAGACTTTTTCATCTCCCCTCTCCAACATGAGGATGTTATCCTAGGGGCACCATGGTTCAACCGCATGGCTGCCAATATGAAGTTCCCTGAAAGGAGAATTTATTTCAACTACAAGGAAAAGAACATGTATATAGATGCTAATGAGTCGGGTCATACTATACCTCCTGTAAATTCACCTTCTTTTGATAAGTCAATGAAAGCTCAATTTTGGCGTATTGATTTTTGTCAAAGAGTCCATGAATGATCGTAATGTTTAATCGAATAAAAATCATAAGAATCACAAGAGGAATTAGACTTGTCTAATTTCTTAAATGGATTCCAAGATGTATTTATTGATGAAATCCCTGGAGAGTTACCTCCAAAACGAGGGGGTGATGACCTTAAAATAGAACTTCTACCTGGGAGCTCACCGCCTAATATACCTACTTATTGAGTTTCCCAAGCTCAACAAGAGGAGATTATGAGGCAAGTACATGAACAGCTGGATAAGGGGATGGTGAGGCCTAGTTCCTCTCCCTTTTGTGCACCCGTCCTAGTAGTGCAAAAGAAAGACGACACATATCGTATGTGTGTTGACTATAGAGCACTAAATAGGATTACTATTAAGAACAAATTTCACGTACCACGAGTAGAAGATTGTATTGATAAGCTACAAGGCTCTACCTACTTTAGTACGATTGACCTTAAAAGTGGTTGCCATCAATAAGGATAGTCAATGAAGATATAGTAAAGACCACATTTTGTACAACATTTGGTCTTTATGAATATATTGTCATGCCTTTCGGCTTGACAAATGCTCTGGCCACATTCAACCGCCTAATGGACAAAATTTTTATGCCCTACCGCAAGTTCACTAGAGTATTCTTTGATGATAATAAACTTTTGAGGGAGAATAAACCTTTCATTAATCAAAAGAAAAGTGAATTTTTCCTTCAAGAGATTCAATACTTTGGTCACATTACCTCTAAAAATGGTATCTGTATGGATCCATCAAAGTTAGAGGTAATAAAGCATGGCCTAACCAAAGGAATCTACATGAGCTTATCTCTCAACTTTTGCTTATGCTATCGGATCTCTCAAAACCATTTGAGGTCCAATGTGATGTTTCTGGAGATTGCCTTGGACCTGTTTTGCTTCAACAAGGGCATGCCATAGCATACGAGAGTCGAAGACTCAATTCCGATGAGCGAGTGTGTTTGGCGGACGAAGCAACAAGCGGCCGTTTCCAGGGAAGGATCATATTTTTCTGAGAAACCATTGTAAAATTCTTTTGTAAGGAAGCATCTCTAAGCCAAGAATTTGTCAAAGGATGTAACATTATTCTTATGGGAGCAATTGTATATTAGAGAGCCAGTTAGATGTTTATGAGCTTATGGCCGGACAAGCCATTTGTAAAGACCCAATCTATAAAGGTCATTTTTTGTAAGTTTGAAGATAATCTTTTTCATGGAGAACTGAGAAGACAACGTACGTTGAGAGCTCCTTCTTGTTCAAACTTGTAATCTTCGCCATTGCAGCTACGGTAATCCAAATTCAGATTTGTTTATTGCATTGTGTTCCTCTCATCTTGGTCTTCCATTCAAGTGTAATCATTCAAGATTTGGTGTAGGTTTTCAACTACAAGTTTGAGGCCTTAAATCGCTGTTTTGAGTGTCTATATGCGTGTTTTATGTTGTTTTGACCCTAGGAGGGGCTTTAGGGACCCTAAAACGACCCATTAGGATCACTTGTTCGCTGTTTTTTCTGACTTTCAGACAAACGATCGCGATCGTTGTACCTCTCCAGAATGTTGTGATAGTGATGGGATATGTTTTTGATAATCCCCTGTAGCTTCCCTTCAAGTTTCGTGCGATTCCGATATGATTTGCATGGTAAACAGGCGTGATGACTGAAGAACGGTGTAGGAGGACATAGGCAGATTGCTTGGCGGTAATACGTTTGATTTACTTGTAGAGTTAGTAGTTGCATCTCTTCGAGTTCACTTCATTAGGATTGACACCCTAGTGAGTTTCCATGCCTCATCCGAGTCGCTTCCCCTATATTGATAAATATGTTGATGCTTGAGAGCTATGCTATGGACGTCCGTCGCGGTGACCCGCAAACATTGGCGTCGTTGCCAGGGAATGCACCTTAGGTGATGAGTGACCGAGTGCGCAGTTAGACTCCTTAAAAAAGATCAATCCACAAATCCATTTTACACCTCAGTTAGGCTGCTAGACAAGGGTTTAGAGCTTAGTGGAGTCTAGAGCCAACGGACCGGCTAGATCCTCTCTTAGGAGATTTAGGGAGCTGTGAGTGAGTGTGTTAAAGAATTTTTGCTCTTCAATTTCTCTAATTCGATTGAGAACTGAAATCTCATCCGAAATTCGTCGTGTTTGTTTTGTTTGATTCATTTCCTTATGATTTTTCAGTTCTGTACTTAGTAGTAGGATAAGCAGATCACATTCCAATCAGATTTGGGGCAAAAGTTATGTTGGAATTAGGGTTGCAGAGAAACACACACAGCTTGGAGAAGACGAAGGAAGCTCAAGGCACACAATAGAGAGTGTGTTACTTAGTGTGCAATGGAAAGATTGATAGCCCTAGAGTGATAGGCGTATATACAATGCACGGGGGAAAAAACCTCCTAAAGAGGGAAAAAATGCCCCGGCGGTCCTAGTGTGTTCACACACATCACTACCACATGTATATGGTAACAAGTTAGAGTCGAGAAACCAGAAAACCATAACTTTGGCCAAAAAAAGCCATAAGACTCTGAAATTCTGGAAATCTGACCAAATAGGGTTGATATTGATTCAAATCACAAAGTGGTAGCACAAAACACTAGGAAACACTTGTCAGAGGGAGCACACAAAATTTCATCAGATTTGGCCCAAGTACTATGATTGCGATCGGTGTACCTCAGTGTCTAAATTGTACAAGATTTGACATGTGCCTTCCTGATACGATTCTAAACAACTTTGTCTAAAGCAACCACACCTAAAAACATCAAAATCAAGGAAATCAGGCCACTTGGGTAAAACTAGCCTGACACACCCAGAAAGTGAAAAATCTTGGCTTTTGGTGATCCAAATGCAAAAATACTTTGGGGATAGCCTTAAAACATCAGTGTCTACAAGCATGCCAAATTTGGTCTGATTTGGGCTCAGAAGTACGATCGCGATCGGTGTACCTAAGTGCCAGATTTGGACCAGATTTCATATGTGGGATCCTCAGGTGTATACAAACATAAAATTCTAAAGGACCTAGAGCCAGAAACCTCAAAATACCTCTCAAACCATCTGAATATAGATCCAAGTCAAAAATTGCTAAACTGGCTTAGAAATTGACTTTCAATAGACCAAAACACATCAAAACTGGGAAGGAACCATATAGAGGGATAGCATGTACACAGGACAACCCCAGGTATCTCTCAAATCCCAAATCAAACATCAAAATCAAGTCAAACTGATAAATTTGGGAAAACAGGCACTTCCAACCAAGAAATGGTAAAAACTTGACTTTTTTGAGTCCAAATACAAAAGTGTCTGGCAGGTAGTCTTAAAATAGCCTAGTGAACAAGCTGGTGAAGTTTCATCTAATTTGGGCTTAGAACTACGATCGCGATCGGTGTACCTCTAGCCCAGATCTACCTCATTTTTTACCTGTTCATAGACCTAGACTATTTAAGATACCATGAGTTGTCAAAACTCAAATTGGACATAATGTCAATAATCTGCGAGGAAAATTGTGTTGAGATCATTTTGAAGTGCAGAATCTGCTAACAGTTGGAATGATACAATGATCTCATAGCCATCCAGTGTATTCATTTGCAGAGACCGATCAAGTAACAGTCCATGCAGTCGCAGGAATTGGAAGATTTTTCCATCTCTAGGTAAGAGGTTTGGATTCAGTCAGTAAATCCCACTTTCTTCATGTTTTTGAGATCAAGAAAACAAATCAACACCAGACACCTGAATTTAGCGGATCAAACAAGTGTTGCATCAACAGAAGAGAGTGTAAACCAAGGGATAGTACGACCATTAGAGCCAATCCTCGAAGAAGGCATCTCCGATACTTCTTCAGAGAGATCTTCCGAGTATTTCACAGAACACTTGGGACAAATAAAACTAAACGGAAGAGAAAACATGGCAGCAGGACCATCAGACCCCTCGGCCACACTAAAGCTATTGTTCATCAAGTATCAATATGACAACAAGCAAGGTGCCAGGATATACAAAGATGGTATGGACCGCTACTTTGTGAAAATAGAAGATAGACCAAGTGAGTTCAGGGACTTAGTGCCTGTAAGCTATAGCGGTGATAGGTACCTAGATGACGAGGGTATCATGTACTTGGTAGTCCTAAATCCTAACATTGTAGACAAGTGGGGATTGATGGGCACAAAAGCCAAAATAGACGAGGAACATGAGTAAAAGGCACCAACAATGAGCTTACCTAATGCGAGATTAAGGCAAGAAAATGAAACGTTGAGAATCAACACGGATAATGTCTACTTGGGGTTATACAAGTATAATAATGGAGAGCAAGATCTCTATTATAGATGCGAGGAACCCTACGTCGGGGAGATGATTGAGCGGAAAAGACTTTATGTCTTCACCTACACAGAGGGAGCGATTGCAGCTACTAGTGTGAGAAGATTTCAGACAGTAGACTAGACAGAAATCAGAAACTAGACTGGAATTTGGATACTGGAATAAGAATCAGACTTATGTACTGGAAATAATATTCAGATTCAGATTCTGAATACTGGACGAGAAGTAAGTGTAACTGGAATATATGCCAATGATTGGGATTACAGATAAAGATTACAACGAATATGATTTACAAAGAGAGAGTACAGCCGACAACACTGCCAATGATTCTCAAGTACAAGTGTAGCCAAAGTGCTAACCCAAATGATAACAATTTCCAACCCGATTACAATGTAATGGGCCCTATTTATACACTTCGGGTTTACTGTAGTAATTACCATAGTAACTACTAAGTAATTCGATGCCCATCACCTAAGAGGACGTTCCCACATAGTGAAACTATCCAGCCGTCTACACATCCCTTGTAAGAATAAAAGAGCCCTAAGGGCCTCACTCTTCAGAGCATCTGGACGTAGAGTCGGAGAGTTGAGGACCCTTTGGTGAGAGTTGTACTTTGCTCAACTTCATTTGGCCGTGTCGTTTCGAATTGAACTGTGATTTTAAAGTTGTGAAGTATTTTAAGTGATTCTCTCTGGTGTCGTGACAAATTCTAGACTTGGGGTGCCCAAGTTTGTTACAGTGGTATCAGAGCATCATGCGTGGGCCTTTCTCAAAGCACATTGGTCCTATCAAAGATCAGATATGGCACTTGGGCACTTTGTAAATTGATATTGAATAATCTTCGTGCTCCGACTCCGGACTTATTAGCCACTCCCACCCTTACTTCGTCGCACATCGGGCGCGCTCTCATCTTCATTTCTCTGTCTTACAGGGCATAAAGCCATTAAGAATCCCACATTACACATGGGATCTCGTGAAGAATCTGATGGAGATAACACCTCTCAATGGGAAGGCAAAGAAAAGTTGAAATCTGGCACGGGAGCTGAAGAAAAGAATGAAGATTTGGGCAAAGTTTTCTTTTTGGCAAAGTTTGTCAGAGCAAAATACAAGCATCCACTGCAACTTGACACGGGTGTGAAAAGATTGTTGAAGTATTCTAGAGACCCGAGATTTGCGAAACACCTGAAGATTACCCGGTCAATGAGATTCACTCGAGATGGCATGAGGCCATTGATTTTCCTCTTAGGATGAGACAAAATCTAAAAGGACAGACAAGTGCAAAAAATTGAAAGCTCGAACAGCTGGAACAGAATTGTTGACCAGAAAATGAACCAGATACTGAAAAGGACACTAAAAGAGAAACTGATCTAATGACAATCTAGTTGTTTATGACAGATATACGGAATAGGAACAAGGAACTCACTTCTGTATGGATTGGGAAGCATGGAGCTGGACATCCGCTCTTTTGCAATGAGTTGGGCCATCTCCTTGCCTATTTTGCAGGTGAAATCAAGGATGAGATGGTGAGATCGAGAGGGAGATAGCTCAGGAATGAATCGGATATCCTTTTGATTTGAGATAAGGATGATGCTTTTTAATGAATGAATGATGACGCATGTTGAATGATTCTAGTTCATCAAGATTCCCATATGAATGAGATGACTAGATACTGTGGTGAGCACATCAAGGGTTCCTGCAGGATGAGATGGCTACACAGGGATCTAGGTGCATCAAGACTGCTGGACGGATGAGATGACTAGATGATTGAAACACCATGTTCAATATGAACTAAATCACGTGTGAATAAAGAACTTTCAAATAGAAATTTTTGAAGATTTATGTATGAGATTAATTTTGTCTGGAAGAACTTGCTAGTTGTGTGCAAATAATAGGTGAAATCGATGATGATGAATGCAATTGGGAGAAATGACCGCTCCAGAATGAACCCAATAAGTATCATGAATTTTAAATGAAACTAATGTTTTATGGAAGGTCTTGCTACTTGTGAACAGATAACAGGGAGAAGAATGAGATGATGATGATTTTTGAGCAGTGATAGCTCCCAAATGAACTCAATAACAAATCATGAATCACAACTAATTCAATGGAATGAATGACTGGACCACTCTGTTCTGTATGAACTTAGAGATTAATTGAGACTTGTGGGAAATATTTCTCGCACACGACGATGCTTGAGGCGAACAATTCTCGCACACAATAGTGATTGAGGCGAATAGACTACTTGCACACGACAGTGCTTGAGTTGAAAATTTCTATAGACATGATCGCAATATGGGATTAGTTAACCTGACATCAATGAGGTTCGGAATGGATCTAGATGTGGTTGTTAAATAAGTTGTTGGCAGTCATGGTCTGATATTTGGAATGATTTTTTTCTGTGATTTGTCATGTGATGTCCTGTGATGTGACTGTCGATTTGTACAAGTGCTAGAAGTGTCGTGTCTAGTGCGTTGATACTAACAATCAGTGTCTACTAAGACAATTTATGACCTGTCTCTGTTAAGACAAGTTGCACATTTGGCTACAACAGGTCTAGGCTCAACATTACAACATCAGATGGGATGATCCCCTCCACGTGTGTCACATCTCTTGGTTGGGTGTTTCCTTACATTTTAGTTTGGTATATTACCCTAGTTCATTTTCTAGATCGTTTCTTTGACCATTTGATCAACATTTGGTATTGTAAGAGCTTAAATATTTCGCTTTGTTGTGGATTAACTCATCGTAGAAGAGGCACTGCGGGTAGCATTATTTGCAGCTTCTATCACCTATCCATAAGCCTTACAATTGTCAACTAGATATAATGCTTGTCTTCTGACTTGCTCAAATGTGGTGCAAGATTTCAAGTGCATGTCCTTTTTTTAGAGTCTCATTCTTCAATCTCTTTTGTAAAGATAACTGAAGCCTCTTATCTAGTCGTGATTCTTGTATAGGACATCTTTGTTGGCATTGGTGAAGCAAAGCAAAGCTTCCTTCACTTTCTCGTTCTCCTTTTATTGAAAGTGTAGATTTGGGACTGTATATTGTGCTTGATTTCCCTTTTAGAGAGTTCCTCAGCAAACTCTCATAGAATTTTCTCTATGTTTGGAAAATCTGTGTTGTCCAATTGTTGGAACCACGTTAAGGTTTTTCCTTCCAATGTTTGCTCAAATCCTTCATACTAAGGGTGAAAATTTGCCACTTGTTTAGGTATGAAAACCTTTTCAAAGAGTGAAACATGTGTATATGGATCTCCTTACCCATTGTACTTCTTTGCAACACACTTAGCTACTTGAGATGGTCGTATTTGTCATGTTTCAGCAACCATTCTCACAACTCTTGACTCTCTTGCTAGAACATCTCTAGCTTCGTAGCAGCTGCTACTAGGAACTCTAGTTGAAGTCCTTTTTGTGGCTCTCTCCTCTAGACGCACATCTCTTGCTTCCCTCAAAGTTTCTAGATCTCTCATTGTATAGATCATGCTTGGAGCTTCACTATCCCTATATGTGATAATTGGAACCCTTGAACCCAAGGATCCCATTGGTCTAGGCACTAAAAACTACAATCGACTCAGTGAGTCAGTAATCCTCATTTTATCCGGACTCACTCTTTCTATTTTTGGTTTATACTCGAATACATCATATTTGAACATGCTAAGGGTGACATAATACTGATGGAGTGGGCCTCCAAACTATCACTATGATAATGGTAGCTACCTTTCTCGGGAATACCATGGTAGCTAGCACTATCAAACTGGTAACTAGCAGGTTGATAGTTGTAGCTACCAATCTACAAGGAACATCATGGCAGATTGGTAGTAACCACTATCAGACTTAGTAGCTACCTTTATCAAGAACAACATGGAAGCTATCAATGTTTGAAAGTGGTAATTAAAAGGATTAGAGTGATAGCTACCAACCTTGATACCAATCTCTAAGAGAGCAAGCATGTAAAGTTAGCTACCTATCTGCTGATAGTGGTTGTTACTAGGTCTGAAGCAATGTGTAACAATAAATAAAAAATTATTTAGTCTCAAAAATTCATATGAAGGACAATCAAAGCGGGTGCATAATAGTTAAAATAATTTTGTTGTTGCTCAAGAAGTCAAAACAAACCTCACGTTGCTCAAGAAGATACATTGGATGCTTTTCGAACACTTTATGTGCAATACGCTTTCAACACACATCCTTTTTGTTGGGGTGATAGGCATATATTGTGAGTCTAAATGGTCACCACTATGGCCTTCACTTCTTTCTGTTGATTTGTGAGATTGCAAAGTGAATATTTGGCCTTGTATTGCATACATAAACAAGGCATCCAACATCAGTCTAATAAAGAATGACATTGGTAGGATTACGAGCATCATGAAGACTGAATTTCATACATGTTTCCATGGGAGTCGCAATAGGTTTGCAGTCCTCAAGTCAAAAATTACATAGTAATGTCTCTATATAGCTTGTTTGACACAAGGTAATACCACCATCACACTGCTTAAATTGTATGCCCAAATAATGATGCAAAAGCCTCAAGTCTTTCATCTAGAAAGTAGCATTCAAATCAGCCTTGAAGTAAGCAATGTGTATCTTATTCGGACCAGTAATCATCAAATCAGTTACATATAGAACAATGATGAGAATTACATCATCCTCATGCTTTACATACAAAGTAATTTCAGTTGGATTGTTACAAAAGACTCGTTTTATCAAATGAGTGTTACCTTTCTCATAACAAGCACAAGGAGATTGCTTCAATCCATACAAAGATTTCTTACATTTGCACACTTTATCTTCTTGTCATTTCTTGACAAAATTGCAAGGTTGCATTACATAAACTTCCTTAAATATATTACCATTCAAGAAATCAGTAAGAATGTCTGATTGATGTATATCCCATCCAAAAAGAGTTGCCAATGCACATAGAAAATGAACAGTAGTCATATGACAGGTGGGAGCAAAGGTCTCTTCATGATCTATGCCTTTTTGTTGTGCATAGCTTTTTGCAACAAGTCAATCCTTGTAGTCATCAATCTCATCATCTACCTTATGTTTCAACTTATAAACCCACTTCCTACCAATGGCTTTTTTTCCATGAGGCAAATCACATAAATTCCATGTATCATTTTTCTATAAGTGCATCATATTTTGATTGCATGGTAGCCATTCAATTTTCTAGAAATATGTGCTTCATCAAAAGAAAGGGGTTCCTCTACATCACATAAACTAGAAATAGCCAAAACATAACAATATGATGCATAAGATGCATGGAAAGAACCTGAACGGGTATGACTAGACATAGGTATATCCAAGTTACTACCATGCAAAGCATGCACCATCCATTTGGGCATACCTCTAGAGTCCTCATTCTCCTCCCTTTCCACATCAAGCACATCATGTATATATGCATCAGTAACAAGTTGATCTATAGCATTTTTTGAAACCCTCATAGGTTGTACATTTGCCTCATTGGAATTTACATTCAAGTTTCCACCATTAAAAAGAGGCAACAAAGTGTCATCAATCTTGTGTGAGCTTATATTATTGTTTTTGGTATATGATAATAAAGGTTGAACAAAATCTTCCACAAACACAACATCTTGTGAAACCAAGCTACATTTTGTTTGTCAGTGTTATAACCTGTAACCTTGGCTTTCCGTACTGTATCCAACAAAAATGCATTTAATAGCCTTATCGTCCAATTTCTTGTGCTATATTTGTGGCACCAAATCATAAGCTAAACAACCAAAAATGTGTATGTGATCAACACATGGCTTCTTATCATGCCATGCTTCATAAGGAGTCATAGACTGTAAACATTCCTTAGGAAACCTATTATGTATATAAGTAGCACACATGATAGCCTCTCAAGCCAAAACGAATGTGGAAAATCTTGACTCTTGACCATACATCATGCCATCTCTATAAGCAACATGCATTTCCTTTCAACAACGCCATTTTGTTGAGGTCTACATGGAGCTATACATTGGTGTTTTATCCTACGACTAGCCAAAAATGCATTAAACTCATGAGACATATACTCCCCCCCTTCATCCGAGCTGAGGGTGTCCACAATACATTTAGAGACATTTTTAACTATAGCCAAAAATTACTTGAAGCACATGAAAACTTTGGACTTAGATTTAAGCAGATACACCCATACATGCCTGGAGTAATCATCAATGAAAGCCATGAATTATAGGTAATTGCTTAAGAACGGACTTGCATAGGCCCACAAACATCACTATGCACAAGTTGCAATCTACATGTAGCCTTTATTGAACCATCCTTTTGGAAACTTCGAACGTTGCATCTTACCCAAAATACAGCCTTCACAAACATGCTTCAAAGGTGCTTCAAGAGGCGGCAAAGAAGAAACCATATCAAATTTTTGCAAACGCAGCAAACTGGCAAAATTCAGATGGCCAAAATATGCATGCCAAAGTTTTTCATTTGAAATAGCCTTTGAATCCACAACTACATTTGCAAAATTTTACCCACACTTGTCATACAAAGTGAGCTTATACATTCCATGACACAAAATGCAAGAAGCAACAATTTCATCACCAAAACTAAGATCATGAATTGTATATTTTTCATCCATAAATTTGAGAACAAGACCAAGTCTTGCAAGTGCAGAGATAGACATAAGGTTATTTTTCATCCCAAGTACATAAATTGCATCAAAAAGTTTGAAGGAACTACCATTCCCAGCACTTAGCAAAATCTTTGAAGATCCTGTGAATAGAGAGTGCAAGGGAAGGAGAGAAGGGGAAGGGGATAATGACAGTAGATTGTGTTTTGGTTTGTGGGGCATTAGGAAGTAAATCTCTCTACTCCTTATTAACTATATAACCAAAGAATAGGTAATGGGCGAGTGCCCGGCCATGGGGCTAACAACCCAACAATCTCCCACTTGAAGGCCAACGTGGCCCAAGTGGCTGAAGGATGTAGGGGCTATTATGTACAACTGTACAAACGTAAAGCATGATTGTAGCTTCACCCTACGCCCACCATCTCTATGCAATGTGTGAGTCTAGGCTCTTTATTAGAGAATCCACCGTGTTTTCATCCGTGTGAACTTTGATTAACTCAATGCGTTTGCAAGCCAAAATATCCCGTACCACATGATACCTGACCTCTATGTGTTTTGACTTGGAGTAAAACACGGGGTTCTTTGCTAACGCAATCGCACTCTGACTGTCACAATGTAGCACTGGAGTTTGTGTATACCAAAATGTCACACTAGACGAGATAACCACACAGCTTCCTTACTGAAACTAGAAACTGCAACATACTTTGCCTCAGTGGTGGAAGACAAAGTGCAATTCTAGATACATGATCTCCAAGAAACTGTCACTCCAACACACAAGAAAATGTCGCCAAATGTGGATCTCTCAGTGTCCACACAACCCACATAATCCAAATCAGTGTATCCAACTATGGATGCATCACTGTTTCCAAAGTGTAAGCACTTGCTAATTGAGCCCTAGCTTGATTTTCTAAGAGATTGTAAAGTCCATGATGTGGAAACCAATTTTTTCATGTGTGCTATTTTAATGCTTCCTTATTGTTTCTTTGGCATTCTCAATGGCTACCTATGAATATAAAGACCAAAATGAATCTATAAAAAGACACATTTAATAGCGATAATGAGTGTGGCTATATAATTTTTGGTGATAGATCAGCAAAATGGAAAAAAAGTGACTATTTTGCACCTTATTCATTGTATCATCAAATATATAGAAATGATATTATTTTTGAACGCTACCTACAAATCATCACATATGTGATGTGCACAAACTGGGGGGTTCATAAGTACCTTTCGTATGGTAGCACGTGAATGCACAATAGGGAGGGTTTTTAAGAAATTCCATAAGTGTATACAATAGGGGGTGCCCTGAAATTTGGGGTTGCATATACTGTATGTAAGGAGGGGCGGTGGTGTGTGTGTGGTGGGGGGGGGGGGGGGGGGGGGGGGGGGGAGGGGATTGTAGGTTCACCACCCTCTAAATTAAGGATATTCTTGGAGTTTTTCCCGCAACACATGCCATCAAATGGCTAATTTGGGTTCTGCAAACCTTTTCAGAGCAATGGCTTATATTGCAAAATCCTCTCAAGATTAAAAAATTTTTAAAAAGAAAAATGATAAATTTTGCAACAAATGTTAACCATGTTTTAGCAAATACAAGTAGATGGCGGAGCTTGCAAGGGCATATTTGAGAGAGAGAGAGAGAGAGAGGGAGAGGGGAGGGGGGGATATAGAGAGGAGGAAGAGAGACTAAAGCAGGATCTTGTATAGTTTAAAGATAGAATTTTATCATGCACTTTAACCTCGTTCCATGGACCACCTGTAAGGACATGGGTCCTATGGGCAAGGCCACCGGCACGGCCGGACAGTGTGTACGCTAGGGGGATTTTATCATGCACTTTAACCTCGTTCCATAGGCCACCTGTAAGGACATGGGTCCTATGGGCAAGGCCACCGGCACGGCCGGACAGTGTGTACGCTAGGGGGAGGCTATAAGATAGCACGGTTGGGTGGAGACTAGCACACGTATTACCACCACCCTTCCATTGGTATCCGATCTAATTTTGGGAGGAGGCTAAAAGCGGCTTGCATGTGCGCCCGGACGGACAGTGTGTACGCTAGGGGGAGGCTATAAGATAGCACGGTTGGGTGGAGACTAGCACACGCATTACCACCACCCTTTCATTGGTATCCGAGCTATAGCCGTTTACAAAAACACCTAGGACAGAATGATAATGTCATTGACACAGGTGTGCTGGTTGACCTTATCGAACTGCCAAGCATTCCTCATGAGCCCAAAAAGATTTTGGATTCTCATGAGCTTCGCACCAGACATCATGTCAGACAACAGGTGTTGGTAAAACAGCTAGATAGATCTGAAGAAAGTTCTACATGGGAGAATGTCTTCGCACTTAAGAAACATTTTCCTACGTTCGTTTTCGAGGACGAAAACGATTCTCCAAGGGGGGCTAATGTAAGGACATGGGTCCTATGGGCAAGGCCACCGGCACGGCCGGACAGTGTGTACGCTAGGGGGAGGCTATAAGATAGCACGGTTGGGTGGAGACTAGCACACGCATTACCACCGCCCTTTCACCACCTTACGAATCCCAGTGTTGTCGAACATATCAAATTTCCATGTCCGCCCATATCTACCTTTGGTTTGTTGATGTAGCAACGTGGTCCATTCACTAGAGCTCACGCACGTGGGTAGGGTCCAACTCACATCCCACTGTGCTTCTCACTTGGTCTCAATTCACTTCCACATACCAATAAACCATGATGAATGAAGCATGCATGACCAATGCCACTGCATAGTAGTGTGTAAAATCATTGTAGATCCATAGTATTCACTAAGGATAATTGAAGCTTAGGCTCGTAAGACACGCTCTTATTCCATTGTGTTCTCTACTCTCATAAGTGAAAAGCTGCTTGTGATCATGAATAATTCATGTGCGCTTGGAAAGCTGCTCTGCTCAAAAAAAGCCTAGGTTTATTGTAATCCCACCCACAAATTTTGACATTTATCTCTTGAAAATTTTTTTGTGAGTTTTGAAAACCTAAGAAGAAAGGGACCTATAAGGTTTTTTTTGTGTATGCTAAATGAGCAAAGGTAAATTACCTTTTGAAGAGTCCAGGGTAAGATTATTTTAAGTGGGAAAAAATTTTGTAGGTTTATATATATATATATATATATATATATATATATATATATAGAGAGAGAGAGAGAGAGAGAGAGAGAGAGAGAGAGAGAGAGAGAATGTGAAGTTCTCTTGCAAGGTAGAATCTAGAAATTAGAAGGATAAAAATATCATAGATCTAAGGTGATATCTCATAGAATCCTAGCCACATATGCATTTTATTAAATTTGGGTACGTGACATGAGGAGACTGGCCCTTGGCCCTGGGAGTGTAGGACAATGACTCAAGTTTGAATTCTTAGATTAATTTTCACGACACATGTAGTAGGGGATATCAACTCACTGTTGGGGGCATATATCACGTTTATGATTTTTTTTTGTATGGATTAGCCTTTGTAGCAGGTTGACTGGGTGGTGGGTTGGCTAAGAGAGTCGCCAGAGGGTGTAGCCATGTCAATTCGTATGTGTTTGAGTCTCACATCACTTTTTAGAGAGTGAGAAGTGTGAATTCGAAGGCTGGAAATTAGACAAAACGATGGAATTGGATGGAATCTCCTAAGAGAATAAATAAAATACAGTAGAAGCCAATAGTAAGTATTTGTTGGATTTCAAAGATAATGTTTAATTTAAACATTCAAATAAAAAAGCTTCGAATGGCTTTTTTTTTTTTTAAAGATGACTTTTTTTAATTGGCTAAAATAGGATTAATTTTTGTTGGAAATTTTTTTGGTTGGTAGATAAGTTAGTGGGCACTCATGCTCTTCTTGTCAAGTGACAAGAGACAAACTTTATTATTTGATATCCCCCAAAGCACAGGTATGCAGCTTGTGGGTAGCTTATTTGTCTCTTATAGGGGTGCTAGCTTCTTAGGACTTTACGATGTGTTTGTGGGTTGTTTCCTTTTGGACCATGTGTAGTTACATGGTGTCTTTGAAATGTTTCTAACTATAGTTGTTTGTCTAGTTTCAACCTTTGTGATGGTTGTTGAAAGCTAGATTTTTGAAGGTGCACTTGGGCTTGGGGTGGTCATAAGTACTTAGTTTTGAGCAATGCTTACATTGACAGTTCTAGTAATGCACAAGGGAACTGTGTGGAATGACTTCGCTTGTAGAAACAAGTTGCTCATTAATTTCCTTGATACTAGCAAAGAAAGTGTCCATGTCATCTTCCTCATGCATAATCTTTGACATCAGCTCTTTATGCAACAATGCAATTTTAGCCTGAATGCTATGACATGCATAAAGACTAGCTAGAATATCCCAAGCTTGTTTAGCTAATTTAGATGAGTGAATGTGAGGAGTAATAGTGCGCTTCATAGATATTGAAATCAATGCATGAGCCTTCAAATCTCTAGCATCCTAGCAAGCATGCTCAGCCGTAGGCAAAACATCTCTGGGAGCAACAACCTTGCCACCAAAACCTGCAACATCCTCAACATCGCATGTATCTACAAAACCAAGATGTACATAATGGTTTACATAATGGTTGGCCGTGCACAACATTCCAAACACCCTTTTACATAAGAACGTGTTGCATAATGTAAGCCCACATTGGATAATTGTCCCCCTCCAATTTATCCTCAGTAGGAAACATCTTGAACACATTGGTGTTGTTGTCGTCATGGTGAGTGTCTGTACCTGATGTGAAAACTACCCAAAAAGAGGAGAAACAAAGCAAGACCAACATGTGCTATATAGCACAACCCGAAGAAGATTGTAAGGGACCTATTCTGTAAAAAATGTCACTAACAAAAATTCTACACAAAAGGACAAAATAGCATGCACAGTACTGCCTATAGTGGAAATGGATGCTCACCAAAATTGGAGAAAGAGAGCAGACATGTGCTAGCATATATACAATGCACGAGGGAAAAAACCTCCTAGTGAGAGGAAAAATTCCCCGACAACTCTGGAAGACTTTTGCCTTACAATACTAGTCTTGGTAGCTGCCAATCTGATAATGGTAGGTGGATGTATACCATAATAGTCCTAGTGGATTGGTGGCTTTCACATGATGGAAGGCTAGCAACTCAGGTTTCTTTGCACTAAAGTGTTTGATGGGCAAATGCTCCTCATGTGGGCCTTCAAAGACGCTACAAACTTGTTCCATTGAGAATTCAAATAGTGCATGCATGGTAACAATGAAGATATTTGAAGACCTTGAAGCTAGCAAAATAGATATGGGAAAAAGAAAAAAAAAGTTCTATCTCACAAGGAGATGTAGTGCGGGAAACTTTTTTTACTATTCAATGATCATCTAAGAAATTTTATAGAGCACAATTTTGTTTATAGATGGTAGATTAAGCAATTTAAAGAGTGTCTATGTATCTGTCCTGAAGATGTGGTAGTGTCAATTGTGGATTTCTCTACAAATTGCACATTCAAAGAACATAGTGAGATACAATCAATGAATTAGTTTTCTAGAAAATTCAAATCTTTTTGCACCTTGAGGGATTCACTATTACCTACGAGGGGCCACTTGCAAGTTCCCCCCAAGCCAAAACTCCCCTATATACGGAACCATCAATACTGACCTAACCCGTATCTATAGAGATCATAATAATTTACATAAACCCCTACTTACGGATTTATGAATATTTTCACAAGCCCCCAATCTTACATATTCTAATCCTACTATGTTGTTAAACAAAAGATAAATCATCCTTGACTAAATTTTGCCAGTAAACAAACATCTACTACTATTTAGGATCTAAAATTCCATTGCAGATCATAAATAAGACTCAATGTATTGAAATAACAAATCTATAAATTGTTGAAGCTATTTCATTACTAGCATAAAACACACTCTTTGGAAAAAAATCGACAATCTCTTCTAAACATAGATACCTTTTTTACCTCAAAAATGCAAACCAATTACTCAGCGGCTTCCACATGGGACAACAAAGGAATGTTGGAAGATTTACAAAGATATACAGTCACAGTCAATTCACATATGGACCCTGTTGTTCTTATCCCTAGCATACCCACAACCTACAAGATATTAGAGAAATAATTACATGCACATGCAATTGAAAGCATGTTGTAGGAGTCACTTTCAAGAAAAAACAAGGCTAAATAGCGTGCAATTGAACAGGATTTTATTGCTTTTCAAAGAAAAGGTAGTAACAACAATGTAGCCACTTCTCATGGTTCTTTTGCAAATGGAAAATCACATGTTCCTAATGCTTCTATTGGAAACACTTCATTTGGGAATTCTGGTGAAAAGGTAAAAAAGAAGACGTGTTGCCATTATTGCAAGTCTAATGATCACTTGATTAGGCAGTGTCTTAAATTGAAGGCAAAGGAGGGTAAGAAGAAAGCGACTGGTTCCACTACAAGTGAAACTATTGTAGAGTCTTTTGTGAAGGAGATTGTGATGTTGATGTAGATGAAAAGTGGGCATTTAGCGCAAAGTGCACTTATGATTGTTCTGTCTATGATGCATGTATGTTAGTTGCCACAGATTCTCCCGCGATAGTGGTGCTAAAGCACATTACCTCTCATTGTGACTTGTTTACCTCTCTCAAGGGTGTCCCTCATGGGAATACAGTCACTTGTGCCAACAATGCCTCTTATCCGATCAAGGGAGGTGCTAACTTCTAAAAATGTAATTCTTTCACACTTGTTGATGCACATTATGTACATGGGATCAAGAAGAATCTTCTGTCTGTATTGCACTTGCTAGACGTGGTCTTGTGTGAAATTTGTGGATGACAGATGTATAGTTCATGATCTCAGTTTTGGTGATGAAATAATTGCATATGGCATTAAATTATGTTGTGGGCTATATAAGCTCACTTTGTATAGCAAGTGTGGACAAAATGTTGCAAATGCACTCTATTTCAGATGCAAAACTTTGGCATGCACGTTTTGGGCATTTGATTTTTTTTAATTTGCTACGGTTGTTTCAAAAATATGATATGGTTGCTTCTTTGTCATCTCTTAAAGAGCCTATGAAGCATGTTTGCGAAGGATATATTTTGAGTAAGATGCAACGTTCAAAGTTTCCAAAGGATGGTTTAGTTAGGGCTACATGCAGATTGCAACTTGTGCATAGTGATGGTTGTGGGCCTATGCAAACTCCATCCTTGGGCAAGTACCTTTACTTTGTGACTTTCGTTGATGATTACTCCAGGCATGCATGGGTGTATCTGCTTAAAGATAAGTTCAAAGTGTTTATGTGCTTCAAATTTTTTTTGGCTATGGCTGAAAATGTCTCTGAATATAGTATGGGAACCCTCTATTCAAATTGAGGGGGTGAGTATATGTCTCATGAGTTTAATGCATGTGATAAAACACCAATGTACAATGCCATGTATACCTCATCAAAATGGTATTGCTGAAGAAAAAACATATCGCTTACAAAGATGGCACGATGTATGGTCAAGAGTCAAGATTTACCACATTTGTTTTGTCTTGAGGCCATCATGTGTGCTACTTATGTACTCAAACAGGTGTCCTTCAAAATATTTGCAATCTATGACTCCATATGAAGCATGGCATGATAGAACACATTCTAATTGATCACATGTGCATTTTTGGTTGTTTAGCTTGTCCTTTGGTGGCACAAACATTGCGCAAAAAAATTGGATGATAAGGTTGTTAAATGCATTCTTTTTTGTTACAGTACTGAAAGCAAAGGTTATAGGTTGTGCCATCCGCAAACAAAGCGTGTCTTGGTTTCACAAGATGTTGTGTTTGTGAAAGATTGTGTTCAACCCTTATTGTCATGTATTAGAGAACATGAAATTTATGAGAGTTTATTTCCTTGTTGGAAATTTGAATGTAAATTGCACTAAGGCAAATATACCACCTATGGGGGTTTCAAAAAATACTATGGATTAGCTTGTTACTCATGGAGTATTGATGCAGATGTACTTGATGTGGAAAGGGCTGCGAATGAGTAGGCTAGAGGTATGCCAAAATGGTTGGTGCATACTTTGGGTGACAGTAAATTGGATGCACCATTGTCTAGTCGTACTCGTTCAGGTTCTTGCCATGCATCTTATGCATCAGATTGTTATGCTTTGGCTGCTTCTAGATCATGTGAAGTAGAGGAATCTCTGTCTTTTGATGAAGCACATAATTCAAAAACTAGATGGCTACCATGCAATCAGAATATGATGCACTTATAGAAATTGATGCATGGACTTTATGTGATTTGCCTCTTGGCAAAAAGGCCGTTGGTACAAAGTAGATTTACAAGTTGAAACATAAGCCGGATGGTGAGATTGATCGCTATAAGGCTCGACTTATTGCAAAAGGTTATGCACATAAAAAAGGCATAGATTATGAAGATACTTTTGCTCCCACTTGTCATATGACTACTTCGTATTTTCTATGTGCATTGGCATCTCATTTTGGATGGGACATACATCAATCAAATATTGTTACTACTTTCTTGAATGGTGATATATGTGAGGAAGTTTATGTAACGCAGCCTCGCGGTTTTGTCAAGAAAGGACAAGAGGATAAAGTGTGCAAACGTAAGAAAGCTTTGTATGGGTTGAAGGAGTCTCCTCGTGGTTGGTTTGAGAAAGCTGACATTCGTTTGGTTAAACAAGGCTTTTGTAACAATCCCACAAAAGCACTTTGTATGTAAAGCATGAGGGTGATGTATTCGGATGGTTTGTTGATCATTGGACGAAATGAGACACATATTGTTGTATTTAAGGCTAATTTGAATGCTACTTTCAAGATGAAAGACTTGGATATGTTGCATCATTACTTGGGCATGCAGTTTAAGCAATGTGATGGTGGTATTGCCTTGCGTCAAACAAGTTACAAAGATACATTGCTATGTAAGTTTGGACCTGAGGACTGCAAACCTATTGCTATTCCCATGAAAATAGGTTTGACATTGAGTCTTCATGATTCTGGTGATCTTGTCGATGTCACTCTTTACCAAATTGTTGTTGGTGGATGCCTTGTTTATGTATGCAATACAAGGTCGGATATTCAGTCTGTAGTCTCACATGTGAGCACATTTATGCATAGCCTAGGGTCTAAGCATTGGCAGGCTGTCAAGAGGACTTTTTTCTACTTGAGTGGCACTTTTTATATTGGCTTGTTTTATACCAAGGAGGGATCATTGCCACCAGATTATCATGCTTTTTTGGATCCATATTGGGCTGGTTGTTATGACAAGCGAGTGTCCATGAGTGGTTTTTGTTTCATGCTTGGCAGTTCACATATCATGATTGAGCAAGAAGCAACCTATTGTGGGTGGCCACTTCCAACTGTGAGGCTGAGTACAGAGCAATCTTCATAGCTATAATTGAGTTTGTATGGCTTAGAAGTCTTATGGTTGATTTGGGTGTTGGACAAGACATTGCCAACATCATCTACATTGATAGTCAGAGTGCATTGGCAATTGCAAGGAACCCAATTTTTCATGTTAGCACAAAGCACATTGAGGTGCATTAACACTATGTCAGAGAGAGACTCTCAGTAGGAGAGATTAACTTGGACAAGACATTGCCAACATCATCTACATTGACAGTCAGAGTGCATTGGCAATTGCAAGGAACCCAATTTTTCATGTTAGCACAAAGCACATTGAGGTGCATTAACACTATGTCAGAGAGAGACTCTCAGTAGGAGAGATTAACTTGGACAAGACATTGCCAACATCATCTACATTGACAGTCAGAGTGCATTGGCAATTGCAAGGAACCCAATTTTTCATGTTAGCACAAAGCACATTGAGGTGCATTAACACTATGTCAAAGAGAGACTCTCAGTAGGAGGGATAAACTTGGACAAGACATCGCCAACATCATCTACATTGACAGTCAGAGTGCATTGGCAATTGCAAGGAACCCAATTTTTCATGTTAGCACAAAGCACATTGAGGTGCATTAACACTATGTCAGAGAGAGACTCTCAGTAGGAGAGATTAACTTGGCTTATGTGCCAACATAGAAAAACATTAAGAAGATAGAGAAAGAGAAGAACAAAGAGATGACACGCAGGAGTGCAGCCCTAAGGTGCCAGTAGAATATGCACACAAGATGGTATATATATAGAGGGGATCTAGGACTATATTTAGAGTAGCTTCACATATAAGCTCAACAACCCCACTCAAACAAGGGTCCCTAACTGTGGATGAAAAAACCCTTGGAGGCTCAAGGAAAAAACCCACAGCCCTATATATACCCATCGTTATATTAGTATATTGTTCAATTTACAAAAATGGTTTCTAAGGAGCTACATCACTCCTGCTACATACAACAATAGCCTCAAAGGCTCAATATAATGATCTCATTAACTCTTCCAATACTTCAAAGAATGATTTGGATCATCTTCAACTTTGATAAACATATACCATCTCTAATATACTTTACTTTGTCTTTGAGCTATGTTTAATCTGTCAATATCACAAAATCAAAAGAGAAAATAAATCATAAAAATATAACTCTTTGATAAATCATCAAAATCATAACCATTGAGATTCACAGAGAAGAGAAATAATGTGGATTATCAAAGCATAAATGTTAATATTGACTAAAGATTATAAAATAAATCATCAAAACTGTAAGTATTTGGAACTACATAAATCATTGAAACATAACACTTTAATATTCACATGGAAAGAATAAAAAAATTTATACAAACATAATTCTTTAACATGAATCTTTGAATACAACACAAATTATCAAGATTGTATAATTCTCAGTAGTTTCAATTTAAAAAAAATATTGATTTCAGCTGCATCATAAACCATACACAATCTTAAACAAGAAAACCAAAATAAAGTGATATGACTTCGATGTAACTCAATATACATGCTTCAAAATATATGGGATATATATAAAGAGTAAATATAGTGATCAGTCAATTTATCTACTTCTTTCAATATTTAAATCCAATTGAAGACAATATAAATTTAATATACTTAACTTTTAGTTTAATTTCTTTTACATAAACTGAATTGCATATGATCCATAAAATGCAAATCCAAGAAATATGCAACAAGAAGAATTAAAGACGACATATATCAATATGCTTAACTTTTACTCTAATTTCTTTACACAAACCA
The DNA here is from genome assembly GCF_014529385.1 of Adiantum capillus-veneris. Classification (NCBI taxonomy): domain Eukaryota; kingdom Viridiplantae; phylum Streptophyta; class Polypodiopsida; order Polypodiales; family Pteridaceae; genus Adiantum; species Adiantum capillus-veneris. The sequence goes on along the minus strand of NC_140956.1, from coordinate 93,051,824 downwards.
AATTGCATATGATCTATAAAAGGCAAATCAAAGAATCATGCAACAGAAATTTCAACGCGTATCAATATAGAAATCTAATTGAATACAATATAAATAACTCTTGATCTAAGTTCTTTTATGCCAATAAAATTTAATACGATTTATGAAAGGTAATCAAAGATTCATAACAAGAAGCTTAACACAAAAGGATTCGAAAATATAAAAGCTCTTACCTTTTGATGGCTTCAATTGGAAACATATTGAAAATAGTTACCAATTCTTTGTAAGCTACTTTTGGTGCAGACTTTGACAAATCTGTCATGACCAGTAGCTCCAGAACGCCCCAAAACCTTAAGAACGACTCTTCAAACATTGAAATCCGAGTTTCAGGCAGAAAGTTATGGTTTTAAGTTTTGCTGAAATGCAAATTTTTGTTGCACGCGCACTGCGCAAAGTTGTGCGAGGCTAAAAACGCTTTGTTTTTGTGAGCAAAAAGCAACCATGCTTTGATACCATGTTGAGAAGACAAATAAAGAGAAGAAGAGAGAGACGACATGCAGGATTGCAACCCCACAGTGTGTAGAATATGCGCACAACATGGTATATATACATATAAGCTCAACAAAAAACCTTGCAGACCTTTTCACAAAGACATTGTCTCATGCGAAGTTCAAATCTTTCCACAAAGCTTTTGGCTTACTCCCCTTTGTGGACTGATCATGTCCGCAGGGCATAGCACTTCACTATACTCTATGTGCCAGCTCTTTTTCATTGCATCACTCCCAAGGGAGAATTCTTACCATATATATGTGGTAGTGTTGTGTGTGAACACACTTAGGACCTCTAGGGAAATTATTCCCTCACTAGGAGGTGTTTTCCTCCGTGCATTGTATATATGCCTATCATTGTACGGCTAACTTATCTTTCCATTGCACTAAGTAATACTACTCTTTGTTGTGTGTCTTGAGCTTCTTCATCTTCTCTAAACTGTGTGTGCTTCCATGCAACTATTTTTCCAACAAGACTAATAACTACAATTATATCATTATTATACTCTTACCTATCACGCTCAGAGAGGACTAGCATGGTACCTAGCACTATGAGACTAATAGCTATCCGGTAGCTACCATTATAATATTCTTCTAATGGTAGCTACAAGTCTTCCATGGTAGTGATGATAGACTGGTAGCTAACATTGTCAAACTAGTACCTACCACTAGGGTTCAGGAAGCCATTAGTCTTATAGTACTAGTCTTGTTAGCTGCCAATCGAATAGTGGTAGTTGTGATGCTAGTCCTACCATCAGAGTGGTAGGTACTCCTAGAGTTTTGGCATCTCAAGTGAATTGCCCAATGTGTTCCCATTATATATTTTGTCTTTTAGGTACTTATTTTACTTATTTGTCTAAGTTTGTGTAGGGTAATTTACTGAGGTTGGTATATATGCAACCCCTTGCCTCCATTGTATTACACATTCAGTCATTCATTGTCAAGGTTGATTGGTTCAGGAGACTCTCTCTCTCTCTCTCTCTCTCTCTCTCTCTCTCTCTCTCTCTCTCTCTCTCTCTCTCTCTCTCTCTCTCTCCCCTTGATCTCTATGTTTCTGCGTTGTCGACTTTGACATGGTATCAGAGCCCTTGGTGGAGATTTTTGCTTCAAGAGCCTTGCAATGGAGGGAAAGTGGAGAAGAAGAAGAACTCTTTGTTTCTGGAACCTTTACCTGCCCACCCTCTGCAGTGACATCTCAAAATGTTGTAGTGCAGCGGCATTGAAAACCCCTCTCTCGCCAATGTTTTGAAAAGCAGTAGCTCTTGGCGATCAAAAGCCCCTTGTCCCCCGGTGCTAGTGCTTGTGAGCGTTTGGACCTACCAATTTCCCCCCCTTTTTCCTGCTCATGTGTTGAAACAGTGACAAAGGTGACCTTCCCTTCCTCTGTGTATTGAGGACGCTTCCGGTAGTTAGGAGCTTTCTCCCTTTTACGATCAACCCCCCCCCCCCCCCCCCCCCCCAACACACACACACACACACAAAACCCAGCGTTTTAAAAAGCTGTGGTTTGAGGAGGGTAGGACAACTTAGAGCTTCAAAGAGGGACGTTGCCTACAATGAGTGGTTGAAGGGAAGTACAATGAGCTGTGGGGAAAACATTTGTTACGGGTGCAACAGATCAACCACCATCCAGTTAGGCTATGCATTTAATAGCTCTCAAGGAAATCGGCAAATTGTTTGGCTCGAGATTTTGAAGCCAAAATCAAATGCACGAGGTTGCTAGAGGACAAGGACAAAGGCAAGCTTGACAAGGACGGTAGTACCAGTACTTAGTTAGCTACCTCAGTACTCACGAAGTTCGAAAACCAATGCTATAAATGTGATCTAACGCTTTGTTTGGCTCAAGAATTTGAAGCCAAAGACAAAATCAGGAACTCATTGGAAAACAAAGGCAAAGGCAAGCTGAATAGAGATAACGATGATAAAGATTTGATAGAGGAGATCGGCATGGCACACGTGGTGGCAACCATAGTGGCCACAACACCAGATTTCCAGTCAGAGGGTTGTTTTCACCACTAGCTTTAGCCAGAGAGAGGCTTGTGAGTGGCAGAGAGGGGCAAGAACGCGGGGGATTCACTCTATATACAAAACAGGACGCCACCTGCAAACGGACAACTTTGATAAAACCCTTATATACGACTCATATTAGGGAATATGAACCCCCTTTCTATGCTTATACGACAACCAATGAAGAAAATTATCATACCCCTATCTTACATATAAAATTTAGGTCTCAGTTGATCTAACTAAGTAAAACTAGTCAAAGAGTGTGTAGCATAGTGACTGGCAATGTACTAAGGAACCACTGTTGTTGATAACTAATATACCCTCAGTGTGTATTAGTTTGACTTTCAAACTATATGATCGGTCAGCCTGAACTCTGGCTACTCGTCCAATTCTGACCCATTCAAAGCTAGTGTAAATCAACCCTTGACCTGCTCCAAATCATTCCTTATCTATGACCGGATTGATGTAAAATTTGATGTGTGACTTGATAAAAAAAGTCCCCCAAAATTCATCTGAGGTTCTGTTGCACACGGTGACCAATCTTTATAAGTAATCAACCGGGTCAGTCCCCCCCCCCCCCCCCCCCCCCCCCAAATATGATACCCCTTCTTATTTTTAAGCTTGGGGGATAAATTATTGGGGGCCTACCCTAACTTATACGTTTATGTAACTTGTAAAAAAACCCCCTCCCTACACTTACGTGGTGCAATAAGTTTTCCATGGTGAATGCCCCCTTCCTTATTTTTAAGCTTGGGGGATAAATTATTGGGGCCTACCCCTAACTTATACGTTTATGTAACTTGTAAAAAAAACCCCCTCCCCTACACTTACGTGGTGCAATAAGTTTTCCATGGTGAATGCCCCGGGGGCAAGAAGTGCTCCATGTAATCAATTTGGACCCTTGGGTTGAAGTTCAAGTTATCGATGTTTGAACCTGTAGGTCGGAGTTCAAGGCACATGCATCCCAATCTGACGTATCTAAACACTATGGATGAGTGCACCAACCCATTTTTGTTTGCCAAATCATGGACAAGATATGTTCCACAACTCATTTTTTTGGAGTATTTTGGACATGATGTGTTCACAATTCACAAATGGGGATTCTTGGACGTACTGTGGTCTACAGTTCAAATTTTTTAGAAGGCAACCGATGCTCAAGATGGCAATTTTCTCAGGTACAAAGTTGAGGGTAGCAAAATCAAGGTGTACCCAGTTGGTGACCACTTCTAGGGTGTCCATGGTACTTTTTCCTCGATTTGGTCTCATTATTTATGTCCACTATGAGTTGCATAGAGGGTGTTAGAGTTTTGGCATCTCAAGTAAACTACCTACCAATGTGTTCCTATTATTTATTTTGGCTTTTAGGTGTTTATTTTACTTATTTGTCAAAGTCTGGGTAAGAAAATTTACTGAGGTTGGTATATATGCAACCACTTGCCTCCATTGTATTACAGATTGAGTTATCCATTGCCAAGATTGATTGGTTCAGGAGACTCTCTCTCTCTCTCTCTCTCTCTCTCTCTCTCTCACACACACACACACACACACACACACACACACACACACACAACACCCAAGAAGAAGAGAATTCTAACATCGTAGGAAACTATCCCAAGAGTCCTTAAAGATCTATATGACGAGGGGAGTTGAACTCAAGATCTGTTATTCAAGAGGGAAATGACATAATTGATCTATCACACTTAGGTGATAGAAAGGTTATACCATTTTTCTCAAGAGAATCTATTGAGATTATGCCTAATAAATAAAGATGATCAAGTATGAATAATACAGATTAAGTCTCCCCAATCTCAAAAAAATAAAAAACCTTTCAAAACTCTTAAGCCCATATGTGATATGTGAAGGGTGATTTTAGGAAATGAAAAGACCATGAAAGTGGAAAGTCAAAGAACTTTTTGTGTCCCATATAAAAAGGAGATGGTCCAATGTACATTCATACACTTGTGTTTTCCTTTTGCTTATTTTCCCTTGACAGTTTTCCTCTCTTTTAGAATGCCCTTGTGCTATATAGGGGATGATTTTTTTTTAAAAGCCATTAGCTATACGTTTTAATTCAAAGTATGTCTTCCCAATCTCAAAAAAAAAATCATTTAGATAGTTTGGATGGTTCAATAATACAATAGAAACTGAAAGGCTTTCTGTAGTCAAATGGATCTTCGAGGTCTCTTGGGATTGATCCTATGATGTTTAAAACTTCTCTCCTCTACGTCTCTCTTGAGTCAGATCTCCTTCTCTCTCTTTCTTTTTCTCTCTATTTCTCTCTGTGGTTTTATAGATTAGCTTTTCTTAGTAGCCTTCTTATAATAGAGTTATAACATTGACAAGTGCACCGTCTAGGCCAACGAGTATATTGGTGGACAATAGTTCTATGTAAAGCTTGAAGAATAAGAAGAGGAGTCCTAGGAGATGTCAACAAGGTTGCAGCACAAGAGGCTACTATTGCTAGGCATGAGCTATTGAGGCACTGAAGCAATGTTGTATGCGACATGCTGAGTTAAACGGTTTGAAGAATAAGAAGAGGAGTCCTAGGAGATGTCAACAAGGTTGCAGCACAAGAGGCTACTATTGCTAGGCATGAGCTATTGAGGCACTGAAGCAATGTTGTATGCGACATGCTGAGTTAAACGGTGAGAGCTTAGGTGCAAATGTGGGCGGTAGGCACAGGGATTCACTAAGGGTTACCGTATGGTATCACATGAGTGTACAATAGGGGGGTTTTCTAAAGCCAAATGGATAGATTTTACATAGTAGGGTCCCGTATGTAGGGGTTCAAAAGGCAATTTTGTTGCATGCAGGTGGCGTGCCCCTATTACTACTAGTGAATCCCCTGTGGCAGTAGGCAATGTCAATGATGTAGTGGAGGTTTTTGCCAAGAGTCAAAGAGACCGAGCTTGAATTGTGTGTGTGATTGTCTCCTGGAGTACTGTACTGTCCACATCTCTACATCCCATAGATCCCAAGAAGTGGGTAGGCAGCATTGACTATTGTGACTCCTAGGGTAGTGATCAGGCAGCCCTCAACTATGATGGCGGCGTGTCTGTCATGCCAGCCATCGTGATGGAGGGTCAAAAGGAACCTTACAATTAAAAAAATTTAATTATTTTGAAGCCATTTGATTAATGCTAGTAATATTGGTCAAGTTTAATCAATGGTAGAAATACGTCAAGCGTGCGTAGCACTTAAATTAAAGCATACTTAAATTAAAGCATAAGGTAAAGGGGTTTAGGCTGGGGTTAGGTTAAGGGTGTAGAGGGCTTAGGTTAAGGGTTGAGAGAGGAACCAAACGCGTTTCGCTCCGTGAGGAGCTCATCAGTGGTAGGAGGTGGTAGTAGGTTTTAAAAGGAGTTCAAAAGAGGGAGGGGGAGTTTATATAGGAGGTGGGTTGGGGAATGACAAGAGAGGGGGGGAGGGAATTTGTTTGGGAAATTTTGTCTAAAGGGGTTTGTAATTTTGAAGATTTGTAGAGAGATTAAGGGGAAGGGGGTGAGGGCAGAGGCTAGTATTAAGGGAGAGGTCTCCCCTAAAAAAGGGGAACCGGGGAGGGGGGGTGGTGTTCCAGGAAGGTTTATCAAGGGGTATAAAGGGGAAGGAGAGGTTAGTAGAAGGTAACCAGGTTCTAAACGGTTCGAGGGTAAAAACTTCGAGAGTAAAAAAATTTTGAGGGTGAAAAAAAATTTGTGGATAATTTTTTTTTATACCGTTTATCTTAAAGACAGCCTGTTTTGATTATCTAGCAACTAGAGCGAGTGAGAGAGTGTATTGTAACTAAAGCAAGTGAGAGAGGGGGAGATTGCTTAGTCAAAGGCAGCGTGGTTTTTTAAAGGGTTCAAGTGTATTGCAACTAGAGCGAAGGAGAGAGAGGGCGGGAAACTGCGAGGGTGGGGGTTAGTGTGTATAATATAGGGAGGATGGGGATGGATGGGGATTTGAGAGAGAGAGAGAGAGAGAGAGAGAGAGAGAGAGAGAAAGAGAGAGAGAGAGAGAGAGAGAGAGAGAGGGGGGGGGGGAGAGAGGTGGGACAATATTACCATAACAAATGTTTGGGCAGAAAAAACTTATAGTGGAATGTAGGTAGGTGGTAATGATTTCAACATCAAGAGAGGGTTAGGGGTTTTCTTACATCCACAAGTTATAGCAAAAAACTTTTAATGGTAAAGGGTAAAGGGTAGTTGGTGGTATGGGGGTTTTCTTTACATCATGAGATCAATGCAAAGAAGGGAGTACAATGAACCGAGGTATGTCGAGGTACCTTGTCGGGGGAGGCTCAAAAAAAAAGGAAAAAAGGAAATCGCCAAGTAGGGGTGGCCCAAGTATGTGAAGTTTTGGGCGTACTCCTGCAAAACACAAAAATGGGTGTTAGGGTAGGGTAAAATATAAAAGGAAACAGATGTTATTCAATGTGGTTCTAAGGCTCTAGTTAGGATAGAGCTTAAATTAGGGCCATTAGTCCAACAACGGGTGGGTTTGTCGAGATGTGCAAGGGTGGGGAAAGGCTGCACGCTAGCTGGAGAGGTTTTCCAATGGTTAGGGTAGGATTAAGTTTCCGAGTTTCTGGTGAAAAAGGAAGTTTAAAGATAATGGGGAGAACTTTTTTGGTTTTTGGAGTTTTGCTTAAAAGAGAAGGTCTCTCCTGGTAAGAGATTGAGCATTCTAGGATATCCCCTGCAAAGAAGCCTTTGGAAGAAGAGGTTTCTTAGGCTTGAGAAGCCCTTTGAGGTGCTCTCTCTAATGATATATCGTCTGAGTTCTGCTTTTATAAAAGCCAACTTTTGGTGGAGAGGGTGCCAAGAGATCCAAGGTATGTATTAGTAAGAGTTTAGTGACTTTTGGTGGCAGTTAGAGTCTAGAATGCCACATTGGCTAAATCGATGTCCTTATGAAAATGGACATCCAGGATAGTGGCTTCGAAGGTGGAGATGACAGGGGTGATCACTATATGCCTTTGTAGAGGGGCGGCATAGGAGTCTAGTGTTTGGGAGAGTGTGCTAAGCGTGCCTATTCAGATTCCAAACGCATCATCTATGAATCTTTTATAATAAGCCAGGTTGGGGTTGTGGATAAGAGAGGAGTGGTTTTCTAAGTGGTTTTCATGAGGGCCTATTGTAGTGGTTCTTGCACTTTTATTTGTACGCAATTGCCTTTGATCTTGTGCCCATCTTGCATCTCTTCATTTCCCTTGTGCCACAATACCCTCTTCTTTGCTATAAGCTTGTGCTTCAACCTTGGTAGCATCAACTTCCTATTATAATTGTCCCTCCTTGTCCCCCTACACTCAACAACATATACGTAGGTGAGTATAGGCTTCCCTCCTCATCACCTCACACCAAGCACATTCTCTTCTTTCATGTGGTATCACCTCACACCAAGCACATTCTCTTCTTTCATGTGGTATCACAGTTTGATTAATCATTAAGGTCAATGTGGAAAATGACACCAAGGACTACAAAAGAAGCATCTTCTCTTTTGGCATGCCATATTTTTTTTATTTTTAATAAACTTTCTATTTCTCTATTTTTGAGTTCTATGGCGAGAGTAGAGGGACAAATCTTCTGAAATTCAAGATGGCTTTCTAGTACTAAGATTTTTGTATAGAGACACTCTAAAATGTTTATTACCTATTGTTTCAATCCACAGCTTCTTGTGTAATGAAGCACCTACTTTTTGATTTATATAGAGAAAAAAACAAAAAATTCATCCCAAGGATCACATTTGTTGCTCCTCTTGATCATAAGCTCGCACAAATTGTTTACACCACATTGTTGTCTTTTTTAGTTGATTTAAATCACTGATTCTTATTCTTTTTGATATAGTGAAGTGTTTAAGGTGAATATTATAAGACGTTGTCGTGTTGTGGCACGTCCATAGTGGGAACAAATACTATGAGATTTATTTCATGACTGCTTAGATGCATAAATATATTTACAATAATGTACATATGCATGTCTAAGTATAAGGATAAGATTTCTATGTCATCTTAGTATTTATCTCAAGGATAACAAAGTTTTACTTTATCGTTAGAAAATACTATGGATAAAAAAGTCAATAGATGTGCCTCTTTAACATGGGGAAAAAAACATTTGTGGTTTCTTTCTACTATCCCATTATCATCTCATACTCTAGATAGATCCTACAGCTAGTGCGATTCCAAACATATTTTTTTAATGTATTTTTCATATTTTTCTCATATTCCCTTTTTGATAGGTACTAGGAATGTATCAAATCCTAGTGGGACACTAGCTTGCATAATTTTCAAAGATGCACCTTTACTAATCAGTATAAAACTTTGTCAAGGAGCAATGCCATGCTTTCATATTGCATGAGGTGTCTATTGGAATCAAATGGAAGTCTACACTAAGGGGACCACAAGTAGACTTTTGTTGCCAGAAAGATATCGTATTTTGATGATTTTGTTTACATAGTTCCCGTCCGAGTTTTAAAAAACATATTAGATGGAGTTCATAGCCCATGAGTTGAATTTTCTACACCTATTTTTATTTTTTTATTTGGATCCACAATTGAGGAGATATGCTCAAAGCGGTGGACCCCAATCTGCCCACATCATACAGGAACAAACCATTTCAAGCTTTGTCAGCTCATGTTCATACTAGCTTCTCTCTTTCTTGTGTAACCCTTAGGGGTTACCTTCAAGAGGACCTCTTCTTCCTTGAAAACCATTCAATAGAGGTGAGAGGATTAATATCTAATTGTATTTAGCAATAAACATAGACCTAATCCCTACACTTTCCCCTTGAGGAAGACTAGTCAATCTTGTAAGCATCCTTGTAAGATCAACTTTAATCAAAGAGGGACTTGAGTTTGGTGCATCGATCAAGGCTTGAATTCTTTCATCTCCTTCTCTCTCCATCAAATTGGCGAATAACTGCCGAAGGGTTTGTCAAATAAGGTGTGTTTTACTTTTTGATTTTGTTGGTTTCTTGTTATTTTGTTTTCCATCTCTAGCCCAATATATATCTCTAAATCTATATCTCTCTTCAGTACATTCTTTGTTATTCTATCTCTCTATTTATCTCCCTCTCTAACCACATATCTATCTCTCCAACTATCCCACCCTGTAACCGTATATCTATCTCTACATAAGCCTTTATCTCTATCTCTATCTTCCTCACATCTTAGATATTGACCATAACTAGATCCATTTATTTATGCTTATATCACCTTAAATGAATAACCCACACAATGCCGACTTTCGCCTTTTCCATATTGTGCAATCTCTTAGGGTTAATGTGTGTTTAAGTCATAAAATTCACTTCAACCAAAGGATTGTATTTCTTTTTTGACATGAAAGACTATAAGAAATTGTTCTCTCTCAACTCCCCCTTTATTCAACCACTCCTGGATTATTCTAACTCATTCGATGTGCACCATGTATTTATTTTTCTTTAGAGGGTGAGTCTTTCTTGATTATGAACCAAGAAGATTTATATACACAACTCATTCCAATTGCTAGAAAAAACATATACATCGTTGTGAGTAGAAAATTATAGTTTCAAAGAACAATTTGGAAATTTTTTTGGGAGTCAAAGGTTAGCCGCTATAAATGCATCATTAAATCCTTTCACCTTACCCTTGATTCAATATAATCAAAGCTTACATGTTTTCATCTTTGACTTATTTTGAGAGTTTTATGTGTACATGGGAGAGAGTCTTCTACGGCTGCACTTTAAGTTTTCACCAACAAATACCACCTTCATTAAGTGAATCCTTTGCTACCTCCTCATAAGCTCCCACAACCAGAGGTTCGATACCTTCCTGGCAAGCATGCCAACTTCTTGACATAATTTTGGTGAACCCAATGCAAAGCTGCGAGGGTGAGAGTTTGTGAAGGAGATGAGATGCATCGTGTGTCAGAAGGTGAGATGATTCAATGTTTTGAGCTTGTTGTTGCAAGGTTTTTGCTCCAAAAATTAAGGAACATGCAAGGGAAATTAAAGATGGGCATGAGAGAAATTAAGAAGAACTCAAAGTAGCATTAAAGGAGAAATATTTCATGGAGGAATTTGAGAGTGTGATCAAAAGGACATTCTTAGAATGGGTAGCCAAGCCAAAGGAGAGACTGTTAATAACATCGTTCCCTAGGGAATTTGAGTGACGATATGCACAATTCACGAGGAAAAAAAAGGCCACAATAAATGTAGAGAAGATAGATATTTTCTTACAAGCTATAGGTAAAGAGTTTCAAGAGAATTTGGAGCTTCTTCTTGAAGACAAAGATGTTGAGCAAGGACTAAAGACTGACTGTAATGAGGTTGAAGGTTTTGTCTCATTGCTTGCCAAACGACAAAGACAAAGGGACAAAATGGTAGTAAAAATTACAAGTCCTTCCTCCTCAATTTTTGACAAAATGGTAAAGTCTGCTTTTGTAGCTCCTAAGTTTGATGAGTCCATGGTAGATGATCTTGTGAAGGGAATGCGCAGTTTGAAGGTAAAGCTTGCAAATCTTGAAAAAAAAGGCCAACAATTGGGGTTAGTTCCTAAGCAAAGACAATAGCCCAAAGAAGGGTTTGTCCATAGATATATTTGGTGTGATAGTATAGACATGTAAGAAGGGACTGTGATAGTTTTAGTGATGCTTTGAAAAAATATGTTGTCCTTTTTAAGGATGGTAAAATCCACTTAAGAGAGAAAGGTCTACCCTTGAGAACTAACTTTAGGAAGGGGGAATGTAAACCTTAATTGAAGAAATGGCAACTAATCATGCCACCTCATCAATTGAGGTAGCTACTTATGGAGTGAAAATTGAGCATCTTAGTGATAAAGAGGTGAGTAATCACCATGGTAGACTTTGCCCAAATGTCATGTATTAGCTAAGAAAGGAAAACTCACAAAAGAGATTCTACATGAAGCAAGTGACTGCATACGTCTAGAGACAAGTTGGAGTGATCCAATGGACTCAATGTCCGTGCATGCCAACATTACAAACTGCCAAAACCATGAAGCCATTGTAGAGGAAAAGCGTAGGCATAAAAATGGTGATGAAGGGCCTTCAAAAAGATCTACAAGAAGTGGCTCGAAGCATTCCTAGGAGCCACTATTCTAGAAGCCACTGGGTACGAGCTACCACAAAGACAGTGGTCAAAGGTAGGTGATCTTGAAGAACCATTTGTTTCCAATGATGGGTTTCGGCCAAGTACCATTGTAAAGTGGGATTGCAGTGGTATAGAAAGAAAAATATTCTCGCTTGATCCAAAAATGGGTGAAACTTTTTCTATGAGATCCTTGGTAACAAGGAATGGATCAGTATGTTCTACAAGACTTGAGGATTTGAAGAGATGTGAGAGGCAATATGTACATAATGTAAAAATAAGCATGAAATATAGTGGGTTATTAGAGCCTAGTGAAAATGTTTTTGGTTTGTGTGAGAAAGTTTCTTTTGTAAATACTATGGGTGAGCTTGATGCTATTATGGAGTGTAGTTTGCATCTTGGGAATGAAGTGGCGAAAGTATGCTCTGTGGAAATATATCAAGTCATAGAAGCCTTGAAAGAAAACCAATGTTTCAAGCAAACAATTGGCCTACAAGTCCATGTTGAAACTAAATACAAGAGTGTAGCAAAGAAGGTGAAACCAGTAGCTTCATCCTTACCACCCAACAACAAGAAAAATATTGAACAAGATTCTTTGCAACCAAGTTTGAGGAATCCTAAAAAGATTGGGCGCACCTTCACAAAGGAGTCTTTTCCAGAGTTATAGATTGGTTGTCACGGAGTTTCTAACACAGGAGGAGACAAAGTGCTTCAAAGAAATTCTTTCAAAGCATGGTAAGGCTTTTGCATTTGAGCCACATGAGATAGGGTGTGATCCTTCTATTGTATCTCCTTAGAGCTATTGAATGAGAAGATCAAAATGGATATTTTGGAGCCTTCTTGTGCTCCATACTCAAATAGGTGGTTCACAGTCCCAAAGAAGAGTGGTGCTTTATGCTTCATCCAAGATATACAACCAGTGAACAAGGTGACAATTAGGAATGTAGGTACAAGTCATTCAATTGTGGATGAGTTTGCAGAGGCATTTGCAGGGAGGGTAATCTACTCAATGGGGAATCTCTACTCGGGGTATGATTAATTTCAGGTTGCAATTGAAAGTAGATACTTGACAACCATGAAGACAACTTTAGGACTGGTAAGAATATGTACCTTGCCACAAAGAGCAACCAACTTGGTTGCACATATGATGAATGGGATGAATAAGGTCTTACTATGTGACTTTACTCCTCAAATCACAAAGCCTTTCATTAATGATTTTCCTATCAAAGGATGTGAATAAGGTGAGAAGGATGAAGCTCTGGATCTCAAGGGGTTCTAAAATTTTGTGGCAAATCACATAAATTATTGTGATAAAATTTTGTCTAGGTTGGAGGAAGTGAATCTTATTTTGTCAGGGAAAAAGTCTATGTTTGGTGTCAATGAAGTGTTCATTGTGGTTCACATGTGCGGGCCATATGGTAGGAGAAGTTGTCCAATAAAGGTAGATGTTATTTAAGAATGAAAGAAACATGCACTAGCATCACTGAGGTTAGAAGGTTTCTAGGAGCATGTGTTTTTTATGTTATTTGGATTCCACATTATGCACATGTAGTTGATCCTCTTTATCAATTTCTTAGAAACATTCAAAAATTTAAATGGAGGGATGCACATGTAAAATCCATGAAAAAGCTAAAGGAGTTGCTCCAGCCGGCACCAACTTTGAGAAGATAAACTATGAGTGTAAAAGGCCAGTAATTGTGTCAATAGACACTAGCTCTACATGAATTGGATGGACAATAGGGCTAAATGATGAAGAAGGACACATGTATGTGGTGATATTTGGAGCAAAGGTACTAAGTGCTAGCCAAAGAAACTATCCACAGATAAAGAGTGAGTTTTGGGGTATGGCTACAGCCTTGAAAGATGGAAAAGAGTACCTGATTGGTGCATGTGTGGTTGTAGAAATAGATTGTCTACCACTTCTTGGGATGATTACAAGCTGCTCAACACCAGACATTGCTATGTTGCAATGGATTGCCTACATTAAGTCCTTAAATCTTGAGTTTAAGCACATTGTAGGTAAAGATAATACATTCGCAGTTATGTTATCAAGGGTAAGGTATGAAGACAAGTCATATATGATTAATGAGAGTGATGATGTGGGCACAAAGTTCTATTCCATCTCTCCTATCAAAGGTAACTATGCATGCATGTCTAATCCATTTGAATTGTTCTTGAAAGAGCTTTATGAAGGTAATTGGATTCTTATTCGAAGTTACTTGAGTACTCTAACAAAACAGAATGATTGGTACGAAAAAGAGCTCAAAAGGATACACACAAAAACATATGGGTACTTTTTGAGGGATGGTTACTTTTGGAAGCATCCTAAACAAAAGGTTGCTACACCACAAAGGTTTATATGTAAAAAAGAGACTCAAGTAAAGCTCATGCAAGAGTTTCATGAGCGTCTATGGGCTAGACACAACAGTGTATGGGCAACCTTCTCTAAGTTGAAAGAAAAATACTGGTGGAAGCCAGATATGTATAAAGATGTATCTCAATTTTTAGAGTCATGTGTAACTTGTCAAATGTATTCAAATGTACGGCATTGTGATGGGTTGCATCCTACATATCCACTAGCCATGCACTATAAATGGGTTATGGATTTAGTCACAATGCATTTAGGACTCTAGCAAATGAGATACTTAGTTCTTGCATGAGAGGACCTAACTAACCAGGTTGAAGGGCGAGCATAAAGAGAAAAAAACATAGAAGTTGTATGAAAATTCCTTCTTGATGATGTGATTTGCCATTATGGCTGTGTGGAAAAGAACATTGCAGACAGAGGTGAACTAGATGACGAGGAAGCAAGCGAATTATTTTCCACATTAGGAATCAAGCTTTCTCTTACTAAAGCTTACAACCTTGAAGGCAATGGAAAGAGGATATCCTCCTATCATCAAAGCTTTGGCCAAGGCTTGTGAAGGAAGAGTTGGTGAGTGGACGAAATTGTTGCCATATGCTTGATGACTGTACAACACATAGTTCAATAATTAGCTATATGCCTGTAGAGCTTATGTGAGGCTTATGTATGTCCAAAATCCAGTGATGCCAATTGAAGATACAATTCTCACATGGAATGTAATACCTTGGCAAGATGGGCTTAGGAGTGAAGAGCTCCTTGCATTGTGTATAAGGCAACTAGATAGAAGACCTGGAGACATTGAGGCTACAAAAGAGCGACTAAAAAATGAAAAGTTGAAAAACAAGGACTACTTTGATAAGCGACATTGGCTCAGGAGCAAAGCAATTGACAAAGGTGATTGGGTTTTAGTGTATGAAAGTAGCCTTGATAACCAACACACAGTCATGCGTAAGTTCTCAAAAATATGGTTTGGATTGTATGTTTGTAAAGCATGTGCATGAAAATGCTACTTACATCTTTCTAACTAGATGGGACAGAAGTAAAGGTTCCCATTGTAGGGAAAAGGATCAAAGTGTTTAGGAGAAGAGAAGAGAGTGATCCAGAAGATGTTGAGGAAGAGGAATAGCAAAACACAGGTGGAGGTCGAAGTGAAGATGAAGCTTTTGAATCTATCAATGATAATGAAAGCATGGGAAATATACAAGGAGAATGAACCTGCAAAAAATCAAACATGGCACATACCAGAAGATGTGCAGGTTTAGAGGGGGGTGGATGTTGTGTTGTGGCACGTACATAGTGAGAACAAATGCTAGTCAATTTATTTTGTGACTTTTTAGATGCATAAGTATATTTACCATAATGTACATATGCATGTCTAAGTATAAGAATAAGCTTTCTACGTCATCCTATTATTTATCTCAAGCATAACATACTTTTACTTTACCGTTAGAAAGTATTGTGGGTAAAACCGTCAAAATTTTTGGCTCTTTAACACGAAGAAAAAAGAATTGGTGATTTCTTTATCATTTTTTTAATGTATTTTCCATATTATTCTCATATTTTCTTTTTTATAGCTATTAGGAAGGTATCAAATTCTAGTGGGACACTAGCTTTCAAAATTTTCAAAGATGCACCTATTATAATGTATTTTAGAAAGGATGCTTACAAAACTTTGTCAAGGAGCAATGCCATGCTTTCATATTGCATGAGGTGTCAATTGGAATCAAATAGAAGTCTAGGCTAAAGGGACCACAAGTAGACTTTTGTTGCGAGAAAGATACCCTATTTTGATGATTTTTTAACACATAATTTCCATCCAAATTGTAAAGAAATATAAAATGGGATCGTAGCCCAAGCTGAATTTTTTGCACCTATTTTCATTTTTTTATTTGAAGCCATGGTTAAGAAGATATGCTCAAAACAGTGGACCCCAATCTGCCCACATCGTGCAGGAACAAACCATTTCAAGCTTCGCCAGCTCCTGCTCACACTAGCTCCTCTCTTTCTTGTGTAATCCTTGGGGGTTCCCTTCACCTATAAAGGGGACCTTTTCTTCCTTGAAAATCATTCAATAGTTGAGGGTGAGAGGATAAATGTCTAGTTGTACATAGCCATAAACATAAACTTAATCCCTACATTGCCCCTTCAAGAAGACTAGACAATCTTATAAGCATCCCTTATAAGATCAACTCTAATCAAAGAGGGACTTGAATTTGGTGCATCAATCAAGGCTTTAAGTCTTTCCTCTCCTTCTCTCTCCATCAAATTGGTGAATAACTCCCGAAGGGTTTGTCAAATAAGGTGTGTTTTACTTTGTGATTTTGTTTGTTTCTTGTTGTTTTGTTTTTCATCTCTAGCCCAATCTATATCTCTAAACCTATCTCCCTCTCTAACCAAAGATATATTTCTCTCCCTTAAATTATTTGCTACTCTATCTCTCCATTTATCTCCCTCTCTAACCACATATCTATCTCTCCAACTATCTCACTCTATAACTACATATCTGTAGACATGTAGTAGTGTTAGTGTGAATACGCGCTTCACCAGGGGCACTTTTCTCCCACTGGGTTTTTCCCCCTGGACATTTGGTGTGAAAGGACACCTTATCTCTTAAGGTCTCATATAAGCTTTGTAGCTTTGAGTTTGTAAATACTCTATTATTCTAATACAGAGAGATAGACTACAGAGATCTCGTACGCAAGCTCTGTGTCTTCTCCTTCTCCATCTTCTTCCTACTCTGAGTTGCTATCTTCCTTCTGTTTCCTGTTTCATCATCTTCAACAATTGGTATCAGAGCAAGGTGATTTCTAGAGCCTCTACTTGCGTTTTCGCGTCCGTACGCGCAATCGCAATTTTCAAGCAGTTTTCGGAAAATTTACTCGTGGGAGCATCCTCGACGTTCCGGGAGTATTCTCAGTAGGCGACCTAGGTTTTACCCCCCTTTTGAAGCCGTTCGAGCCCTCAGAATTTTGTTCTGAGCAGCGTAGCAGAAGTTACTTTTCGGAGGCGTTTAGATCAAGAAGGTGTGCTTTTTGACAGATTTTCTTCAGGTAAACAGTTCTTTTGGGAAGTAGCTTGTCTTAGCTTTGTGCTGAGATTTTGTGTAGAGTTTTGCTTGCATTGGAAAGGATATTTGTGAATATCTTGGAGGTTCTTTTGCTCTCTTGTGTGCATCCACAGTATGGCTCAATCTACGGAGAAAGAGATTTTTGGTGCGTTTACATCTGGAGACAAATTGGATGGTACCAACTATTCTCTTTGGTCTTTTATGGCCAAAAATGTTTTGGTTGTAAAGGATTGTGGGATTATGTATCTAGAGATGAAGTTCGTCGAGGTAGCATTGCACCTGCCACGCCTAGTCGTGGTGCAGCTGTTGGTGCAGGACCCTCACAAGTCACTCCAGAGCAAAAGAAATGTGATACTAAAGATGTGCAAGCTATGGTTGTGATTGACTTAACCATAAAGAGGACAATCACACCACATATCAGATCTTGCAGAACTTCTGAGGATGCTTGGAACACTCTGCAAGCTATGTTTGGAGGAAGAAACGCTGCCAGAATAGAGTTTTTGAAGAAACAACTTGACAAAATATAGATGGACGAAGGTGACGATATCGTCGAGCATCTTACAAAAATGAGGGATCTTAAAGAGCAATTTCTTAGCATTGATGAAGTGATTCCAGAGAAGGACTTGGTTTCCAAAACACTCGATTCACTACTACCATCTTATTTGACTTTTCAGACTTCTTTGACTCTGTCTTATCCTGAGCCTCTTCGTTTTGAAGATTTAGTGGCTTTGCTATTGCAGGAGGATCAATCACGTAAGAACAAGTCTTTACATGTGGATGGTATGGATCATGCTCTTGTTGTACAGAACAAAAACAAGGGTAAAGAGAGTGCTCATCACTCCAAGTCAGGTGCAGGACAGTCTTCAGAGAAGTCTCAAGGTGATTCCGACAAGTCCAAGAAGAAAGGTAAATGTCACTACTGCAAGAAACCTGGTCACTATATTAGTGAGTGTAAAAAGCGAATTGCTAAAGAAAAGAAGAAAGAGTCAAGTTTGGTTGTTTCAGCTTCTGGTGATTCTTCTACAGGTAAAGAAGAGTCTGCAAACTTTGTGCAGGATTCTTATGCTTTCTTAGTATGTTCAGATTTTTCTGCTTACAGTGTTGACGAGACACAAATGATTTGGTACTTTGATAGTGGTGCATCCAGGCATATTACTTCAAGGAAGGATTTGTTTTGTTCATTGGATGCAACTCCAGCAGGAAAGAAGGTGACATGTGCAAATAATGCTTCTTATCCAATCAAAGGCGCTGGTAATATTTTGATTACCATTTTAGATGGTTCAGATTTATGCTTGCCAGATGTCTTATATGTTCAAGGGATCAAGAAGAATTTGTTGTCTGTATCCTCTCTTGCAAAAAATGGTCTTCGGGTCATTTTTGAGGATGACAGATGTGTTGTACGAGATCGAGAGAATGGTTATTCTCTTATCACTACAGGTACGCTGGAAAATGGACTATTTGTGCTAGATCGTTATGAAAAGAAGATTCAGGTATGTATTGCAGAAACAAAGACTCGGGCCATGCAGGATGCTGAGTTGTGGCATGCTAGATTTGGGCATGTTGGTTATGGCAGTTTGATGACTTTACAACGTCATAATATGGTGCATGATTTGTCTTTATTGGAGATGCCACAAAGACATGTATGTGAAGGTTGCGTTCTTGGAAAGATGCACAGATTTGCATTTTCGCAGGATGGTTCAGTTAGAGGGACACGAAAGTTGCAGCTTGTACACAGTGATGTATGTGGTCCTATGAGGACGCCATCTATGGAAAACAGCCTTTATTTTGTGACCTTCATTGATGACTTTTCCAGGTTTTGTTGGGTGTATCCACTCAAAGCAAAGTCAGATGTGTTTGCAATTTTTCAACATTATGTCGCCATGGTTGAAAATGAAACAGGTTGCAAAGTACAGACTCTTCGTACCGATCGAGGAGGTGAATACATGTCAGGTGCATTTAAGGATTTTTTGGGAAAGAAAGGCATTAAACACCAATGCACTATGCCATACACACCACAACAGAATGGTGTTGCAGAAAGGAAGAACAGGTCTTTAATGGAGACGGCTAGATGTATGCTCAAGGCTAAGAGTTTGCCTCATAAGCTATGGATGGAGGCAGTTGCTTGTGCAGCACATGTTTTGAACAGGTGTCCTACTCGTGCCTTGAAGACCATTACTCCATATGAAACTTAGTATGACAGAAAACCTTCAGTCAGTTATCTTCATGTTTTTGGTTGTCTTGCTTATGCTCACATCCCTCAGCAGTTACGTGGGAAGCTTGATGATAAGGCAATCAAATGTATATTTGTGGGGTACAGTAGTGGAAGTAAAGGTTATAGACTTTACAATCCTGCTACAAACAAGATTTTTGAAAGTCGTGATGTAATTTTTGCAGAAACTACTGCTCAACCTATGGTTGCTTTTGATGTACCTCGTATGCAGACACATGATGTATTTGAAGGTTTGCTTCCTTCTTTTGTGGAGAATCAAGAATCACAACAGGTTGATAATCTTGATCAATCTTTTGATCAGCATGTGACACCTCATGATGTAGAGGAAATTGTGCGTGAAGAGCAAGAATTTCTTAGGGAAGAAAGAACCTTGCCTAAATGGGTTCAAAAAACTTTGCAGGATAGCAAGTTGGATGCACCGCTGCCACGAAAAACACGTTCTGGTACTACTTTTGGCAGAGAGCAAGTAGATTTGGCTTGCTTTAGCACTCTTTGTGATGCAGATGAGCCTGATTCATTTGAACAAGCTTTAGAGTGTGTTCAGTGGAAAGATGCTATGCAGCAAGAAACTGATTCTATTCATAAGAATCATACATGGGATCTAGTGGACTTGCCTACAGGTAAAAAGCCCATTGGTACAAAGTGGGTTTTTAAGGTAAAAAGGAAACAAGATGGTACTGTTGACAGGTACAAAGCAAGGCTTGTGGCAAAAGGCTATGCGCAACAGAAAGGCATAGATTATGATGAAACCTTTGCTCCTACTTCTCGTGCGTCCACAGTTAGATCACTAGTTGCAATTGCTGCTCATCATGGTTGGAAAGTGCATTAGTTGGATATCAAAACTGCTTTTTTGAATGGTGATTTGCAGGAAGAAGTTTATGTAAGTCAACCAAGTGGTTTTGTTGTAAAAGGTCAAGAGCAAAAGGTATGTAGATTGCGTAAAGCTTTGTATGGTCTCAAACAGGCTCCAAGAGCATGGTATGAGAAGATACATACTTATTTGATTGGCCAGGGATTTCAGAATAGTCCAACAGAAAGTACTTTGTATGTCAAAAAGAGAGATAGAGTTCTCATTATGCTAACACTTTATGTGGATGATTGATGAGTGCGCGTGTACGAAGTGTGTGCAAGAGAGGAGAAGAAGAGAATGGGGAAGGGGGAGATACACAGGCAGCCACTGTGTGGGTTAGTGGAGAAGAAAGAGAAGAGTCAACTCTACCTCTTTTTCTCCCTATATTGATTAGGTGAAATCAAGAAGTATACAAGGGTGATTTCCCACGGCCACCTGGCCTACACCCCAACAACCTCCCACTTGAAGGTCATGGTGGCCAATAGTGGCATTAGTATAGTTAGTCTATACAAAGTTGATGAAGCATTGCCGAGGCTTCATCCTACACCCATAAGTTCTATACAATGTGTAAATCGCTCCGAGGCTAGGCTCTTTGTGAGAGCATCTGCGGTGTTGTCGTCAGTGTGAGCTTTGACAAGCTCGATACGCTTGCCAGACAATGCATCTCGTATGACATGGTATCTGACCTCTATGTGTTTCGACTTTGAGTGAAACACTGGATTCTTTGCCAAAGTGATGGCACTCTGACTATCACAATGTAGTACTGGAACCTCATGAATGCCCAAATCTCCCACTAGACGAGCCAACCATATGGCTTCCTTGCTGGCGTCAGACGCAGCAACATATTCTGCCTCAGTGGTAGATGAAAACGTGTAATCTTGGAGACACGATCTCCAAGAGATAGCTGCTCCATCAAACATGAACACATAGCCATATGTGGATCTTCTACGATCCACGCAACCCACATAATCCGCATCCGTGTAACCTACAATAGATGCATCACTGTTTCCGAAGCGTAAACACTCGCTAGCTGTACCTTTCAAATATCTCAGGATTTTCTTCATTGCTTCCCAATGCTTCTTGCCAGGGTTTGCCATGTACCTACTAACCACTCCCACTGCATGTGCAATGTCTAGTCTTGTGGCTACCATAGCGTACATCAAACTGCCAACTGCTGAAGAATATGGTACTTTCGCCATTTCCTCTTTCTCAGCCACTGTCTTGGGAGAGTCTTCCTTGCTAAGTTTGGAGTATGCTTGCATTGGGGTACTCAATGACTTCCCCCCCTGCATACTAAAACGTTGCAAGACTTTGTGAATGTACTTTTCTTGAGATAATTCAAGAATTCCACGTTGCCTGTCTCTCTTGATGTGCATACCAAGAAAGTGATTGGCATCTCCCAAATCTTTCATGGAAAACTGAGTGCTTAGCATCTTTTTCAACTGATTGATTTCATCAATTGATTTGCCTGCGATAAGCATATCATCTACATACAAGATCAAGATGATTAAAGAACCATCGTTCAATCTTTTTGTGTATAAGCAGTTTTGAGTTCTTATGTAACCCTGAGACTGCATGAATTTATCGAATTTTTGATACCATTGCCTTGAACCTTGCTTGAGGCCATAGAGTGCCTTTTTAAGTCTACAAACCAATTCTGTCCTCGTTGGTTTTTGGGTTTCACATACGAATCCCTCTGGTTGTTTCATGTAGACATCTTCATCTAGATCCCCGTGAAGAAATGTTGTATTCACATCCATTTGGACAATTTCCATGTCCTGGATAGCAACCAAGCCAAGCACGGTGCAAAGTGTAGTCATCTTGACTAATGGAGAGAAAATCTCATCAAAATCCACACCTTTTTGCTGTTTGAAACCCTTGGCAACTAGACGAACCTTGTATCTATGCTCGGGATCTTCCGCTGTATACTTCTTCTTGTATACCCACTTGCAAGGTAAAGCATTTTTGCCTTTTGGTAATTCAACCAAATCCCATGTCTCATTAGCCACAATCAAATTGTATTTTGATTGCATAGCCTGCTCCCACTTAACGTTATCCGTCATTTGTATAGCTTCTTTGTAGCAGGTTGGCTCTCCATTGTCAGTGACCAAAAATGTGGTGTATACCCGGCTCAAACCGCTCGGGCGCATGTGATACTCTCTCAGAGCGTCTCAGTGCCTAATTGCTGGGCTCCGCTCTCTCCGGAGCAATAGTAGTATCTTGCACTTGAGGAGTGGGTGCAACACTACTGAACTGAGTTGGTTTGGAGGCTACATCCTCAAAACGAACACGTCTGTACTCAACATCTTTGATTGGCTTCTTGTGCATTTTTGATTCATTGAAAATCACATGTGAGCTACGAATGACTTTGTTTGATTCTGGGTGCCAGAGACGATATCCCATCTCTCCGTTTGCTCCATAGCCAATAAAGATGCATTTGTGTGATCTGGGATCTAACTTCCGACGAAGTTCTTTGGGCACATGTGCATATGCCTCGCATCCAAATACACGTAGATGCTGATAGCTTGGGCTTTTGCCAGTCCATAATTCCTCTGAAATTTTGAAATTCAAAGGAGAACTAGGTGACCTGTTGATGATGTGCACTGCTGTCAGAACAGCTTCCCCCCAAAACTTTGGAGTAAGCTTCGTCATAGACATCATAGAGACAACTCGCTCTTGAATCGTACGATTCATTCTTTCAGCTATCCCATTTTGTGCAGGTGTGTATGGAGCAGTAAAATGCCGCCGAATGCCTCTTCTACTGCAAAAATCCTTGAACTCTGTGGAGACGTATTCTCCATCATTGTCCGTGCGAAAAGCTTTGAGCTTTGTTCCTGATTGGTTCTCAACCATGGCGAGGAATTTTTGGAATGTCGAAAGGACTTTTTCCTTACGCTTAAGGAGATACACCCACACCTTTCTGGTAGAATCATCTATGAACGTGAGAAAGTATTTTGCCCCCCCTAGAGTTTTATGTGTCATGGGACCACACAAATCACTGTGCACCAAGTCTAGAGGTTCGCCTAGTTTCTTATTCAATGGCGAAGATGTCAATCTAGTCTGTTTTCCATATAGAATGCTACTCACAATGCTCACACAATGGAAAGTCCGTGTAATCTAACACAGGTAAGTAGCCAAAACGCTGAAGTGTTTTCATTCCCTTTTGGCTAATATGCCCTAGCCGGCTATGCCACAACTCAGGAGACGGCAGCTCGGCAACATAGAGAGAGTGTTCATCGACACTCGAAACAAACAAAGAGTAGAGGGATCCGTTTTTATTGCCTTTCATCATGATAAGTTTGTTCTTGCGGATCATTCAAGAACGATGACCAAAAACTGTAGTGTAGCCAAGATCATCCAATTGCCCTATGGAAAGCAAGATTTTTGTAAGCTTGGGCACATGTCTGACATTCTTTAGCACAAAAGTAGTGCCATTATGCATCTGAAGTTTCACATCACCAATGCCAATAATGTCAAGATCATAGGAATCACCAAGCTTGACCATTCCATGCATGGATGCATAAGAGGAAAACCACTCTCTATGTGGTGTGACATGAAAACTTGCACCAGAATCAAGGATCCAATTCTGTGCATAACCCTCATCCTGTGCAATTAAAGCATCTGGAGTGAGATCTAAAGTGAAAATGAGAACAGCTGAGGCATCTTTTGTCACCTCGGCATGAATCTCTGTGGGCATAATGAGCATCACTGGAGGAGGAGCATCCTCTACTGTAGTGATAGGTATGGGAGACTCAACAATATTGAGCTCCTCAATCTTTACTGTACTTTTGCCTTTGCTAGAATTATCCTTTTGCATGTTTTTCTGATCTCTTAGGAAACTGCGACAGTCTTTTTTGTAATGACCCTTCTTGTGGCAATAGTAACACTCGAGATTTCTGGCATTGCGGTCTCTACTTTGGTTCCTGTGTCTGCTAGGACTACGAGGATTTCGCTCTCTACTTTTGCTGTTGTATTTGTTCCTGTCACGGCCTCTTGCCTTTGTTGAACTGCCAGCCATATATGCATCTCCATGACTAGCATTATCGAGAGATTTACGACGAATCTCTTTAGTGAGCAACGCATCTGTGACAGCATTGAACTCTAACTTGCCATTCGGAGCGGAATTGCTAATGGCTGTGCAAAAGATATCCCATGAACTGGGTAGAGAGCATAACAAGAAGATAGACTTGAGTTCATCGTCAAACTCCTTAAAGCTGTGAGATGTCAGCTGACTAAACAAGGAGTTGAACTCATTTAAGTGACTGGAAATTGTGCTACCTTCTTTCATGTTGAGCTTCATAAGCTTTTTCATGAGAAAAACTTTGTTGGATGCACTTTTACTCTCCCATGCTGAACATAAGCTATCCCAAAGTTCCTTGGTTGTTTTCTTCCCTATGATAGTGAAGAAGACTGACTCGGCTAGATGTAGACGTATCATAGCCATGGCTTTTGCATCCAAAAGCTCCCATTGAGCTTGTGTATAATCATCATCCTTTGCACGCTCTTTCAACGGTTCTGAGAGGCCTTTGTTTATCAAAACGTCCTTCATGCGCTCTTTCCACATGGTGAAGTTGCTGCCATCGAACTTCTGAATGAAATACTCCTCCTTTTCTGAAGAACAAGCCATCGCTGACAAGAGGGTTTGAGAGGTGCCAAACTATGGCGAGAAGCTGTAGAAATTTGGGCAGAGTAACCTTTGTATCGGGAGTAAAATCTCAACCGAAATAGACTCAAAAGTGCCAACTATGGAAGGCACGACTCGCGGGAAGTAAATCCGACAGAGTCTCCTTTGTATGAGGAGTCAAAAACTCAACTCAAAATGCATATAAATGTGCCAACTGCACTAACTGGGCATCTGCTGCACAAAACAACTGCTATGTGAGTGCCAACTCGGCGTCAAAAGCATAAATAACCGTCCAGATACATATCCTATGGCGAGGGTACCGTAAAGGGGAACTCCAGCTACCTGTATCACCGAAGGTGTCTCAACATTCGAGCACACCCCAGCTCAAAGAAAACCTCACGCTATCGACCCTCCAAAAAGCTAATGCAGACACAAATGGACTAGCCACAGTCTCAGAAAGGGCTCTTCCAGTCCGAGTCTCAGAAACGGCCGGGAAAAACTGCCAAAATAGCCAAAAAATGGCTCCACACGTAGTACTGTGGGCAGTGTCCGCAACTCAACGTACATGAGTAAAACCGCCCTCAAACAGGCGCCAAGAATTGTTGCATGTAGTGAAAGTGATCCCTGCGGGGATATTTGCTCTCAAAAGAGCTCAGTAGCACTAGGTGTGCTCACAACAAAATGCATCTGTCAACACATGTGTCCGCAGAGAATCTGCTGTCGAAATGACTGCCAAATCGCCTGTGAAAGCGCTGTGTCTGGTAACCTGGAGAATCTGTGAGTGAATGGGCTGAAAAACCCCCCTGGTGCTGTAACATGCGTGTCGGTGTCGCTATGTGCCGATTTCTGTCGCCAGGCAGAAATATGCTAGTCGAATAGCCGCCAAAGGTATCGTATCCGTAAGCTGTGTTGTACAAGGCGATCGGTGCGCTCGGTACCGATATCGGGTGTCACTCCTCTATGATAGAGGTACCTCACCCGCGCATGTCGCAAGCACGATCGTCGATCGCGAGAACGCGCTCGTATGGGGAAGCGTCCGGTGTCTGGGTCGGATGTCAGAGATCCACCGCAATGAGGAGTGTCAAGCCGGTGCGCATGAGCGGTGTCAATGTCGATGTCGCCTTCCGCCGCCGGGCAGAAGTGGCTAGCCGAGTAGCCGTAAGACGCCAATGCTCCAGCGGCCAATACCGAGTCGGATCGGTATCGATCACAGATTTTGCTCGATCTGAGAAGATTGCTTTCAAATGTGTCGGACTCGGTTGCTTGTGCTCGCTCGCAAGCACGGTGTCAAGCTTTCTATTTGTCTCTCTCACTTTCTCTCAAGCTATTGTCTCCAAGTTGGCTGAAAAGAGTGCTTCTTGTCGCTGTCAGCCGTGTTTCAAGCGGGATCAAGGAGTTCGGGCGGGGGGGGGGGGGGGGGGGGCTCGTGGACTTAACTACGAGTCGATTAGGGGGGGTGGGGGGGTTGTTGAGGTCTCGCATGGGAGAGAGCCCTTGCACACAAGAGAGAGTTAATTGAATTTTAAAAAAAAAAAAACTGGCTGTCGAATCTACTGTCGACTGCCTGCTTTGCTTCACCGACTCTACCAGCGCTGCCTTTGGGCACTGAGTGTGTGTGTGTGAGTGAGAACACCACCAGCGCCCTCCCCTTTGCTTCGATTGACTAGCGATGTCTGTGCTTGGCCTCGTTTTGTAGCCGGCTGTTGCCCAATGGAGCCAAGCTCTATTGGCTTTGGATTCAGGTCGACTTCTTCTGCTCCCGCCCAAGCTACTCAAGACCTTCAATTCCTTCCCAACTCGAGTGTGCCCCAAAACCTCCAAGGCTTTGCCTTCTGCCCGATTGCACCCTCTATGTCCGAGGCTTTCCTTATTGAGCTTGCATCATGGTCCGCTCTTCGCAGCACATGATCTTGCCTTGCTACACATCGAAGTGTCTGCGCTTGCTTCCCCCTTCCTCCTCCTCTTGCTCTTCTTCCTCTTCACCTGGTACTACCTCCGCATTGCGGCAGTCCCACCACCATCGCTGGACTGAGATTTCCTTTCAAGCAACGAGATGTCTGCTAAATGGAATGTGATTTCTCTTGCTCTGAATTCAGGTGGTGGACCTCCTAATTCAGCTTCTTTAGCTAGAACAATGAAGCAGCGGACTCAATTTTGTGCTCAAGTAGCCTCAATTGGAATTTGCTAAGCAGCTTAGGAGCTGAATTTGGCGAAATTGCGATGCAGATTGCTCAATCCAGGCACCGGAGTTGAAATGCGGGTTGAATTTGGCCTTGTAATCTAAAATTTCGGTCGAATTTGAGCTGTCAGGCTTTGATTCTTGCTTCTTCTGTGGGAAATCTGGGCTTTGATTTTTGCTCCATGGCATTGGCAGCTGATCAGAATGTGTCTGATGGCACTTCCTCACTTGGAAGATCTTCGAGCAAGAACACGCGTCAAGAATCCGAGAAATAGTCTGATCTCCTTCGAGTGCTCTGATCCGTGTCGGATCCGCTGCCACCGCCAAGCTCAAGCACAAGCTCCGAGCTCCGCCATAGCCGACGAGCTCTGTCGCTTCCGAGTCGATCGTCGGAGGGTGATCGCGTGCGCGGTTCGTTGTCGCAACTCTGATACCAATTGATGAGTGCGCGTGTACGGAGTGTGTGCAAGAGAGGAGAAGAAGAGAATGGGGAAGGGGGAGACCCACAGGCAGCCACTGTGTGGGTTAGTGGAGAAGAAAGAGAAGAGTCAACTCTACCTCTTTTTCTCCCTATATTGATTAGGTGAAATCAAGAAGTGTACAAGAGTGGTTTCCCACAGCCACCTGGCCTACACCCCAACAATGATATACTTCTTACAGGCAATACTGCAGATGAAATTGAAGTGTTTAAAGATGCTTTGAGAAAAACCTTTGAGATGTCTGATCTTGGTTTGCTACATTATTACTTGGGTATTCAGTTTGTGCAATCAAAGGATGGCATATACATGTTGCAGGAAAAATATTTGCATAAAATTTTGGACAAGTTTGGTATGCAAAATTGTAAACCAATCTCTACACTCGTAGAAACTGGATCAAAGTTGAGCATGCACGACGCTGGAGAACCTTTTGATGTACATACTTATGCAGCAACGGTTGGTTGCTTGATATATTTGGCAGGCAACACTCGTCCAGACATTCAATTTGGGGTTTCACAAGCAAGCAGATTTATGCATAGCCCAGGTATGCATCATTGGCAGGCTGTGAAGCGCATACTTCATTACCTTTCAGGTACCCTTAATCTTTCCATGTTCTTTCCAAGGGGGGATATTTATGGAAAGCACAGTTCTATGCAGCTTCTTGGTTATAACGATTCAGATTGGGCTGGTGATTTTGACACACGACATTCCACAAGTGGGAATTGTTTTTTCTTGGGAAATGCATGTATATCTTGGCTAAGCAAGAAGCAAACCACAGTGGCTACATCAACCTGTGAAGCTGAGCAGAGGGCGGCTTTCACGGCAACAGTTGATTGTGTATGGATACGCAGGTTATTGGCAGATCTTTGTGAGTGTCGCACCCACTACCATTTTCACTGACAGTCAGAGTGCTATGGCAGTTGCAAGGAATCCAGTATTTCATGCAAGAACAAAGCACATAGAGGTTCACTACCACTATGTCAGGGAAAGGCTACATGCAGGGGAGATCACACTAACTTACTGTCCTACACAAGATAACATTGTAGATCTATTTACGAAGGCGTTATCACGAGAAAAATTTGAAGCTTTCCGAAAAGCTTTGGGCTTACTCTCATACGCATGATGATCTGCTACCTTGTACAAATTCACACTATCACTACAGTGGGGATTTGTAGACATGTAGTAGTGTTAGTGTGTATACGCGCTTCACCAGGGGCACTTTTCTCCCACTGGGTTTTTCCCCCTGGACATCTGGTGTGAAAGGACACCTTATCTCTTAGGGTCTCATATAAGCTTTGTAGCTCTAAGTTAGTAAATACTCTATTATTCTAATACAGAGAGATAGACTACAGAGATCTCGTACGCAAGCTCTGTGTCTTCTTCTTCTCCATCTTCTTCCTACTCTGAGTTGCTATCTTCCTTCTGTTTCCTGTTTCATCATCTTCAACAATATCTATCTTTACATAAGCCTCTATCTCTGTCTCTATCTCTGTCTATATGTATCTTCCTCGCATCCTAACTACCAGCCATAACTAGATCCTTTTCTTTATGCTTATATTATCATAAATAAATGACCCACACAATGGCGACTTTCACCATTTCTATTTGTACAATTTCTTAGGGTTAATGTGTGTTTAAGCCGTAAAATTCATTTTCAACAAAGAATTGTATTTATTTTTGGACCTAAAAGACTACAAGAAATTCTTCTCTCTCCACTCTCCATTATTCTATCACTCCTAGATTATTCTAACTCATTCAATGTGCGGTGAGTCTTGCTTGATCATGAATTAAGAAGACTTATATACACAACTCGTTCCAATTGCTAGACAAGATTTATACATCATTGTGAGCATAAAATTATAGTTTTGAAGAACAATTCAGGGAGAAATACAAATGGCACAAGCTCCGAATTGGCAAGAATTTAAGAAATCTTTGCAAGAGGAGTATTTTCTTGACAACTCTCATAAGATAATCAAACAAAGATTTATGAAGTGGGTGCAAAAGAAGAATAAGAACTTTTCTACACGAGAGCTACTATGAGAATTTGAAAGAAAGTTTAAGCAACTATCTACGACAGAGCAACGTTCGTTGAAGTCCGAGAAGGTGTTGAGTTGTTTATCCAAGCTATTGATCCACAACTTCCAAGGAGTTTGGTGCAGCTACTACTGGAAGACACAACAAGTGAATTTTGGTATAATCTCTGGTTGGAAAATAGTTTTTGAAGTGGGTTAATATGATCATAAAGTGGCATATGAGGTCCATAAGCTAATTGTGGTTGATGATACAGACATTGTTGAATAAGAGGACATTATCTAAATTGGAGGAGCCAGTTCTCAATGAATTGGTGAAAGGTATACAAGAGCTAAATTTTAATTCAAAAGAGGTAAAACTTGAAGGATTAGCTGCAAAGGGGTCTACCTCAAAGTCCAGGCCATGTCATCCATGTAAAACTTGGGATAATAAATGCATGTGGTGTGGCACTAAAGACCATGTATGTAAAGGCTATGATAACTTCAATGAATCCTATAGAAAAATTGAGGTTTTTTGGAAGGATAAGAAGATTCATATCAGGGCAACTAGGGAGCCGCTCCGCTTGAACTTTGGGAAAGGCTAAATGAAAAGGCTAGTGGATGAGATGCTACATAATATTGCTCTTGTTGAAGTGAATACATATGTGCTACATGTATATGGGAAGGGAGATGATGAAGGTGCAAGAGCTAAGGGTCAATTATGGCCTCATGCTTTGAAGAGAGCAAAAGCAGGCAAAGTGACTCATGGTAAATTGCACCAAGTTGGAAATTGCATTTGAGAAACTACAAGGTAAAATGATCCAGTGGATTCTCTTTCAAGGTATGGGTTTAGCTAAGTCTCAAGCTAATGAAACTTGTCACATGCACATGGATCTATGTACCACGTGGACATGCTTCATCAACTTCAAGAGCCAATTTTCTAATTTGGAACCCTCTTGCATAAATGGTTTGTACACGCATTTTGAAAGACGTTATTACACTATGGTGGACATCTTGCATGATGTGCATGTAGTTCTCAATTAGAGGAATGCAAGGAGCCATTTCTTGTGTTGATTGGATTCTTGAGTGGACAAATGTGCAACAGTTTCACCTTAGTCATTTTATGATTTATTTGTAGGAATTCGACAAAGGTTTTGCCCTACCTAGCCTTAGCTGATTTATAACCCCAAATTTTAGCCTATAAAGGGAGCCATCAGCCCATCAATTGACAAAAGTGAAGCTAGCACTAGATGAGCAAAATCCTGGTGATTTGTAGATTCCCAGAGTTTTGTAGATCTAGATCAATCCTAGCATTTCTTGCAAAATTCAACCAACATTTTCAGCCTCCAACCTAGTGCTAGCTCTCAACCATGTAGATCACTTTTAGTTTTAGCCCACTTCTTTGTTGAATTCATGCCAGATCTGCTAACGCTAACGCTCATGAATGTGGTTCGATATTTTGGTACCCCATTGAGCGTCTCTTTGGCCATTCTATTGCCGTCATCAAATGCTCTGTTGTTGTCCATCATCAGCATTTTTGAGATTTGTGTTTTCAACTCTTCATTCCTCTCACATCCGGAGCACAATTCAGCCATCCGCAATCCCGTATCGAGAAGGATCCAAAGATGTATTTGTCTGATTTATGGCTTGAAGTTTGTCTTTCTGAACTAACAACTAACTCTTAACCCAACACTAAAATAGATGCCTAAAGAGACCAGCTCATTCCATTGTGGAGATCACGGTGGCTTGAGCTGAAGTTCTCTTGGAAAATGATCATTCTCCCAATTGGGGGTTCTGAGTTCTAGAGAGCGACATGGGAGGACAACTTCTACAAGACTTACATGTAGTTCATGATTAGTCTCTGATACTGACACAAATTATGAATCTAATATGAGTAAATCCAAAAGACATCGAACCACAAGAGCAGATAAGTGTTTTGTGTCATCTAGGTCTAGGAGAATAGCTCAGATAACACTCCAGCTTGAAAAAGAAATATATGCGAACATTGATGAATATTTTCTTCAAAATTGGGCTAATTTCTTATCAGAATCATTTCAAAAATGCAAGTATTGCCATTCTAGATATCATTCAAAGTATCATTGTTCACTCAAATACACTAAACGAAAATCTTTTCAACGATATCATGCTTGTTCCTAGGAAGATTTTTTGGCAATACTAGAAGCTGTCAAGGAATGGTTGCAACAAATTCTGATTCAAAATATTCAACCAAGCAAGAAGTGTGATCATTTTTAGAAGAAAGGTCACAAGGTTTCTAATGCTGAGGATTGCCTATACTTTATTCTTCAAACTTTGGAAAATGTTCAAACACAAGTCCAGAACCAGTCAGATGAAGATATCTAGATCTAATCTAGATAATTCAAATCTTCATGTGAATTGTTGACTGATTCAGATTTTGAGTGGCACAGTCATCATGATTCAATGAATTTTCATTTGTAGTTGTGAATGGTGGAGATGAATATTCCACAGCTCAATGACACTTGCCCACCTTTACATGATATTACGACTGATCTTACATTGGAAAAAGCATACAGTAAAAAAAGAATACGTCACCAGAAAGGGATTGGACTGATTTCCAGTTCAGGTTCAAGTCAGTAAGTCGAATGACCACCCATAATTCCTAGTTCCAAGGAAGTATGATGAATTTGAAGGCATTACTAGGATCACAACACTAGAAGCCTATCTCTCATATTACATGATGGAGGATGCATCAGTTCCTTGCGTGAGGATACTGCCTGAGTGGATGGAGACACTCATTACAAAAGATGTGATGTTATTCCACAAGGAAGAGGATGTGCTCATCATAGACCAATGCAATAGGAAGACGGTTGTAAGGATGGTTGTGATAAGGGGCTACTAGAGGGAACTCAACTTTTTGAGGATCGATGCTTGGATATCAGAATTTCAAGTAACCAGTTTAAGGAATGACATCTGGCTCTAGAGAACCAGTACCAAGTTCAAACGTATCCCAATAATGGATCATAATAGAGCAACGATGAAGGGGCAATTACGGGCGATGAAATCGATTCAGATGCTGTCAGACTAGATGAATCCAAGCATTGCCAGGTTCCACCAGACAATGACGAGTATAAATCATCAGACTGCTAATAACCAAAACTTTCTAGTTTCAAAAAGGATCAATGGTCTGAACTGGTTTTATGATTAACATTCAGATTAAGGAAAGCATCATCTGTAATGTTAGAATCTTGTGCATAGAAATAGTCCGCCCCTAAGTCATATACAACGATCACAAGCAACTATACCGGCCTCTTTCAATTCCTTTTGAATAGAGTAGCTGATGTGATAGCGGAAGTGTAAACCATGCTTTAGTGAACTTCGTCCACAATATTGGCATGCCATGCATGCCTATAAGAAAACAAGTGAAAGGGTCATGGTGGCTTTCTAAAACAATTAGAAAGTGATAATATCATTAGGTCGAGTTCAACTAGAAATTTCAGTGTTTGGAAAAGGATTGCCGCAACTTAACCTTGAGTCGATTGAAAATCGAGATTAATCGGTTGCAAACCATGGTAAAGGGAAGAAAAACCGGTGAAATATGTGAGAAAATAATTCAACAATCCTACAAATTTTAAGTTTATGCTAGTATTTTCGTTTTGCTTCTTTGTGAGGAGGACACTCGGCCGACGGTCACTTAATAAAGGAGACTTTCTGGAATATTGACTAGAATTAAGTTATAGAATGCAAGAAAAATCAAGCCATGTGAGGCTGTGAAATGAAATGTGAAATAAAAAGAACTCATCAATATACATATACATATATATGTGTGTGTGTGTGTGTGTGTAAATATAAATAAATAAATATATATATATATAAATCCATTTACTATTTTTAAACTAAAATAACATTTAAGGTAAGTCTCAATCATCACTGAAAAGATTGAAAGTATGCCTAACCCAACTCTCCTCTGAGGCTTCTTTTAGAAAGCCAAATATTGTGATTATCTCTTGGAATCAGTAGGGACCGTAGATCCCACCTGACAGAGGGGGTGTCAATTAATCATGAGGAAAGTTAACCTTTTTTGGCCTACCCAAAGGGCAAGGCTATAGCGATGCATTCTCTTTTTGCTAACTAAAATAGAAAAAAAATGAAGTTGTATTTTAAAGCATTTTTTGATAGATATATAATTAGCAACATGATGGGTAAATCCTTCAAGTTGATTGTGTTGTGCTCTCATGAGTGGTTTTTGACCCAGCCAATGCTCAAAGCACAACGCCACATGACAAACTTGAGTTTCTTGTTTTAACAAATCCTGAACTTGTGATGATAACGAGGGGAGACAATTAATGGGCCCTCTCTGAGCGGTCGTTCTCTCTTTCTCTCTCTCTCTCTCTCTCTCTCTCTCTCTCTCTCTCTCTCTCTCTCTCTCTCTCTCTTTCTCTCTCTCTCTCTCTCTCTCTCTCTCTCTCTCTTTCTCTCTCTCTCTCTCTCTCACACACACACACACTCTTATGTCTGTGACTCTATTCCCTTGCTAAGAGGCACGAACTCTCTACCTCTCTCCCCATATCATGATTGTCCCATAGCACTCTCCCAAGTGGTGCATTTGCAATCCGCGATGGTGGGGATTCTACAAGGCGTCTCTATTCCCATCTTCTTGGCCTTCCTCAACATAACTCCCCGCTGATGGCTATGGCAATTTGTTCTTGGGGCTCGTCTCTGACATTTGTACTTTGCCTTGACTAGCTGCTCTCTCTCCTACTACGCCTTTGGATGGGACAAAATTCAAATACTTTGATACATGGAATTTTTAGTTGTTTAAAAGTTTTTGCACAAAACTGGTGGGAGTGCTCGGAACTCATCGAGATGAAGCAGATCCACTGTGTCTGTAAATATTTCTTCTTGTTGAGTTTTTTACAATTTGTGCATTTGGGTCTTCTGCTCTTTCAATTTGCATGTGCGCTAATCTTGTTAGGAAGTAGTCTAAACAATGGGGAGCTAGATTTTTGTGTACATAGAGCTGGCTGAAATGTTCAACAAATCTGATGTATTCACTTCTCAGTGTTTATTCATCCAATAATTAATTGTTGCCTGGTCGGTAAATTTCGCATGCTCAAATCTGCCTTGGTGAAGGTGGAGAAATCCAATATAACACAAGCAGATGATGAGGATGGTATTATCCATTCACATGACCCATGCATATAACAATCTGCTTAGCTTACAAGCAATTGTATTAGACCCCATTTGAGTTCAAGAAGAAGCAATTTTCCTTATCACATGCTTTCTAGTGCAATTTGAATAAAAAACGGTGAAGTACAAGGCAATAGCGATTCAATGAGCTTGCTCATTTCAATGGATGATTATTATGAAAGGGTTCTTTGAGCCATACCTCCTTGGAAGCTCATTGTTTTTCCCCTGATTTTCCTAATATTCTTTGAAGTGTCAGGAGGGCCTGTCAGTACAGAGTAGCAGGATGTGCAAGCTGTTGGCCCTTCTTGGCCTCCTTATATCTCCCTTTTATATGGAGCATGCGAAAGCCCAGTAGAGATGGCCACAACACTCCCAGAGAATGGTGGGTACATCCTTTGGACCTCGGCTGCATTTGGCCCCTTCTGGGGCTTTCCTCAAGGTTGGTGGAAATGGACAACTCGAATTATATAGAATGCAACATACCCCATTCTTTGCCTTGATTACCTACAGCCCATCTTGCCCACTATTGGGTCAGGATGGGGTCACATTGTTGGGTGTTTTGTGTTCACAGGCTCTTGACTTACCTCAACTATAAGGGTTTGACGATCATTGCTGGTCGATGGTCACTATAGGGATTGTTTGCCTTCTTCCTTTTGTTATCAGGTTTTGCTATTCCAAGACAAGAACCATCCAGATGGTTGGGCGTCAACTTGCAAAATATACACTGACAAAAATTTATGAATATTCTCTTTTGGAATCTCAAATTTTGGGACAATGCAAGCACCTTGGCAGGGGAAGTGGAGTAGCTTAAGAGATATTTTCCAAAAGCCATGGTGCTGGTGTTTTGGTAGGGTTGTCATATTTTTTACCTAAACTAGTAGGGATTGGTGCCTTTGAAGAGGTGCGAAGCGAATGGGATACTGGGATTTACTCGATTTTGGCAAAGAGGTTGTGTGGTTGGCGGCTTCACTGGTGGATGGAACTGGGGGCAACACTTTCATGTGTGGGGTTATTTGCGGCACAGATGAGTTGTTCAGATGAGCAACAGCTCATTCTAGGTGTTAGGCATGGCAGACATGGGTATTTCGCCTGCACTTTTTTCATTAAGATCATCATATAGCATGCCTTATATCTGCATCCTTCTGTTTCCAATGGGTGCTCTCCTCCTGTTGTTTTTGTCATTTGAAGATGTCACTTAATTGGCCAATGCTTTGTATAGCTATGGCATGCTGTTGGGAGTTTTTCGCTTTTATTTGGCTGAGAGTTACAAAACCTCATCAAGCCCGTCCTTTCTTCATACCACTTGGTACCTTGGAAGGCATCGCCATGTGCGTTTCACCTTGTGCTCTCCTGATCTTTGTGGTGGTTCTCTCCTCCCTTAATTAAGGTCATAGTACTCAACTACTTGCTCACATTTGGGGGGCTATTGTTGTATGTCTATTTGCATTATACTAAGAGAAAGTGGATGAGATTTTTGGAACCTATGCAGTTAAAGGGAAAGCATATATTGTGCAAGAGAAGAAAGGCGAAAAAGCAAGACGTCTTAGGGGTTAAGACTGCTGAGTCTTGGATAATGTTGAATCAGAAGAGCATGGCATACTCCATGGTGTATTGTAAACATCAATACCATTGTAAACTATCATAGTGCCTTGTTACTTAACACCCTAATATGACACTAACTACTCTGTGAATCCTATCCAGACGTTGACTTCAACTTCACATGGGCAAAGCTCAATTATTGGTTTTTTGTTTTTGCATAGAAGAACATATTTGAAAGCTTTAATCAATTTTGAGAACTATTTATGAAATGAATCAGATAATCATACTTGGATACCTATGGCGTTGTTGCACAATGTGTGCATAGTGTCTTGGGGATTGCTTGTGATGGAATTTTGGGATGTGAGCTAGGCTGTGGTAATGTACAATTGTCTATAGTAGACGGAGGATCCATTGATGATGGTTTAGGTTCTAAAAGTTCCACTACTATAGATTGTTTTTGCTATAGTTGAAAATGCACTTTGGGATAGTAGAGATGCGTAGACTCATGCATAATTGTAAAGCGCTCTATTACTTCTCATGTTCATTAAGCAAAAACAACAAAACTTGCTCAATATATATTGGTTGGTCTGCATGCAGGTCATCATGAGGCAGAAATTGTGTACCTACATAAACATTCAGAGTCCAAGGTTATGGAAGAGGGGCACAATTGATTGATTTGATGTGGTCATTCCTAAATATTCACTTGTGGAGAGAGTCCAAGGTTATGGAAGAGGGGCACAATTGATTGATTTGATGTGGTCATTCCTAAACATTCACTTGTGGAGATAGTTTTTGATGCATCGCAAGATGTGTATTAGACTTTACTTTCCACTTGGAGACTTGACATGATGTCTTTGTTTGTATGATGTTATAGGAGGACTAGCTTTATCAATTTAGGAAGGGTCCGGGACTCCATATCCCAAGTTTTCCCTTCCAATTTTAATGGGATGGAAGCCATTGGGAGGACATGTAAAATGGTATTTCTCTTTTGTTGGCACTACCTTTCGGGAGAAAGGGGAGTATATACAAAGGATTTTCCATTTTGATTTCCTTGTAAAAAGTGGGTTCTCTCTCTCTCTCTCTCTCTCAAGCTGGCATCTCAATCACAGTGAGCATATTGCAAGCCACAATGGCATTTCAATTGCATAGCAAGCCAAAGTGTGGCCTTGTGAACAAAACACAAAACAGTCTCCATTCTTCATCATTTTTTTTATTTTCTATATAAAATCTTTGAAACATTAATGTAGTTTAAGGTAGTATTCATTTGCTTTTGCTTTTAATCTTAATTGCATAAGTGCATCAGTTGAATGGCAGGCCTTGTGATTTTATCACTTGTTTTTCAAATTGCAGCAGGACTTAGAGAGTCAGTCGGAAATCTGTGTATAAGACAGAGTAAATACTACCAACTAGGGTTTCAGTATCTGAGCAACGCAGCGCTTTCTTTGAGTTGAAATTATGGCGGAACGGGGAGGTTTCGGCCGAGGGTTTGGGCGAGGGGGGCGAGGAGACAGGGGGCGAGGAGACAGGAGAGGGCCCAGGAGGGGAGCTCGGCGTGAGGAGGAAGAGAAATGGGTACCCGTCACAAAGCTTGGGCGCCTGGTGAAGGAGGGCAAAATTCGCACTTTGGAACAGATCTACCTCTTCTCTTTGCCCATCAAGGAACATCAGATTGTGGAGTCCTTTCTCGGACCATCGCTCAAAGACGAGGTGATGAAGATCATGCCGGTGCAGAAGCAGACTCGTGCTGGGCAGCGAACCCGATTCAAGGCGTTCGTGGTTGTGGGTGACAATAATGGGCACGTGGGTCTTGGGGTGAAGTGCAGCAAGGAGGTGGCGACCGCTATTCGGGGGGCTATCATCCTTGCCAAGCTCTCTGTGATACCCGTGCGTAGAGGTTATTGGGGTAACAAAATTGGTAAGCCCCACACAGTTCCATGCAAGGTTACGGGTAAGTGTGGCTCTGTTACAGTACGCCTTGTTCCTGCCCCTCGTGGTACTGGCATTGTTGCTGCTCGTGTGCCGAAGAAGGTTCTTCAGTTTGCTGGAATTGAGGATGTGTTTACGGCCTCACGGGGCTCTACGAAAACTCTGGGAAATTTTGTGAAGGTATATGAATTCACTTTATTCATTGTTTTGCTTGCTTTATGTTATATTTTGAAGATCTGTTTGGGTCCCCCGCCTCTATGTTGCCATTGGTCTTAGGAAAGAGGCAGAAGATGACACATTTTATCCAGGGTCCTTGATAATTATCTGGAAGCACTGCTGGTTTTCAGGGATCATTTCTTGTTAAGTTGCTGCTTGTGTTCTCGTAAATTTACTCTGGAATGTTTGACCGAGCTGTGAAATAAATACCATTAGTGCACACTTGGTTATGCCCTCAATGGTCGTGAAAAACCTAGGTTTAGTGTATACCTGCCTGCAAATTTATTTAAATTAATAGGTGATGAAACTTTCAAAAATTAAACAAGGCTAGCATTAAAACCTCTTAATATCCACCTATGGAAATGTCCACACGACGGTTTCTGAGTTCTTAGATTTTTTTTGACGTGGGGTCACTAATAATATGTATAATTATGGATGCTTCAGATTCTTTTAAGCTGTGCATCGCCGTTGTACACTTCACACTTGTATACACATCAGATGACCGTAGATGGTTTTTTTGTTAACAGAAGGAAATTGAGGCAGCCTGCTGATAGGGTGTAACAAAAGGCTGCATAGATACTGCAGATTTCTTGTTCAAGACATTATATCCTGTTCGTGTATCGATTGGTCATTCAATACTAACATATTATATGTTTTTACTTTAAAGGATCGACTTCAAAATTTGGCAAGGAAAATTCAACTACCATGAGCAATTATTTAATTCATGGCTGTTTCATTTTGTGTGTCATTTTTTGATTATATTCTTTTAATTGACAGGCCACCTTTGACTGCTTATTGAGGACTTATGGATTTCTCACTCCGGATTTATGGCGCGAGACGCGGTTTGTGAAGTCACCGTTTCAAGAGTTCACTGACATTCTGGCGAAGCCAACAAGGATCAGTATCATAGATGATGCTGAAAAAGCTCTGTGATGGGTACGAGCCGGTCAATAGGCTCTGAGTTGTATGCGGCATGAAGAGTCTTGATGTGAGGCAATCTTTGTTGTAATAGGCAGCACAGGATTTTGCAGGGTAAAGGTATTGCCTAGGTGACTTTTGATATATAGTAAAGATGGTGTCTTTTGGACTAAAACTACAATGGTCATGTATAGTCTGGAGACCACTTTCTTAATTTGAAAAATATGATTTTGATCTGTTTTGATATTTTTGTTTCCGGTCTGGACTTATAATAGATAAAGCTTTGGTGGTGATTATCCATCTAACTACAACTTTGCCTGGTGCCCGGCTATATAACATGTATGTGCTTTTTGAGATACTCATGCTTCATGATTTTGCTTCTTACAAGTAGCATGCATGAGTAGTCCTGTGCATGGGTGTCCTTGTAACATGTAATTTGGGGTTTGAAAACCTTTGTCTCGAGATTGTACCTATTGGATGTGAGGCTCGTCATAGATTGAACATACATATGGATACTGTTAATTATAGTATGGTAGATAGCTGGTAGAATAGTGCCTGCCTTTCTTCTCTGAACTGCCCATATCCTTGATATCAACAGTCTTGTGCTGTCACCAACCTGTGGTGGAATTTGGTCTTTGGTTTTTGGCCTATATGAGGCCTTGGTAAATCTTCAACTTTTGGAGCAATTGTACCATTGGGAAGTGCGTCAATGAGGGCTACATGGCTAGCCAATGATGGCAAACCTATTTTCTCAAATTTGAGCATAGTCTTATGTAGAAGTGGTCTGTTGTGAGAAAGTTAACATTTTTTTTTCCTATTTCTAGAAAGAGGGACATTGAATAGTCTGTGAAATTCTCTTTCTCATCATCTTTATATAGGCCACCTTTCACCCTGTTTTTTTGTTTCTGATTGAGAGGAGGGGAGGTGTCTCTTCCTGATTTGGACACTTTTCTCAATTAATTTAACTATGATTTTTGGGTCTTGTGTTAGTAAAGTTTAAACACTCGTATGTAAAGCAATGATTGCATGTGACTCACTAGCAAGTTTGTATTAACACAAATGGAACGGCGTATTTTGTTTCGGTAAATCATTCGAGTGTTCATACCTTTGCAAGTGTGACCTGATTTTTTAAATCCTTATACCTAATGGCCCTGCGTTGAAGATATTAAACTAACACGCAGAAGGAAAATTTCTAGGGTGTAAACCTTGAGAAGCCTATAAACTATGAGAGATTTCATATCAAGCAAGCATATATAGACCCTACAGTAGCAGCAACAAGCTCCCTTATGTAGGCAGTCCAATCCTTCACTGTCTAGTATCATTGATGGAAAATTTGTGGTGGCACTTTCTCAATTGTTGACGAGGCTATTGATAAAAGAAACTTAGTTATCTTGTAGTTTCAGTGAGCAATTACTATCTCGAGCAGAAGTTGCACACATGCTTGAAGGTAACATTCATAGCTTCCTTTTTTTTTTAGTGAGGAACCTATTTGAGTTTACAATTGAGTTGCCGGTGTTCTTGAATTAGAGTGTACATATGGTTGAGAGCTCCACCTTATATTTATGTTGTAAGATCCACCTTAGAGACGTTACTTCTCATGCAGCAATAATTGTTATGTTTGCTCTACGATGAGCACTTGAAAAACATTAGTCATAGGTCCTTGAGTTTGTCACATATCTGGTCAGTCTTGGTCCCCGGGACTAGGGAGCGAGGGATGTTTAGTGGCTGTGCTTGGCCTATGTGAGATAGTTTGCTCATTATTACCCTGTTCTTGCCATTGTTTTCTCTACTCTTTGAATTTGACAGTGTCATATAATTTGCCTTTTGGTAGCTTAGGTCGGGGGTATTTTTCCTTGATACCTTTGCCAGTGGATTCCACCTATAGGTTTGTTGTGGGGTTATTTATTTGTTGGGATGAGAGTTGGGGAAAATTTGGGAGAATTCTATATAGGGGCCCCACCCCCTTGTGCTTCATCCATAGTATATTAACTCAATGATCATCATAGCTTGTCAATGTTTAGGCTCTCTCTCTCTCCATTTTTGCTAGATTGCCATCCCTCTCTATTTGCCTTTGCATTTTTGCAGGATCTTTGAAATCCTAAACACATTGTAACAATTGTTGAGAGAAGCGTCATTATTGGAGA
Source organism: Adiantum capillus-veneris (assembly GCF_014529385.1). Lineage (NCBI taxonomy): Eukaryota > Viridiplantae > Streptophyta > Polypodiopsida > Polypodiales > Pteridaceae > Adiantum > Adiantum capillus-veneris. The sequence goes on along the minus strand of NC_140956.1, from coordinate 93,010,519 downwards.
AAATGTCCTTTGCGGAGGAGTCATCAATTGGAGTGACTCGAGCATACGCCTTTATTACACGAATGGAGATACCATAGGATTAGTTATCTGTGGAGTAGGAGGGGGAATTTACTTTCCTCGACTCGAGATTGGATCATTGATAGTGGTGTAGTTAGGCCCATGACTTCTTGTGATTTGGTGTGTGAGCTAAGGTTCCATTGTGTTCAAAGAGAAACATTGGAGCTTGTACATAGCTAGGGGGATATGGAGCTTATTCCAAACGGAAGAGGGGGAATCTACATTTCCTATGTTCTTTATGTGCCTTGTCTTGGTTACTACATTTTGTAAGTCTTGTAGACTTGGCATGCCAGTTGTATATGATGAGTATAGGGTGCCAATTCAAAATAAAATTTTTGGCTTTGAAGTCGTAGGGGGTACAACAGTATGTGGATTGTATCGAATTGATCCTCTTTCTTTTAGATTTGGACTCACACCCACTCTTAGGCAGTAGGTTACTTCGGTGAGATGGTGCATGGTGTGCCAAATGAGAGTGGTTGCATTCTAGTTGATACAATGCGTATGGTGGAGATACTCAAGTACATATAGGTTACTCTCCGAGATTCAAGTATATTAGATTTTCTATGAGATGTGGATAAAGTACAAGGGGTGGGGTCCCTATATAAGAACTCCTCGATTTTTACCTACTCTCATCCCAACAAATAAATAACCCCACTACTCTAAAATAGGAAAAACATGGAAAAAACTTAAAAATAGCTATGGTGCTCGAGCTTATAGCTTAAGATTACGAAGATGAGTGAGTGAAAAATATATATACCTCCCCTTTTGCATGCTAATATGATTTTCTAAATATAGCCAAGTCCCCCCCCCCCCCCCCCCCCAAAAAAAAAAATAAAAAAAAATAAAAAAAAAACTCCACTAGCTATGAGCTTTGTCAAGTGAGCTCTAGGACATGGAATTGATCATAAACTCCATGGTATGTGAGGAACAATAAATATAACCATAGGTGAGACAACATTTGGATCTACATACCCAATCTCACTTGGAAGCAATGGCTTTACCATAATTTATAAGCATTTCTCTAAAGCAGTTGATCTCCTCTTCATTAAGGAAACCATCTTCTCCAATATGCAGCTGTTTCAATGTTTCTTCAGTGAATTTGTGTCCAATGTTCTTTGGATCTCTTAGTGTCATAAAATAAAATATCTAACTTTACCAAATAATTTTCTCATATTAAACTGATCATTTAATATGGGAAGATAAAAGGGGAACAAGAGTTATGTGCTTCTAGACCTATCTCAACAGGGGACCAAAAGGAGAAATGGCTGGTTGCATCTCGATAGGGGTCCAAAAGGAGACGGTCTACCAAAGAGCAATGTGCAATAAGTGCTTTTAGATTTACCTCAGCAAGGGACCAAGAGGAGAGATGGTTATATCTCAAAAGGGGTCCAAACGGAGGTAGTCTATCAAACAGCAACGTGCATCTAATGGAGCTTAAAAGACCTTAGGGTTAGCTTCATTAAAGACCTCCAAAAGTTAGTGTTAAAAAGTCCTTTGACCTTACGCAAGCTAGGGCTAACATCGAGGTGGGAATCCTACCCAAGCATGAGGTCCTAAGATGCTTAAAGTGGTTGTGGGAACCTTACCCAAAGCTTGAGGTGATTTTTATGCTTAAATGACTAAGGTTTTTGAAATGTTAAATTCATAGATAAATTCTCAAGAGACATGAAAGTTTTCGTGCTTGATCGACTAGGTCTTGAAATATTCAATTCAAAACAAATGACTTAAGAAACATAAAAGACACATACTTGCTGGATTGACTAAGTCCTTGAAGTATTTAATTAAACCAAATGACTTAATAAGCATAAAAGACACATGCTCAAATGATCCTCCACATGTGGCCCTCATGATGTGATTGAACACTATTGGTTAGGTTTTAAAGGGGTACAATGAGAATTTAGATACATAAAAATAAATAATTGAGTTCTTTCTGTCAAAGAGAAAAAAGATGACACATGTCCAAATGAAATAATAAAATAATGAGAGAGAGAGAGAGAGAGAGAGAGAGAGAGAGAGGTGTGGACCAAGTATGGGGGGGGGGGGGGGGTAATACACTCCCACACACACACATACACATTCTCTCATTGTGTGGAGTGCAAAGTGCAATAGCTCCATCTCCTTCTCCAAGTTTGTTGAGAAGTGGAGAGCCTACACCAACACTCTTGGCTATGGAATGCAAATCCAACCAAGAGCCATGATTTAATGCTTAAGCTTTCCATCTTCTTCATCTTCATTACTATGCTATTATGCTATGCTAAGCAAGAAGTGTGATGATAAGTGAGGAACTATTTCTTTCTCCTATGAATGATTCTTCTTTCTCTTCCCTACCCTCATTCCTCGCTAGCTCTCTCCACCTTCGAAGGTATTTGAGGCCTTGGGACTGAGGCTTGGGATGGTTAATGCTTTTTGCAAAGTTTATGTTAAGCTCGTGATGCATGAAGCTTTCCATCTTCATAGCATCACCAAGGTCACAAGGAACACAAAGATTGTATTGTAACAAAGTCTCTCTTGATGGAAGAATCTATAATACAAATGCCTTTTGGAGGGGGAACCGGCTCCAAGTAGGCTCCAAGTAAATCCGGTCCTCAACTATTGTCATGTTCTCTAATAGTCTCTCTCTTGCAAAAGTATTGTTCATGCCAAGTTAATTAAGTACTATGTTTATGTTTCTACCATCAATTAAGTTCACCCTCTATGTTCTCAAAGTGATCTCACAAAAATGCTTACCTTAATTCTCTTAATTTCGCTATTCTCAAAGTTCATAGGACATTCCCATTACATTGGTATCAGAGCGTTTGATTTCTCTTTTCTTGCTTAAGAAGAGAGGTCCTTAAGTAGCCTATTAATGGTTGATTTTGTTAATTATATTAGGGTAAGTGGGAATGGGAACTATTATCGGTTTTGTTGAGCCCACTATATGGGATATGGTGCACACCTCGGGAGCTTTGGTCTTAATAATGGGGTCTTTTTATACTTGCATACGACTTTACCATTATCGAGCCATAAGAACTCCAAAAGGAGCTATCCCTCGGCAATTCTTCTATGTTAGACCCACCCAGTACTTTTTAAAATTAACCAATTCGAGCCGTGGGTGTAGATACTTAAGTGCTTATTTTCAAAGGCTAAGAGGAGTAGCAACTAAGGTTTTGAATTTCCAAAGGATACACTAAGTAAACACATAAGTATAATTAGCATGGCTGACAATAACCAAGAGAGTAGAATGAACATTGATAACTTTGATTTTACACATGAAGGTGCTAATAATGATGCCCCCATGTTTATCAATTATCTTGTTACTAGGTTGCATCAAGCTATGGGCAACCCTACTTTGCAATCCAAAGTTACCAAAAAACTTCGTGCTTATGGGATTCCCTTTCCTCTCCAAGAGGAGAGAGAGTTTAGGAGGTCTCTTGATGAGACTCCCAAAAGAAGACTCTCTCCCATAAGAGAGGAGGAATCCAAAGAACGAGAAAGAAGTGAATCCCTAAGTTCATCTAAAGATGTGGCTCCATGAAGACGGTGGTCTAGACTATCACCAACTCCTTCCAAGAGGAAATGGTTAACCCATAGTACTTGTCCTCGTTGCTTCAAAAGGGAAGAGAGGAAACAAAGGAAGAAAAAGGCAAGAAAGAGATCACCCTCTTCTCCTTCTTCTTCACCTTCCTCCTCTTCCGACAAAAGCAATAGTTATTCTCCTAGAAAATACAAGAGGAGAGGACATCACGAAACGTACTATGCATGGCGAAGGTCCCGAAAGCTCAAGAAAATCAAAGAGGGAGGAAAGAGTATCTCTTTTCTCACCTATGATGGCACCTTTGGTGCCACAGACAAAGTAATGGTCATCCAAAAATTTGATGCGGCCTTTGGAGACGAGGTCTTAAGGGAGTCCTCCAAGCTACACCACGTAGCTATGCAATTCCAAAAATCTACTCGTCAATGGTGGGCTAGCCTTCGTGGCAATGGCGAGGCCCCAAAGACATGGAAAAATCTACGAGTTTCCATCATGAAGCAATTCCTTGCAAGCGATGCAAAGGACAAAGTGCTCACCAAATGGAAAAGTTTGAAGCCTCTCTCACATGAGTCTATTCACAAATATGTGGACACGTTTTGGGATTTACATCTCAAAGCTATTGTCTTTCAAAAGATAGACTTTGCCAAGCAAAAGCAACAATTTTGTGTGGGATTACCAGAAGAAATGACTGAGTATGTCAACTCCCAACGGCCTGGTTCTATCACCGAAGTAATCCACCACACCATGGTTGCTTCCCGCATCAATTTCCAACAAGACACGGAATGTCAAACCCATGGAAAACAAAGACAAAAATGATGCAAAGGGAAAAACCAATGCCCAAAATTCTTCCCAAAGCACTTCCTACAATAACAACTACAACAACAATAGGTCCAAGGAGAAGGGAGTTTACAAAGGTAAAAATAAACTCTCTCATGAAGAGCTTGAAGGTTTTCGCAAGGACCATTAGTGTTTTAAGTGTGGGGAGCAAGGACATGGCTATCGTTCTTGTCCCAAGAAAAATGCTCTCAATGAGACTCCTAGGGCTTCCATCATCAAAGCTCCAAAAGAGGATTCTCATTGCAAAGGATCATTACTCTCCTATGCTTGGGGAAAATTAAGGGAGCATGATGCCTTCATCTTGTTTGACCCTGGCTCTACTCACAATTTCATATTAACGGAGTTGGCCACCAAGTTGGGCATTCAAGCTTTTGAGATGATAGATACTGTAACTGCTGACACAACTTTCAAGGGATAGCAAGCCTCCGTTACTCCCTTGATTGGGAAGTTGAGGCTTCGTGTCCAAAGCTACGTCAACAAAGAAGATTTTTTTTTTAATCTCTCCTCTCCAACATGAGGATGTTATCCTAGGGGCACCATGGTTCAATTGCATGGCTGCCAACATGAAGTCCCCTGAAAGGAGAATCTATTTCACCTAAGGTGAGCTACCTCCAAAACGAGGGGATGATGAGACGCAATAGAGATTCTACTAGGAAGCTCACCTCCTAATAAACCTCCTTATTGAGTTTCACAAGCTCAACAAAAGGAGATCACGAGGCAATTGCATGAATTGGTGGAAAAAGGGATGGTGAGGCCTAGCTCCACTCTATTCTATTCACCAGTACTTTTAGTGCAAAAGAAAGATGACACATATCACGTGTGTTGACTTTAGAGCACTAAATATGATCATTGACAAATGCTCCAGGTGCATTCAAACTCACGATGGACAAAAATCTTCAAAGCCACTCAAATTCTCTTGAGGAGTACAAGTGACACCTCTAGGTAACCTTTCAAGTTGTGAGAAAGAATGAGCTTTTCATTAATCAAAAGAGAAGTGAATTTTTCCTACAAGAGATTCAATATTTAGGTCACATTATCTCTCAAGATGGTATATGTATGAATCCATCAAAGTTGGAGGTAATAAAAGTATGGCTTAAAATAAGGAATCTACATGAGGTAAGAAGCTTTATTGGTATGTGTGCATACTATAGACGCTTCATAGCAAAATTCTCTCAAATAGAAGGACCATTGCATGACTTAACAAGGAAGAACGTTAAGTACTCATAGATAACCTCCCAACCAGTCCTTATGCTTCCAGATCTCTCAAAGCCACTTGAGGTCCAATGTGATGCTTGTAGTGATTGCCTTGGAGCAGTTTTGCTTCAAGAAGGGCATGCCATAGCATATGAGAGCCGAAGGCACAATGCTGAACGGGTTTTGGGCATATACGAACTCGAGGAGGTCACCTAATAAAAATGTAACCATCACGTGAGTTCAACAGAAGGGTATTTAAAGTTCTTCAAACTTACAGAAATATATATACAGAAGGGCATTATTTTCTCAAATTTGAAACAAAACTTACAGATTTTAAAAGAAAAGGGTACATTATATTTCTAGCAAAATTCACACATAAGGGGTTGTACAAACATGTCTTGAATGGACGTGATATGGTAGTTCTACACATAGTGAACCCCCCGAGTATACGAAAAAGAGCTTTTAGCTGTTCTACATGCCATAGACACATGGAAGCACTATCTCTTTGGGACTCCATTCATCCTACAAATGGATCACAAAGTCTCAAGTACTTCATGATGAAAACCAAGCTCTGCAATTGAAATTACATATAGCTCACATTGCTGGCAAGCATAGTCAAGTGATCAATGCACTTTCATGATGGCCAAGGGTAAATGTGGTGTCTATAGCAACTCACAATGATCTGTCTTTTATGATAGATGAGTATGCTACTGACCAAGACTTTAAGTAGGTAATTACAACCTTTGCATAAGGAAAGAAAATAAGAACCATTCACCTTGAAGGATTGTTATCTTCCAAACGGTAATAGGCTATGTGTTACTCACCCATATAATAAGAAAGTCATGTATGAATCCCATGCTTCTCCTTATATGGGGCAAAGAAGGATTCCATAATCTATTCTTCAAGGAGTAGAAATGTATTTCTGTTGGTCTACCATGAAAAGTAAACATACAAGAGTATGTTTCAAAATGCATGGTGTACCAAAAATTGAAATTTGATCGAGGGAAGCAAATTGGATTGTTTGACAGGCTTAGCAAGAAAACAAACTCTATGCCTCTCAAAAAGACTATTAAGGCACATCAAACGGTAACCCTCTCTATATCTCAAATTTTCAAGTATCATGGCTTGCCAACATCCATAGTGTCGGACAAAGATTCTAGAATGACCACTAATTTCTAGAAGGGTCTCTTTGAAAATCTAAGAAGTAGATTAAATTTTTCTTTTGGCCTATCATCCACAAACGGATGACCAAAGTGAAATAACTAATCTAACGATTCTTGAATCTACTAAAAGCCTATGTCATGGAAGTAGATCAACGTTCTCAATGAGAGAAGTACCTACCTCTTATAGAGTATGCATACAATGACATTGTACATACTTCTATGGGGAAAGCACCTTTCGAGGTTAAAGAGGGAAGATCCAAAAGTCCCTTACTACTTACACAAGAATCTGTTACAAAGATTAAAGAGGTTATATCCATCTCAAAGAAAAGGCAAAAAGGGCTGATGCTAATAAGCACAAAAGAAACTTAGCCTTAAAAAAAAATGATTGGGTCTTGCTAAAGTTACTCAATGCTCATCTAAGGCATACTACGGGTAAGATTCCTACGGGCCACCAAGAGTATTATGCTAAACTAGCAAAAAGATACAATGGTTCTTTTTAAATTCGTAAGCCAATCAATTAAAGTTGCCCAACCATTGGCTCATTCACAATGTTAACCATGTGAGCCTACTCAAGCCTTACAAAGGAGAGCCACAAAAAGAACCAATAATGGAGGACCCGCTAGAGATCGAAGGTCAAGAAGAGGTGTTGCAACCCGAATCGATTCTTCGACACACGAAGAATCGATTCGAGCTGCAAGGTAGTAAGAAACGGTAAAATTATCAATGATATCTTGTTAAGTTTAAGAATTATCCTTCTTAAAGATGCTAGATGGATAAGGAACCTAGCTTAAGGATAATATGAACCTTGTCAATGCTTACAATGCTACACTAGAGTAAGCAAATGAAAATGCATTTTAAATGAACAATGTTTTTGTCTTATGAGACTCATTCTCTTTCTTTTATTGTGCACAAAATTTAAGAAGTATGCATGCTTAGGATCATGTTTGTGGTGATGACATCTCCCAAACACCAAGTAGAACTTGTCACTCTACTTTGGAAGTATGATATGGACTAAAGAGCAGACATGCTTGTGACAACTAAGTCTCCTGAGCACCAAATGGATTAGTCATCCATTCTGGAATGATGTCGTAGGGTAAAAACGGATCCTCTACCCACTAAGAAACATGGACTAATGACTATGCTTTATCTTTTCTACCTCATAGTCGAGGACGACTATGATTTTAAGAGAGAGGTAATGTCATAAAATATAATAGCTAACTTTACCAAATGATTTTCTTATATTCAATTGATCATTTAATATGGGAAGATAAAAGGGGAACAAGAGTTAGGATATAGATATGTGCTTCTAGACCTATCTCAACAGGGGACCAAAAGGAGAAATGGTTGCATTTTGATAGGGGTCCAAAAGGACCAAAAGGAGATGGTCTACCAAAGAGCAATGTGCAATAAGTGCTTCTAGATTTACCTCAGCAAGGGACCAAGAGGAGAGATGGTTACATCTCAAAAGGGGTCCAAACAGAGGTAATCTATCAAAGAGCAACGTGCATCTAATGGAGCTTAAAATACCTTAGGGTTAGCTTCATTAAAGACCTCCAAAAGTTAGTGTTAAAAATTCCTTTGACCTTATGCAAGCTAAGACCAACCTCGAGGTGGGAATCCTACCCAAGCATGAGGTGCTAAGATGCTTAAAGTGGTTGTGGGAACCTTGGCCAAAGCTTGTGCTCAAATGACTAAGGTTTTTACAATGTTAAATTCAAAGATAAATTCTCAAGAGGCACTACAAGAGGTTGTGTGCACTTGTGATGCTGTTAGTGACGGAAATACATTGGGTTTTTATACTCTCGGCGTCGCTAAGACCGTCACTAACAACGTCGATACGGGAACGTCACTATTAGCGTCGCTATATAGCGACACAGATAGCAACGCCTACAGGCTACCTATAGTGATGCTTCGGAGCCTTATATAGCGACTCCCGAGAGTAAATTTTTTTGGTGGCATGGTATTCAAGCCAGGGCATTGAATGCCCTGCCACCCATCAACCATATTGAATTTTCCAATAATAGAGTAAACCTAAATGAATCCAAGATAAGACCAAATTCACCTTTGAAAGAAAGTGCAAGCTTAGATATAGACCCAAAGTAGTCACTCACAAGACAATATAACCATTAACTCCATCATCCATAGTATTGTTTGCAGAATAAAGATACAAAACTTACAAAAGTAAATTGATGAAAGTAAATCAATGACAATTGTACACATCATAAGCAAAATCACTTGATTGTTAAACTTTGCAAATGTAATAGTTACAACACCGTTGTCATTATTGAGAAAATATACATGGTTTTTAAGTAGTTACAAAAAGACGTATACACGTCACCTCATGATACATATGCTATGACAAAAGGAAACTAATGCTATCTAGCTACGGCTAGACTGACGTCGTTTAATCAGATGTCTCATCGCATCCAAGCGGCGTATTTGTTGGATTCTGCAAAAAAAAAAAGACAGCTTTCTGTAAGTATAAACATATAATTTACAAAACAATACAACAAATAGAAAGAGTAAAACCTAATACTAACCATGCTGCCACCACGAGAACTCAGAATGTCCATCAGGGCGTTTAAGTCCTTCCTGCCTGCGTACTCGCGCTCGTACGGTGTGGGGTCACGTCCTGTCAATCGACCACTGTCAAAACATACAAAGAATCCATTATGTTAGGATTTAAAAACCCTTAAACCCTAAACTATCAAACTTAAAGAGCAATGCGAAAACACTTACAAAATCGGCCTCAAATGATGCCCACCCGCCGCTCCCCAAGTGGTGCGAGCTCCCTGCCTCTACTCGCGCTTTGGCTGCCTCCTTTTGTTGCTTCCACTTGTCAGGATTCTCGCGCACTTCTTTCTTCTCATTCTTCCAATCTTCTTTGGCCAGCCAATCTGGTCTGCTCCACCTATGCTTTATTGAGTTTTGCACTTTAGAATGCTTGTGCTTGCAGTATTCACGCATTTGAACGTTCATCACGTCTTCATTGAAGCGGTCATCCCATGTTAAAATGGGAAACTCGTCATGCAGCATGCTGATGACTCTGTCTTTTAAATCACTTGGTACTTCATTGCAGGTGTTTAGTATGTAGTGTCTAAACACCTGAGAGCAAAGACCGCGCATGTGCGAGATCACCTTCTTGCCTTCATCATCCATGATGATGCCGCTGCTGAAGTCGATAGAGTAAGGAAAGCCCTCTCGCTGGTGATGCGTGAACCTGGGTGTCCCGGCAGGGGTCTCTAGCGGTGTGTCAATGGGGGTATGGATGTTAGGTGTCTCCACTGGAGTCTGGGCCCCGATGCGAGGAGTGTCGACTGGGTTGGCTTCTGGAGGAGTAGGTAGTGGTGTGTAGCTGCTAGGAATAGCTGTCAGCCGTGAAAAACCTAACGTAGATGGCAATGCCGTGGCTGGTGTGGGGGCGGGAAAACAAGGGGAGGGTAAAGAGCCTCGTTAAACACGAGGCGGTGTGGAGACATTGGCGGCGGTATCCCGACAACAACTGTCGCCACCACCACTAGAGCGTCGGTGCCTAGACGAGTGTGAAGATCGTCTCGTCGACACCGAAGCTTCGGAGCGCGCTGAATGCTTCAAAACAGAGGGAGACGCTAAAGGAGTAGGAATGCGTGATGGTGCTCCAGAGCGATGACGATCCTCGTACCACTGTCTGTGCTGAGGTAACAAAGAAGAAAGAAACTTATCATCATCCAACCCTGCATTAAACACATGAACATTTAATCTAAGTATTGAAGGAATGGAGAAGAAAACATGGACAAGTAGAGAGAGAGAGAGAGAGAGAGAGAGAGAGAGAGAGAGAGAGAGAGAGAGAGAGAGAGAGAGAGAGAGAGAGAGAGGAATCATAAAGGGGGAGGGATTCCTGTGTAGAGAGATTTCATCGAAGTTCTTGTGAATTTGTAAAAGCAATGCGCTCCGGGTGCAATGGAGACTGAAGCTACAATCACAAAGGTGATATGTCTCTGCTCATAGAATCTGCTTGCCCCACCACTAGATCTAGTTGATCGGGTGAAAGAGATGCTAAGAAGCAGTAGTAGTGCTTCTTAGCGTCTCTTTAACCCGATCAACTAGATCTAGCGGTGGGACGAGCAGCATTTATGAGCAGAGATAGATCACTTCCTTCACGATTGCAGCTTCAGTCTCCATCGCACTCGGAGCGCAGTGCTCATACCTAGAGCATACATACCTGGAGTGGATGCAAAGACCATTAAATACAATGACGTAATGACGCATATAAAGCCACGTGAATACAATATATATTATAAAATGGAGCAAAATTTTTCAAATACAATGTTTATGGATTTAAGAGGTCTCTCTTTCGCATAGCTCAACATAACTTCCTATATCTATATAGAGCTCTCCATTTAGAGAGATGTCCTCCGTTTCATTTTGTAGATCCTTTGCATGCACCCCATAGAGAGTAGCAGCTTGATGCTCGTCTGGCACCACCTCCGCGGCTTTTGACTGATCATCTCTCTGATCTCCTCCATTGATGCCGCTGTGATTGGCACATGGTAGCCCTTATACTTCCGTGCACTACGAGGGGCTACCTCTATGACGTACCACCAATTTGATGCAGACTTTGTAGGATGAAATATCACCTGCCAGAGCCACGTACCTTACATGAGAGATTCCAAGCACATAACTTCTAAAATTGGATGTTAACTATTTACATACTTACTTGTTCACAATGCTCGGGTAGTACGAAAGTGTCTCTTAGGTCAGTCCATTTCTTAGTTGAATCCACCTCAAGGAAACCAGACTCTCCTCTATGCACAGTAGCGTTGCGACCCTCCATGATTATCTTGAACCATTGCACGTCGAACAAGTCGACAAACAATCCTCCATAATAGATCCTCAAAATCTTTTGTAGCGTGCCGAAGTAAGTGAGTTTCGCCACCACAGGATCTACATCAGAGGATTGTCGTCAACTAGACTGTTTAAATTTTTCCATGATTCCCCAATCTTGAGTTGAACGCTTTTTGTCAATCCGTTCCAGCCTAAAGTGTCGACCTTTACACCATGCTAATGTGTATGACTTATACTACAACCAACAAAGATTATGAGTGGCCGTTCAAACATCTAGAAAGTCACTAGTCGTACATTGCAAACTTACCTTGGTCGCGCAACCCCAAGAGTACTCTCACTCCTCCTCAGTCACTTCTTCAACGCACTGTTGTGCACTTTTCAATTGGTTGTGCAACCATCTTAAGCTCATGAATGTTGGTAGGCTCTCCAGACCCGCTGGATAATGCATCGGTGGTCATCTTCCCCATCTCCACTCGATTTGTGCCCTTTGTCGCTCTTGCTTTGCATCCTCATATTATGAAATCCACTTTTGCATCACTGGATTGTGAAGCATGCAAAATCGGTTGATTTTAGCCTCTAGATCTTCCATCATCTTCTTCTCATCATCCACTCGATTTGTGCCCTTTCTTGCTTTGCATCCTCATATTATGAAATCCACTTTTGCATCACTGGATTGTGAAGCATGCAAAATCGGTTGATTTTAGCCTCTAGATCTTCCATCATCTTCTTCTCAATGTCAAGATTGCACATGACAATCCCAGATATGCGCTCATCATCTATGGTTCGCCATAGTGTGTCCCCGGCTTTATCAAATCCGTCTAGCCACTCTCCAATGTAAACTAGGGACTCTGATACCAACCAACCTTCTGCCATGCTCCCCTCCGGATGTGCCTTCTGATGCACATATCCCTTGAACATTTTCATGTAACGTTATAAAAAGAACATCCATCTGGAATGTACTGTGCTAGATATTTCCACCTCATCAACTATGTGAACAAGAAGATGCACCTGAATGGTTAGCATGGTAGTAGGAAAGTGTTTCTTAAACATGCACACAACCTCAAAGTTTAGTTTGGCGAATGGTATGGAGTCTACATTGATCTCCTTTTGTGAGATCCATTGCACCATCTTCGCAAGTTTGTAGATTGTGTTACGGACGTCAAGAGACAGACATCTCTCAATGGTCACCGGTAAAATAAACTGCAAAATACATGCAATAATGATATTAAAGTCCACACACAAATTTGTTACACAATTCCCACTATGATATATTCCACTTCAAACATACCTGACACATTTTATGCCAGTCGTGTGACTTCAAACCGGTAAGCTTTCCTTCTTTAGTAAAACATGTTTGGAGCGAGTGCATTACGCTAGTGGGGGTCTGCACAGATCAAATGGTCTCTTGTACTTTGCGTTATTGGGCTCCTGTTAAAATCCATGGTGCTTTAGGGATTTTTATCGATCCATCGGATGCTATCTGCGGCCAATATTGCTCCATACGATCCACATTTCGAAGCTCAACCCTGGCTCCCAAACTATCTTTCTTGCCGGTCAGATGGTCCCATAGCAGATTACCCACATTCTTGAATATGTGCATTGGATCGAGCTAGTGATTGATCATGAGTCGGGGCCAATATGGTAACTCGTACCATAGAGAGAGTCTCTTCATCCCTGGGGGAAAACCATCATCACACATCTCCTTCTACTCTAACCATGCTTGTGCAGACATCCTCGGTGGCTCTCTTCCCAAAAAGACGTCACGTAACATATGATTCTTTGGAAGATACGCTTGATGACCTTCGTAGATTTTCTTCTTCAATGAGGGAACCTGACGTGCATTCAATCTAGGTCCACATGTGACACATGCTCTGTATTTGCTTGTTTGAAGCCCTGCATGTATACACATGATAATAGATAAGCTTGAGAAAAACCAAGATTTATAGTATTTGAGTTTGAGTGTAAATCACCTGAGCATTCTATTAGTTTGGGATAGTCATGCATGGTCCACATTAGAATGCCTCTGATCAAAGCATTCCGTCGACCTGTGTGTTGGCTCATATCCACCACTTCTATGCCAATCCACAATTGTTGTAGCTCTTCCAATAGTGGACAAAGATACACATCCATATTCTTCACTTTATACCGCCCTGGCACAATCAAGCTTAGCCATAGGTGCCCCTTCTTCGTAGTCAACCACGGGGGAATGTTGTAGTTGACGATGACAACGGGCCATACACTGTAAGATGTTGATCTTTGACCAAATGGATTTATGCCATCCATAGACAGGCCTAAGCACAAATTTCGAGCTTCCCTGGCAAAATCTGACCATGTTTCGTTTATATGTTTCTAGGCTGCGCAGTCTGCAGGAATGCGTAGCACACCATCCGAAGATTTATTCTCCTCATGCCATGATGCTAGGGCGGCCATGGACTTACATTTGAAGAAATGCTTGATGCGAGGAAGCAGAGGAAAATGTCGCAAAACCTTTTGTGGAATTTTTGTTCTGTGGAGATCTACTCGATATCTCTCGAAATCACATTTCCGACACTTCTCCTTGTCTATGTATTCCCCTCTGAAAATAATGCAGTCGTTAGGATAAGTGTGGATTGAATTGTAATCCATCCCCACGTTTCACAAGATCTTTCGTGCTTCCTCTCTGGAATCTAGCATCACATTATCAGCTGGTAGCATGTGCTCTTTGAGCAATCTACACAGCAAAAAAAATGCGATACACTTGTGTAAGTAATCTATTAGTTCATTATACATCTAGAGTTTTTTATTAAAGCAAACACATTGTAATAGATCACCTGAAAAGCACTGTGACGCTAGTGTCACTCCATCCAAACTTTGCCTGCATGTTGAGAAGAACAAGGAGTGTCTTCAATCTAGACACACGTGATCCATCATACAATGGCGTATCGGCTTCACTTTTCATATCATCATAGATAAGACTTTCTGAATCCATGATCGTCTCTATCATTTCATCGATCTCGGGCTCAAACATTGCCTCGTTGGGAATGTGGTGTGCATGATCATCCCCCAAGCTGTCAAAGGCTACATCTTGTGGCCTCACATATGATGCTTCACCAAAGCGCCTATTGGGTTGCAAGATTGCTGCCTGTTGGACAGTGTCAGAGTCCGATGAGTTATAATTGGCAACAACTCGATCTATAATAGATGGATAAAACTCGCCAAATTCATGAATGTGCTGCAAAGAAACGCGTCTTGTCCATCACACATCATGCTTGCATTGATTACAAGGATATAAGATCCTTGTTGAGAGATAGGTGTTTTGGTTGGACGGCCCCACATCCTCGTCACTACTCATAATGTGTTTGCTTTAATATTTTATTGGCATCCTTCGTCTTTTATCTCTCTCTCTCTCTCTCTCTCTCTCTCTCTCTCTCTCTCTCTCTCTCTCTCTCTTTGTTCACACTATAAACTACCTCACATTCTCTAGTCATATCCAATCCCCGCACACCTCGGTCTAGAGATGCACAGAGATCAGAACCACCGGGTTATAATCTCGTCTTTATTGGTCAATGCCTATATTTGTGGGTACGAGAAATCTACATACCCACGTCTACATGAATGTACATGTAGTGGACAAAACCCCTTTGCCTCTTCTCTAGCTGTAGCATTTCACAACATCTTAACATCTTTTCACATTAGATCTTTGTTCGAGGGATTACTTAGCACATTACATGTTGGCCTCCAATCTGAGTATCATGCCGTTGAAAGATTTCCAACTTAAGGTCGCATCCGTAGAGAGGAAGAGAGGGATCACCGTTCGTCTAACTCTAATTTTTTTACTGTAATCCCAAAGGTAGACTCTAATATAAAAACTCAATCCAAAATCTAATCTTAGATCTAACCTAATTGAACATGTGGTGATTCGTGGCTAGTTGAATATGGTTAGTGTGTGAGTTAATAGGTGTCAAATTCTGATGGGAATATACATATTGTTGTGTAACTAGTGTTTGCTCTTTGGGCAAAGCGTGCCTTCATTGACATGCACTAAAATCTAACCTAAATCTAAAAAAAGCTAGTCCATCAAATATAAATCTAGATCTAATCTAATCTTAAACTCAAAATAAACCTAAATCTAATCTAATCTTAAATCTAACCTAAACCTAAACCTAAATGTAATCTAGCTTAATCTAGTTAATTTTAAATCTAACATAAACCTAAAAGCTGGTCCATCGAACATAAATCTAGATCTAATCTAATCTTAAACTCAAAATAAACCTAAATCTAACTTAATCTTAAATCTAACCTAAACCTAAATGTAATCTAATTAATTTTAAATCTTGTCTTAATCTTAAATCTAAATTTAATTTAACATTAAACTCAACATAACCTAAATGTAATCCAATCTTAAATCCTAAACCTAAATGTAATCTAACTTAAATCTAACATAGCTAGCTAATCTTTAATACATTCCTAATTTTAAATCTAACCTAATATTAGTCTAACATAAATCTAAATCGAACCTAATCTTAAACTCAACATAAATATAAATCTAAATGTAATCTAACTTAATCTAATTTAAATATTAACTTAATCTCTCTCTCTCTCTCTCTCTCTCTCTCTCTCTCTCTCTCTTTGTTTTCTCTCCTTACCTCTCTCTTTCGTCTTCTCCCCCTCTCTCTGTCTTTGGTTTTTTATTCTCTCTCTATTTCTCTTTGTTTTCTCCTCTCTCTCTCTCTCTCTCTTTGTTTTATATCTTTCTCTCTCTTTACTCTCTCTCTCTCTCTCTCTCTCTCTCTCTCTCTCTCTTCCTCTCTCAATGTGTGTGTATGCATTCTTTGTTTATGCACGTGTGTGTATGTTTTTTTTGTTTATGCATGTTCTCTCTCTCTCTCTCTCTCTCTCTCTTTATCTCTACCTCTCTCTCTCTCTCTCTCTCTCTCTCTCTCTCTCTCTCTATCTTTCTCTCAAAGACACAATGTGTGTGTGTGTGTGTGTGTATGTGAGAGAGAGAAAGAGGGGAAGAGAACATGAGAGAGAGGAGAGGGAAGGAGCATACCTGGCTCTCCTTCCTCTCTTCATGTATGTGTGTGTGTGTGTGGAAAAGAAAGAGAGAGAGAGAGGGAGAGCGCGGGTTACCTCTTTGCTTGAGTGTCGAAAACTCAGATCTGAGATCTGAGTTTTCGAGCGCACTCGATTTATTTTTTACGTATGTCGCGGCGTCGCTATGAGCGTCGCTACGTAACAAATAAAATAGCGACGCTCATAGCGATGCCGTGGTTTTCACTTTTGAGCATCGCACTGCGAGCGTCGCTAATGTGAAGTATCTCTTGTAGTGAGGCATGAATATTTCCATGCTTGATTGACTAAGGCTTGAAGTATTCAATTCAAACCAAATGACTTAAGAAACATAAAAGACACATGCTTGCTTGATTGACTAAATCCTTGAAGTATTTAATTCAATCAAATGACTTAATAAGCGTAAAAGACACATGTTCAAATGATCCTCCACATGTGGCTCTCATGATGTGCTTGGATGCTATTGGTTAGGTTTTAAAGGGGTCCAATGAGAATTTAGATACATAAAAATAAATAATTAAGTTCTTTCTCTCAAAGAGGAAAAAGAGGACACATGTCCAAATGAAATAAGGGTATACTCTCCCACACACACACACACACACACACACACACACACACACACACACACACACACTTTCTCTCATTGTGTGGAGTGCAAAGTGCAAGAGCTCCACCTCCTTCTCCAAGTTTATTGAGAAGTGGAGAGCCTACACCAACACTCTTGGCTATGGAATGCAAATCCAACCAAGAGCCATGCTTCAATGCTTAAGCTTGCCATCTTCTTCATCTTCATTACTATGCTATTATGCTATGCTAAGCAAGAAGAGTGATGATAAGTGAGGAACTATTTCTTTCTCCTATGAATGATTCTTCTTCCTCTTCCCTACCCTCATTCCTTGCTAGCTCTCTCCACCTTCGAAGGTGTTTGAGGTCTTGGGATAGTTAATGATTTTTGAAAATTTTATGTTAAGCTCGTGATGCATGAAGATTTCCATCTTCATAGCATCAATAAGGTCACAAGGAGCACAAGGATTGTATTGTAACAAAGTCTCTCTTGATGGGAGAATCTATAATACAAACACCTTTGAACGGGGACCGGATCCAAGTAAATCCCCCTCAACTATTGTCATGTTCTCTAATATTCTCTCTCTTGCAAAAGTATTGTTCATGCCAAGTTAATTAAGTACTATGTTTATGTTTCTACCAGCAATTAAGCTCACCCTCTATGTTCTCAAAGTGATCTCACAAAAAATCACCTTAATTCTCTTAATTCCGCTATTCTCAAAGTTCATAGGCCATTCCCATTACACTTAGCATAGGTTGTCGAGAAGGTTTCTCTATCACTTTATCACTTCCTTTTAGTAAAGGTATAGTCACCGGCCTCACTTTCTTCGCTCAAAGATTTTATGTTTTGTCTCTCCCTGGGCTTCAAATGTTTCACCCAAATCTTCCTTCCCCTCTATAGGTGCTTTGTATATATCCAATCCTTCATACATGTCCATTGAATGCACTTTAACAACTTTAGTTCCACTTTGTAACCTATATTGGTTGATTTCCTCTAGCTCTGTTATAGTATCCACATAGGAAATCCCTTCAAAGATTCTTGAGATAACATCATTTGGTTCAAGTATATCACATCCCTGCAATTCACTTTGAATACTTGAAACGTATTGCTTTTCCCACTTAGACAGTATATTAAAATTCTTGTAAGACAATGAACTCTCAGATATCTTCATGCTCCTGCTCACTTGGTACTTGCTATTTTCTTTTTATAATATCAATAATTTATTCATGAAATTCCTGCTTAGCAATCCCCAATACGTCCCCCAATGAGAGCTCCACCTTGCTAGAGGATACACTTTTCAAAAACCTTCTTCAGATCTATAGCCAATTTTATGTTATATTTCAATTTGTTCAAAGGTCCTCTGGGCTTACCTTGCTTTTTATCCTTTGGCATCTCTTCCATAAGCACTTTGAGAGCAGGCCCCTCTTCTTTCTTATTGCTAGATCTGGTAGCCCTTTTTGATGTCCTCACATTGTCTTGATCTCTCTTACACGTCTCTTCCACTATAGCTTTTAAGTGAACGGAATTGAAATGGCGAAGATCTAGGATTTACACTTCCAAAAATCCTTTACTTTGTTTCCTTACATTAGTGATTCATTTTAGCTTGAATGATGGTGGTGGTGGTGGTGGAGAGAGAGAGAGAGAGAGAGAGAGAGAGAGAGAGAGAGAAGAGGAGAATGCCACCCAATGGGGTTCCAACCAACCGTCTGAAGGCCCCCCCACACCATTGCCAATGTGGTATTTGCTTTATAATTGTATACATGGAATAGATTGCTTTACTTCTCATAGTAGCTATCGTGGAAGATAAGCTCTTATTCTTCTTTTGCACCCACTTCATAAAGCTTTGTTTAATTGTCATATGAGAATATTCAAGAAAATAACCTCTTGCAAAGCTTTCTTAAATTTATGCCAAGTTGGTGCTTGTGCCATTTGTATTCCTCCCCAAATTGTTCTTTAAAACTATAATTTTATGCTCACAATGATGTATATATTTTGTCTAGCAATTGGAACAAGTTGTATATATGAGTCTTCTTGGTTCATAATCAAGTAAGACTTACCATCTAGAGAAAATAAATATTTGCACATTGAATGAGTTAGAATAATCTAGGAGTGGTAGAATAATGGGGAGCGGAGAGAGAAGAATTTCTTGTAGTCTTTCAGGTCCAAAAAGAAATATAATTCTTTGTTGGAAGTGAATTTTATGACAAACACACATTAACCCTAAGAGATTGCACAAAATGGAAAGGGTGAAAGTCGGCATTGTGCAGGTCATTCATTTAAGATAATACAAGCATAAAGAAAAGGATTTAGTTATGGCTGGTAGCTAGGATGTGAGGAAGATAGAGATAGAGACTCATGTAAAGATAGATACGTGGTTATAGAGTGAGATAGTTGCAGAGATAGATATGTGGTTAGAGAGGGAGATAAATGGAGAGATAAAATATAAAATAGTTTAAGGAAGAGAGATATAGCTGGTTAGAGAGGGATATATATTTAGAGATACAGATTGGGCTAGAGATGAAAAAAAAAACAAAAAAAAAAGAACAAAATCACAAAGTAAAACACACACCTTATTTGACAAAACCCTTCGAGAGCTATTCACCAATTTGATGGAGAGAGAAGGAGAGGAAAGACTTCAAGCCTTGATTGATGCACCAAATTCAAGTCCCTCTTTCATTAGAGTTGATCTTACAAGGGATGCCTACAAGATTAGCTACTCTTCATGAAGGGGCAAGTGTAGAGATCATGTTTATGTTTATGGCTACATACAATTAGGCATTAATACTCTCACCCCCTATTGAATTATTTTCAAGGAATAAGTGTTTCCCTTTTATAGGTGAAGGGAACCCCCAAGGGTTACACAAGAAAGAGGGGAGTCAGTGTGAAGTAGTCGGCAAAGTTTGAAATGGTTTGTTCCTACATGATGTGAGCAAACTCAGGTCCAATTCTTTGAGCATATCTCCTCAACCATGGCTTCAAACAAAAAAATAAAAACAGGTGCAAAAAATTCAGCTCATGGACTACAACCCCATTTTATGTTTTGTTTTTCAATTTGGATGGGAACTGTTAAGAGAATCATCAAAATAGGGTTCTTTCTGGCAGCAAGAGTCTACTTGTGGTCCCCTTAGCCTAGACTTCCAGTTGATTCCAATGGTCACCTCATGCAATATGAAAGCATGACATTGCTCCTTGAAAATTTTGCAAGCTAGTGTCCCACTAGAATTTGATACCTTCCTAGTAGCCATAAAAAAGAGAATATGAGAAAAATATATGTATTTGGAATCACACTAGCTACGGGATCTATCTAGAGTATGAGATGATAATGAGACAGTAGAAAGAAACCACCAATGCATTTTCCCCCATGTTAAAGAGGCACAACACTTTTACCCACAATACTTTCTAATGGTAAAGTAAAAGTATGTTATCCTTGAGATAGATACTAGGATGACATAGAAAGATTATCCTTAAACTTAGAAATGTATATGTACATTATTGTGAATATACTTATGCATCTAAAACGTCACAAAATAAATCTTCTAGAATTCGTTCCCACTATGTACCTCCACAACATGACATCCACGCCCTCTAAACTTGCACATCCTTTGGTATGTGCCACATTGGATTCTTTGCAGGTTCAATCCCCTTGTAGATATTCCATGATTTCATCCTCATTGATAGATTCCAAAGCTTCATCTTCACTTTGACCTTCATCTGTGTTTTGCTATTCCTCTTTCTCAACATCTTCTAGAGCACTATCTTCTCTTCTCTTAAACACTTTAACCCTTTCCCTGCAATGGAAACCTTTCCTTTTGTCCCATCTCGTTCAAAAAAGCTGTAAGTAGCATTTTCATGCACATGATTTAGTACAATCCAAACCATATTTTTGAGAACTTACGCATGACTGTGTGTTGGTTATCAAGGCTACTATCATACACTAAAACCCAGTCAACTTTGTCAATTACTTTGCTCTTGAGCCAATGTCGCTTCTCAAACCATATTTTTGAGAACTTACGCATGACTGTGTGTTGGTTATCAAGGCTACTATCATACACTAAAACCTAGTTACCTTTGTCAATTGCTTTTCTCTTGAGCCAATGTCGCTTATCAGAGTAGTCCTTGTTTTTCAACTTTGCATTTTTACCAATCATCATTTGTAGCCTCAATGTCTCCAAGTCTTTTGTTTAGTTTCCTTATACGCAATGCAAGGAGCTCTTCCGTGCTAAGCCCATCTTGCGAAGGTAATACATTTTATGTGGGAATTGTATCTTCACTTGGTATCATTGGATTTTGACCATTCATCAGTTTCGTAGGTATATAGCAAATTACTATGCTATCTGTTGCACAATCAGTCCATAAAGCATATGGCAACAATTTTGGCCACTCACCAACTCTTCCTTCTCAAGCCTTGGCCAAAGCTTTGATGATAGGATGATACCCTCTTTCACTCTTTCCATTGATTTCAGGGCTGTAAGTTGTAGTAAGAGAAATCTTGATTCCTAAAGTGGAAAATAATTCCCTTGCTTCCTCAACATCTAGTTCACCTCTGTCTGCAATGATCTTTCCCACATAACCATAATGGAAAATCACATCATCAAGAAGGAATTTTCATACAACCTTTGTGGTTTTTTCTCTTAATGCTCGCCCTTCAACCTGGTTAGTTACGTCCTCTCTTACAAGAACTAAGAATCTCATCTGCTACTAGAGTCCTAAAGGCATTGTGACTAGATCCACAATCCATTTATAGTGTATGGCTAGTGGATATGTAGGGTGCAACCCATCATGATGTCGTACATTTGCATACATTTGACAAGTTACACACAACTCTACAAACTGAGATACATCTTCATACATACCCTTCTACCAATATCTTTATTTCAACTTAGAGATGGTTTCCCACACACCCTTGTGTCTAGCCCACAGACTCTCATGAAACTCTTGCATGAGCTTTACTTGAGCCTCTTTTTTACATATAACCCTTTGTGGTGTAGTAAATTTTTGTTTAAAATGATTTCAAAAGTAAGCATTATACCTCAAAAAGTACCCATATGTTTTTGTGCGTATCCTCTTGAACTCTTGTTCAAACCTATCATTCTATTTTGTTAGAGTACTCAAGTAGCTTCCAATAAGAAGCCAATCACCTTCATATATCTCTTCCAAGGACAATTCAAGTGAATTAGATATACAGATATAGCTACCTTTGATATGAGAGATGGAATAGAACTTTGTGCCCACATTAAGTAGCATTCAATAAGAAGCCAATCACCTTCATAAAGATCTTTCAAGAACAATTTAAGTGAATTAGACACGCAAACATAGTTCCCTGACATGAGATATGAAATAGAACTTTGTACCCACATCATCACTCTCATCAATTATCTGTGATTCGTCTTTATACCTTGCATTTGATAGCATGACTGTCACTATATTGTCTTCACCTACAATGTGCTTAAACTCAGGATTTAAGGACTTAATGTAGGCAATCCATTGCAACATATCAATGTATGGTGTTGAGAAGATTGTAATCATCCCAAGAAGCGGTAGACAATTTGTTTCTACAACCACACATGCACCAATTAGGTACTCTTTTCCATTTTCAAGACTGTAATCATACCCCACATTTAGTATTTGCGGATAGTTTCTTTTAGTACCTTTTGTCCAAATATCACCACATACCTGTGTCTTTCATCATTTTTCCCTATTTCCCATCCAATTCATGTAGGACTGGTGTCTATTGTCACAATTACTACCCTTTTACACTCATAGTTTATCTTTCTCAAAATTGGGGCCGGCTAGAGAAACTTCTTTATCTTTTTCATGGCTTATATATGTGCATCTCTCCATTTACATTTTTGATTCTTTCTAAGTGATTGATAAAGAGGATCAACTACATGTGCATAATGTAGAATCCAAATAACATAAAAGACACATGTTCCTAAAAACCTTCTAACCTCAGTGATGCTAGTGCATGTTTCTTTCATTCTTGGATGACATCTACCTTTGTTGGACAAGGTCTCCTAACATATGGCCCGCACATGTGCCCCACAATGAGCACTTCATCGACACCAAACATAGACTTTTTCCTAAAAAAGTAAGATTCACTTCCTCCAACCTAGAGAAAATTTTATGAAAATAATTTATATGTGATCTACCACAAACCTGTGGCACCCCCTGAGATCCAAAGCTTCATCTTTCTCACCTTATTCAAATCCTTTGATAGGAAAATCATCAATGAAAGGAATTGTCATTTGAGGAATAAAGTCACATAGTAAGACATTATTCATCCTATTCATCATATGTGAAACCAAGCTGGTTGCTCTCTATGGCAAGGTACATATTCTTACCAATCCTAAAACTATCTTCATGGTTGTCAAGTATCTGATTTCAATTGCAAGCTGAAATTAATCATACCTTGAGTAGAGATTCCCCATTGAGTAGATTACCCTCCCTACAAATGCCTTTGCAAACTCATCCACAATTGGATGACCTGTACCTACATTTCTAATTGTCACCTTGTTCACTGGTTGCATATCTTGGATGAAGTGTAATGCAAAATTCTTCTTTGGGATTGTGAACCACCTATTTGAGTATGGAGCACAAGACGGCTCCAAAATACCCATTTTGATCTTCTCATTCAATAGATCTACCTCAGCTCTACTAACTTTGGCAAATAAGACTTTGGGACCAAAATAGATCGTAGATTCCAAGGCACAGGAGGTATTGTAAAAAGTACCATAGGAGCTACAATAGAAGGAATAATACACCCTATCTCATGTGGCTCAAATGCAAAAGCCTTACCATGCTATGAAAACATTTCTTTGAAGCACTTTGTCTCCTCATGTGTTAGAAACTCCTCTAGTCAATCTGCAACTCCTAAAAAGGCTCCTTTGTCAAGGTGTGCCCAATCTTTTTACGATTCCTCAAACTTGGTGGCTTTCACCTTCTTTGCTACATGCTTGTATTTAGTTTCAACATGGACTTTTGGGCCAATTGTTTGCTTGAAACATTGTTTTTCTTTAAAGGCTTCTATGAATTGATACATTTCCACAAAGCATACTTCCACTTCTTCATTTCCAAGATACAAAATAGACTCCATTACAACATCAAGCTCACCCATAGTATCTACAAAAGAAACTTGCTCACACAAACCCAAAACATTTTCTCTAGGCTCTAACAACTCACTCTCTTTCATGCTTATTTGTACATTATGTGCATATTACCTCTCACATCTCTTCAAATCCTCAAGTCTTATAAAACATATTGATCCATTCCTTGTTACCAAGGATCCCGTAGAAAAAATTCCACCCATTTTTGGATCAAGCGAGAACCTTTTTTTTCTATACCACTCAAATCCCATTTTACAATGGTACTTGGCCAAAACCCATCATTTCTCTATGATCATACAACTATTTACTCACCTTTGGTAAAGGATGCTCTATGACGTTATCACAATTTCTTTCATGGTTTACATAAACTGTGAGAAATTGAACAACACGTTTATAATCTTTGCTTTGTATCTTGGCATAGGTTGAACTGTCATCCATTACCTTGTTTCCATTCAAACTTCCACAATGTAGGGTTGCCCAAGGATAAGATGATATGAAGATGTGTTCTGTATAAAGAAATTATGTTCAAACTTTACATCACCTATTGTCACCTTTACACTTGGACATGCTGCTTACCATTCACTTGATGAATTGTTTTCCACTTTGACCATCCAAACATGTTCTAATCCACTGTCCATTTACATTTGTTGTAGAGAATTTTTCACATTGTATTTATTTTAGACCCATGGTCAATTAAGGCAAAAAATGGTTCTTCAAGAACACCTACCTTGACCAATGTCTTTGTAGTAGCTCTCACCCAATGGCTTCTAGAATAGTGGCTCCTAGGAATTCTTTGAGCTTCTTCTCCATCATTGAAAATTTCAATTGTCCTTTTAAGAAGATTGGTAGCATCCTATCATAACTTTATCACCTTCTTTAGCTTGCACTTGTACTCCTTGTTTCTTCACAGTATCACCTTCAACTTCTGGATGAATCGAGTCTCCAAGTGTTTGCATCTTTCTCTTGATGATGTCGATAATTTCTTCATGGAACTCATGCTTACCATTGGCCCCGTGTTGAGATAGATCTGTAAGCACATGTCTATATTCTAACGCTTGTTCCTGTTTATCCCCCCACATTAAATGATTAGTTTAATATGAGAAAATCATTTAGGTTGGTGGTTAGACATTAGATTTTATGACATTATCTCTCTCTTGAAATCATAGTCATCCTCGACTATGAGGTAGAAGAGATAAAGCCTTAGTCATTAATCAGTGTTTCTTAGCGGGTAGAGGATCCCTTTTTACCCCATGAAATAAATCCAAAATGGATGAATAATCCATTTGGTGCTTGGGAGACATAGCTTCCGCAAGCATGTCTACTCTTTAGTTGATTTCATTGTCCTAAGTAGAGTGAAAAATTCTACTCGGTGTTTGAGAGATGTTGTCATCACAAACATGATTCTAAGCATGCATACTACTTCAATTTGTGCACAATAAAAAGAGAATTACTCTTGTAAGACAAAAACATTGGTCATTTAAAATTGTACATTTGCTTACTCTAATGTAGCATTGTAAGCATTGACAAGGTTCATACTATCCTTTAGTTGTATTCCTTGCATCCATCTAGCATCTTCAAAAGGATTTTTTTTGAACTTAATAAGATACTTTTGGATAATCATACCATGTTTTAGTACCTTGTCTTCATGCCGAAGGATAGCTTCGGGTTGTAGCACCTCTTCTTGGTCTTCGATTTCGGGAGGGTCTTCAATAATTGGTTCACTTGGGGGCTCTCCTTTGTAGGGCTTAAGTAGGTTCACATGAAAATCATTGTGTATGAGCCAATGGTTGGACAACTTAAGTTGATAAGCCATCTCATTGATTGACTTCAAGACCATAGTATCTTTTTGATAATTTAGCACAATACTTTTGATGGCCTGTACGATTTTTGCCCGTTGTTTCCTCAATCGAGACTTGGGAAACTTAAGTAAGACCCAAGCGTTTTCTTTGAACGTTACGGCCCTTTTGTGCTTGTCAGCAACAACTTTTTGCCTTTGTTGAGAGATGGATATAGCCTCCTTAATCTTTTGAAAAGATTCTTGTAGGTCACAACTATACTCATCGGCATTGAAGATCTTCCCATGTACTTTAAGTAGCATGGGACTTTTTGGTCTTCCCTGAATGATTTCAAGAGGCGCTTTTCCCGTAGAAGTATGTACATTATTATTGTACGCATACTCTACAAGAGGCAAGTATTTTTCCCATTGTGAACATTGATCTACTTTTGTAACATAAGTCTTTAGTAGATCAAGTATCGTAAGATTGGCTATCTCACTTTGGCCATCCGTTTGTGGGTGATAGGCTGAAGAGAAATTCAATCTTGTACGATGTACCTAGATTTTCAAGTAAACCTGTCCAAAAATTACCGGTCATTCTAGGATCTCTATCTGACACGATGGATGTTGGCAATCCATGGTGTTTGAAAATCTAAGATATGAAAAGAGTTGCCATTTGGTGTGCCTTAATAGTCTTTTTGATAGAATAAAGTGTGCTTGCTTGCTAAATTTGTCGACTATTGTCCATATTCCCGTATTCCAATGGATAGACTTGGGTAATCCAAAGATAAAATCCATGGATATACTCTCAAACCGGCACAAATGTTTACCTGTGCGATAGAACGGGGGATGGTCCTTTTTGGCTAGGACTGATAACCGTTGGTCTATGTTTTGAGCTCAGGTTCATTCATTGCCCTAGAAATGGGATTGAATGGGAGTGTGTCCCGGCCCGGATGAATGAGACCCGCGGATGCATCTGGAAATCGGCCTAGTCTGGGTAGGCATGATGCCAACAAGAAAAGGAGGAAGGAAAAAGGATCCATGGAGGGATCATGACAAGGGAGGAGGATGTGATTTAATTAAGGAACTCTTCAAATTGTTTGGTAAAAAGGAACCTTGGAAAGGCTAGGAATCTAAAAGGGGCTATTCCGCAATTGTCCTCATCAGTCAGATCTTTGCTCTTCTTCTCGGGATTATTGATCTAAAAGAAACCTGAAGTAGATTATCTTTGAAGCCTTCCCCACACAAGATAAAGAAAAATAAGAATCGGAATCTGTGTAAAGGTGCCGCCTCTACACGTGGCGGAGGAGACAGGATACCCAAGTCCTGGGACGAGGATAGGGATATGCCTGGAGGAGTATATGTGATTGCTTGAAAAATAACTAGATAATTTTACTAATATTAAAGGAGAAAGGAAGTAAAAATATTCTATAAAGAAAAAAGGTGGGAACGACCTGGCTGATAAATGCACATTTGCAAGGGTATGCAACAACTTGCATGCTGCTTTCAAATGCTTGAAATGTATTCTTGGTTTGACATGATTGGAATGTTGTTTTCTAGTATCATAGTATTACCTTAGGAAGGTGCATTTATCAAACGTTTTGGTGGGTGGACAGATTTCAGAGGGTTAATTGTTGGCCGGAAAGTTGAACACAATTTTATGTTACGGGGAAACGGGATTCCGATCTATGGAGCGGGAGAACAACTTGGGATCGAGGGATTTGTGTAGATTATAATACACTCACCTTAGGGGAACGCATTGACGGACGTGCTGGCTCATAACCATAGAAAAAAACGTCAATGACCTTGAACCAAGGGTGAATTAGAGAACTCCCACCAGTTGACCCTGGAAGGTTGAGTTCCAAGTTAGTCTGATGACTTCGATTGGTAAGTTTGACCGATAAGCAAAGGTTCTTCGGGGCTAAGGGATCCATATAAGAGAAAGTGAATGTTTTCACCCCCTTGAGTTGGCATCAAAGAGCAGGAGGAGTCCTCTCTTGGTGTCGGTCTCAAGCGGGAGGGATGTCTATCACGATGTATCCATTTAGAGATGGTACAGTCGATTGTCCCCAGGCGGCATGGCCCTCATAAATGGTATCAGAGCGTGATTTTTGTCCTTGGATAGATAAAGTTTTTAACTAACTCTTGTAGAAAAGAGTGAGATAATGAGAAATAACTTCTCAATCGCATGAAATCTTTCAGATGATGTGAACCTCACAAGAAGAGGAAGTAGCCAAAATTGTCCAAAAGAAAATGGAAGAGGGAAATATGGAGCAAACGGAGGCCATGTTGGAACACTTTGTTCACCTCCTATTTCCTGCCAAAGGGACAATGGAGGTCAATAAATATGGGAGACCCAATGAAACATAACTAAAGTAAATCTTTGGGGCCATGATCACCTTCTAAATAATCTTCGCGTGGCCATGATGAGGGAGAAATTGGGACTAGGTCCCAATTTCTATTGTATAATTAGTTCTCATGCCATAGAATATGAGAGCAAGCTTCTTTTGTTAATACTCAATCTCCCCCATGATAAGGTGTTTATCTACCCACGACACAGAACATCACTTACTGGACCATTTACACATTACCCTTGGAAACAAGTTGGTGAGGCTATATGTGCTTGCAAGTCACTTTCTTCTCGAGTCGACAAACTTGTATTTTATGTGACTGGTAACCTTAGGACTTTAAAGTCCGTACTATCAAAGAAGGAGATGGAAGAACTTGATTTCTAGAAATTACTAAAGATGTGCAAGCCTATATCAGTAATTATTTCCCCAAGATGTGAAAGGTTTTTGGTATAATAGAAAAAAAAAAGTTTTGAAAGAGAGAAAACTAACAAAGAGTTTACCTTTTTGAAAGGTCTATCTTTAAAAAGAACTTAACTAGTCTTGTATATCTAAAAAGTTTTTCAACTCGATTGCTAAGAGAAAGGATATTTTTTTGTCACAGCCATAAAAATATGCCACGTAGACTCACAAGAAGTCAAGCTCCTTAGGATTTACCAATAGTTAGTGCTTCAGATCATACACCACTCGATTCACAAGTGCCACCAACACCCCAAGTTACCCCTGTTCCACGTTCCAACCAAATGTCGCTTGTTGTAGTTGTTGTAGAGGATTTTGGGTGTGACAAGGATCTCAAGGCCCTTCTCAAATCTGTGCAACCACATCCATTTTTAGGCATGGGTGATGATGTGCCTACCCTACCAGAAGAATGGATAATTTAGATGGATGACTACTTTGCTCTTGCTGATTACAATTCAGTAGCTCAAGGGATAATGGGAAGAGCAATCTAGAAGGACTTGCAGAAACATGGTGGAAGCTCAAGTGTCAATCTCGCCAAGTAGCAGTGGTGACTCAGAGTTGGGATGAGTTAAATCATCATCTCAAGGAACGATATCTTCCCCTAGACTACTCCACCACTAAGATGAATGAGTTTCTTTCATGCAAGCTGGGGAATAGGTCTGTCAAAGTTTACTATGAGGAGTTTTTCTGGATTTCATGATATGCTCCTCTGATGACAGAGGAACAAAAATCTAAGTCGCTTCATCCTCAAGCTTGGAGGAGATTTGGCTTCCGAAGTAGAGTCTCTCCGACTTTTCTCACTCGCAGACGCTTTAATTCAGGCCAAGTCAAAGCATAAGAGCCTTTTTAAGGGAGGCACCACTACTAATAGGAAGCGAGAATTTCCTTCTTACCACAGTCAGCCCTGTCAAGCAAATAGAGTACCACTTATACCAAAGCCAACTGCCCAACCCCAACCGCCACCACACTTTGTTCATGTGACGCCCTTCCAGTCACTCAAAGTGGAAGATAGATTCAATGCTACAAGTTCCTAGAGTTTGGTCATAAGAAGGCCGAATGCCCTAAAGGAAATGACTCCAGTAATTTGGGCCCCCATGTTAACCATCTGAATCCATCCAAAGTGGAAGATAGATTCAATGCTACAAGTTCCTAGAGTTTGGTCATAAGAAGGCCGAATTCCCTAAAGGAAATGACTCCAGTAATTTGGGCCCCCATGTTAACCATCTGAATCCATCCAATCAAGGGGGACAATTCAAAAACCTTCAAACCAGAGGGAGAAATCAAGCACATGCAAGACCTAATCCTATGCATCATCTTCGTTGACAAGATCCAACCAACAACCCACCTAGAACATCAAATGTGAACTTCATTTCAGTAAAGGATGAGATGGAGGAGCAAGCCCACATCTATGCTGCCTTGGATCCCAGTGGCCGAAATCAACAATATTCCATTCTTGAGACTAAGGGAGAGTATGAGGGTACACCTCTTTCCTTTCTTATTGATTCTGGTAGCTCACGTTCATTTTTGTCACCTAACACTGTAAAAGGATTGCAAGTCACCTCCCAACCCATAGGCCGTAAGTTACGGGTTTCTCTTGCAACTAGATCCACTATTTTGACATATGAATAGATGATAGATCTATCCTTTCAACTAGAACTTCACTCAACCCAACAAAGATTTAGAATCCTAAAGATGGTCCAATTTGAAGTAATCCTAGGGATGGATTGGTTGAGCAAAAATAAAGCCAACACCCATTGCAGTGAAGGAAGCATCTCTTTTTCAAACTCAAAGGGTGAACAAGTCTTAGTGCAAGGCAGAACAGGGAAAACTCCCCTGAACGTGGTCAAAGCGAGTCATTTGGTTAAGGGGTTAAAGAAATGACTATCAATTTATGTTATAAGACTCAATAAATAGAGACCGAATCAAAATAATTAGAGCCTAAATGGCTAAATGAATATCAAGATATTTTTCTGGAGGAGTTGACAAATCTTCCACTGCCTAGGGAATAGGTGCACGAGATCGAGCTCATTCTTGGTGCCCAACCAATAGCAAGAACTCCCTACAAGATGTCACCTTCCAAATCCATAGAGCTGAAGAATCAGCTGACTCAGCTTTTGGAACAAGGTTTCATCAAACCCATTGTCTCTCCCTGGGGTGCTCTTTCTTCTTTCTTCCAAAAGAAGAAAGATGGAACGTTCATAATTTGCATAGATTTTTGAGGCCTAAATCAGTGCAATGTCAAGAACAAGTATCCCTTGACTCGCATAGAGGAGGTGCTTGATCGACTCGGTGGTTCCAAATTTTTCACCAAGATTGATCTCAAATTAGGCTATTACCAAGTTGGGATAAAAAGGGAGGATATTCCAAAAACAGCTTTCAACACAAGGTTTGGGCATTATGAGTTCACCGTCATGCCTTTTGGCCTAACTAATGCCCCTGCCACATTTAACCGTCTCATAATTGACCTCTTCAGGATAGAGTTAGATGATTTTGTTCTAGTCTTCTTTGATGACATCCTTATATATTCAAAGACTAGAGAAGATCACGAACGGCATGTACGCCATGTCTTGGAGATTCTCAGAAAAGGCCAACACTACTCCAAGCGTAGAAAATGCTCTTTCTTTGTAGAGAAGGTTGCCTATTTGGGATAAATAGTTTCAAAGGATGGTCGCTCTCCCGACCCAGCTAAGGTGGAAGCTGTAGTTTAGTGGCCCATTCCCAAGACTGTTTTAGAAGTACGGGGATTCCTTGGCCTCACAGGATGGTGTAGAGTATTTTTAAAAAATTATGCACTCATTAAAGGAGATCTTGGCCAGTGAACCTGTTCTCAAACTTCCAGATTTTTGAAAAACCTTTGAGGTGATAGTGGATGCTTGCATACAAGGTATATGTGGAATCCTATAGCAAAAAGGCCATCCCATAGCCTATGAATCATGACAACTCAGGATTCATGAGAAGAATAATCCCACCCATGACCTTGAACTACTAGTTGTGGTTCATGCCCTTAAAAAGTGGAGACACTATTTTCTAGGTCAGATGTTTGAGCTTGTTACTGACCACAAAAGCCTCAAGTGGATTTTCACCTAGCGGGATCTCAATATGCGACAAAGGCGATGGGTTGAATTCCTACAAGAGCTCACTTTTGAGATCAAATTTAGACTAGGCAAGGAAAATCAAGCTGCAGATGCTCTGAGCCGATGAGTAGTGGCCCTTACCATTACACTAGTCCATTCAACTCTACCCAAAGAAGTTCAAAATGCCCTCCAAAGAGATGAGAACTTTGGTTTGTTGATCCAAGAAATCCAAGCTCAAGTTCAGAAAAGATATCTAGAAGACTACTCTATTCAAGATGGACTCTTATTCTTTAGGAATCGATTGTGCATACCTACATGCTTAAGGATGCAAATACTAAAGGAAGCTCATGAAACTCCCCTTGCAGCTCACCCAGGTTATCACAAAATGTTTGCTTCTCTTAATTTTTTTTTTCTACTAGCCTAAGATGAAAAAGGATACCTTAGAGTATGTTAAGAAGTGTTTGGTATGCCAAAAGGTGAAGGCTAAAAGAGTTAAGATTCCTGGGAAGCTACAACCATTGGATATACCTGCAATGAAGTGGGTGTGCATCAATATGGATTTTGTAAAAGGGTTACCCAAGACTGTTGGAAATTTTGATTCAATTTTTGTGGTGGTTGATAAACTCACCAAAGTAGCTCACCTTGTCCCAGTCAAAACCACTGCCTTTGAGGCAAATATTGCTCAAATTTTTGTAAAAGAAATTATCAAATTACATAGAATACCTTCTAGGATAATCAGTGATCATGATGCCGATTTTACCTCTAAGTTTTGGAAGGCCATGTTCCAATCCTTAGGCACTCAATTAAACCTGAGTTCATATGGACAAGACTGTATCATTCACTTAGAATGGCCGACCGAAGTCTCCTAGTGCGTGCAACATCAAAGAATACACTTGAAGAAATGGATCTCCAAATCAAAATAATAAGGGAGAACCTTAAGAGAGCAAGTGACAAGCAAAAGAGTTATGTTGATTTACATAGATATCCCCGGATTTTTAAGGCAGGAGATAGAGTTTTCCTTAGGGTCAAACGAAAGAGAAATTCACTCAAAATGGGAAAATATAGGAAGTCAGAATATAGATATTGTGGACCCTTTGAGATTCTGAGAAGGATAGGGGACCAATCTTACGAACTCGCTTTACCTCCTCACTTGCATGTGCACAATGTTTTTCATGCTAGCTTGCTAAAAAGATATATTGTGGATCCCCTTCACATCCTAAATGATGAAGATACTATTCTTAACACATAGGAAGAATTCTAGATGGAGCCAGAGAAAATTTTAGACATGAAGGAGTGGAAGCTACAACACCGAACAATTCAGGAGGTTTTGGTCCAGTGGAAAGGCTATTCTATTGAAGATGCCTCTTGGGAAGATTGGGAATGCCTAACTTCTCACTTTCCTCATCTTTTTTGATCAAGATTCTCCTCTTTTTTGTACTCAAACTAAACCGTGTTAGCCCATGTAACTACAAATCCAAGTTCTATCTTACTGAACTTTTGTGACCTGACCTTTTGCTAAATAATAACAAGATTAGCGTTGTCCTTTATATCTTGTGACTCGGATCTGTGTCTGGAATTAAAAAATCAATAAATAGATTTAGCTAAGTTTGAAATTCTCTCAAGGACTTCTATCAAATACCAAATATAAGAACTCGGAACCAATTTCATTCTATCCCCATCAAGAAAAATCAGAGAAAGAAGGACTTAAGACATGCACCAAGATCTTAGAACATGATGAATATGATACAACGAAGATAAATTTTCTAAAGATTAATAAGCCCATGCATTACATGATCACAAAAGAAGCTATCACAAGCAGGACACATATTAGGCCTCTCATTAATAGGAAGGATTTGTTGTGAAATTGTTACACTGATCTCCCTAGTATGAGGTGTGAAGTTAAAGGGCCCTATAAGTGGTAAACCAAAGTGAGAGTAAAGATATATCTTTTGATGAGGAAGAAATTGAGCAAGCAAAAAGATTTGTTCTGAAAAACCTCGATGCGTTGACCTCATCACGCAGTAATATCGAGAACCCAAACCCATAGCTTCAATAATTATAGCCAAAGTGACATTATTATGAAAGTGATCCCAATCCCAAAGGGTCACCCTTGTTATGCTTTGAAATGTCCGCCATTTGGTTTGAGCTACTAAAGTTCCCAAGTGAGGAAATAGCAGGCACCCATATCGCTCCACAAAATCTCTCCTCATGGATTCACTTGTTTGCTGCAGATGAGGAATGGCCACATATAAAACTAGCTCTTGCCACCGATCCATAAAGTAAGATAATGAGTAAAGAGACAAACCTAAGAAATTTTGATAATGGATGGAAAGAAAAGTGAAAGAAAAAGGGAATAATACTGGAAGAAATGAAAATATAGTACACCTTATATAGGCTAGCCAGCCAACGAAGGGTAAATTAGTGTTACCCAAAAGTTGAAAGTGTAACTTGCGGATGAAGATTTACCACCTTCCTTATTTGTTTTGAGCTGAGGATAGCTCTTTCTTTTTGTTGGGAGTTTGTAAGGTCCTCCTCTTAGCCCTTACTCTTGATGACATATCTAAGCCATCGAATTTTCGAATACGATAGAGTAAATTTGGGCTATAGTCAAGCACCCTAGCTACCCACAAGTCGCTTTCGGTTTTAACCATGGGAACGTGGATATAAC
The DNA here is from genome assembly GCF_014529385.1 of Adiantum capillus-veneris. Taxonomy (NCBI): domain Eukaryota; kingdom Viridiplantae; phylum Streptophyta; class Polypodiopsida; order Polypodiales; family Pteridaceae; genus Adiantum; species Adiantum capillus-veneris. The sequence continues at coordinate 92,975,890 of NC_140956.1, read as the reverse complement.
CAATGCAAAGCTATCCACGAGACACTTTTGGTTTTAACCATGGGAACGTGGATATAATTAATGCATGGGATATTAGTTTTTTCTCAAGAAAAAAATTACATAAGAAAACAAAGAAAGAATAAGGGTAAGGTGAAAAAGTAACTTGTTGAAAAGTAGCTTGTTGAATAAGCCACTTGTTGAAAAAGTAGCTTCTTGCATAAGTAGCTTGTTGGAGAAGCTTTGAAAAGGAAGAAAAGATATCAAGATATGTAAAAGTAACTTATCAAGATAAGTTAAGGGTTTTATCAAATTAAGCTGAAAAGGAGGCCTTCCCTACTTATTAAACACTTCACTTCTCTTCACATTTTTGAAAGTCCAAGCTTGATGGTGAGCTATGAAAGCCAACGCTAATCCTCCTTCACACACACCCCTACACACACCTCTCTCCTCAAGAAAAGCCATGTTCATAACCATAATCCAAATTACCATTACACTCTTCACCTTCTCTCTCCTAAGCTTCAAGCTTTCCGTAGCTTGAATTTTCTTAACCTCTCTTTATTCCCATAGCCAAATCGGTGGGTTTCAAGCAAAGTGAAGCGGAAAAGAACCGGTTATGTTAATACACTTCATCGTTGCTCTTCCAAAGCAAGGAGAAGACCCTACCATATACACATTAAGATAAGGTTATTTCGTTATTTCCCATTCTTGAAAGAGATTTACTTTTATGCTTACTTAAATTCATGCTTAAGCTCTTCAATTTTCATAAGCAATCCTTTTTGCTTAGGAGAAAAACATAAGTTCTTGGTTGGTTGTATATGTGTAAGGTTTTGTTTAGTAATGCAAATTATGTTAATACTTAATTTTTCTCAAGGAGAAGTTGAGGTCTTGAAGGTTAATTTAGCATAACCAAAAGAAGTTAATTGAAAAAGAGGATTTCCCATAAAGTCATCCCCTCTTTTTTCTCTTACTAAATGGAAAGTTCCGAAATCATAAGCCTCTTCTAGAAACATAATTAATCCTCTCCACGGTAGTAAAGGTATGCCTAAATCCCTTCTTAAAGAAGAATTTGTTAATCATTCATACACTATTATATGCATATTTTATGATACACTAGCATGTCCACTCTTAGGAACTTGGTAATTTTTACACTACCATGCATAGAAGTGTTTCACTCTTGTATAAGCACTTAAAGAAAGTTTTTGATTAATTGTCCAAGATTGCAAGTTGGTGCATTTCAAAGTTTTGTGTGTACCACGCATAGATACACCAAAGCAAAACTCTTTATAGAAAGCATATGCATTGTTAATTTCAAGTTTGTCTACTTTCAAGTTTGTTTTCCAAATTCAAAGGGGGGAGTAAGGGGAGAGCTTCACGGATGTCGTGACCGTGTTGCTTGAATATAAAACTCCCATCACTTCCATGGAGATGCCCCATGGATGAAAAGGGACCAAAATGGGATTCATCAAAGTCAAGGTTAACTCGAAACTTACGTCGAGAAAAAACCTTAAACTCCCAAGAGATTCGTCTTTCTTTTAAGGTCTTGTTTTGAGTAGAAAATTAAAAGGAAATAGTAATTAAGGGATTCTAACTCAAGGAGATTAATCTAAATTTAAACTAGGATTAAAAACTTTACCAAGAAGATTGACATGGATAGCCTTAGCATAACATAGAGATTTAAGTGTGAACTTGTCTTCGTGTTTGGAAAAAGGCCAGCACAGGTGTTTACCTGTGGGATACAATGGGGGATGGTCCTTTTCGGCTAGGACTGATAACTGTTGGTCTATGTTTTGAGCTCGGATTCATTCATTGTCCTAAAAATGGAATTGAATGGGAGTGTGTCCCGGCCAATGAATGGGACCCACGGATGCGTTTGAAAATCGGCCTAGTTCAGGTAGGCCTGATGCCGATAGGAAAAGGAGAAAGGAAAAAGGATCCATGGAGGGATCATGATAAGGGAGGAGGATGTGATTTAATTAAGGAACTCTTCAAATTGTTTGGTAAAAATGAACCTTAAAAAGGCTAGGAACCTGAAAGGGGCTATTCCACAATTGTTCTCATCAGCCGCAGACCTTTGTTCTTCTTCTCGAGATTATTCATTTAAAAGAAACCTAAAGTAGATTATCTTTGAATCCTTTCTCACACAAGATAAAGAAAAATAAAAATCAAAATCTGTGTAAAGGCGCCGCCTCCACACGTGGCGGAGGAGACAGGATACCCGAGTCCTCGGACGAGGATAGGGATATGCCTGGAGGAGTATATGTGATTACTTGAAAGATAACTAGATAATTTTACTAATATTAAAGGAGAAAGGAAGTGAAAATATATTCTATAAAGGAAAAAGGTGGGAACGACCTGATAAATGCACATTTGCAAGGGTATGCAATAGCTTGCATGCTGCTTTCAAATGCTTGAAATTTATTCTTGGTTCGACATGATTGGAATGTTGTTTTCTAGTATCATAGTATTACCTTGGGAAGGTGCATTTATGTGGGCGGATTTTGGAGGGTTAATTGTTGGCCGAAAAGTTGAACCCAATTTTATGTTGCGAGGAAACGGGATGCCGATCTATGCAGCGGGAGAACAACTTGGGATTGAGGGATTCATGTAGATTATAATACACTCACCCTAGGGGAACACATTGACGGCTGTGCTTGGTCATAACCAGGGAAAAAACATCAATGACTTTGAACCAAGGGTGAATTAGAGAACTCCAACCAGTTGACCCTGGAAGGTTGAGTTCCATAGTCTGATGACTTCGATTGGTAAGTTTGATCGATAAGCAAAGGTTCTTTGGTCCATATGAGAGAAAGCGAATGTTATCACCCCCTTGAGTTGGCATCGAAGAGCAGGAGGAGTCTTGTCTTGGTGTTAGTCTCAAGCGGGAGGGATGTCGGAGATCACAGTGTATCCATTTGGAGATGGTATAGTCGCTGGTCCTTGGGCATGGCCCTCACATAAGCTCTCTCTCCTCTTGAAGGGAAATCCCATAAGTGGAAAGTTGTTGAGTAACTTTGGCTTGCAAATTAGGGTTGCCTATAGCTTGATGCAACCTAGTAATAAGATAATTGACAAACGTGGGGGTATCATCATTAGCACCTTCATGTGAAAAATCAAAGTTATCAATGTTCATTCTACTCTCTTGGTTATTGTCAGCCATGTTAATAGAATTTGTGTGCTTACTTAGTGTATTCTTTGGCAATTCAAAACCTTAGTTTCTACTCCTCTTAGCCTTTGAAAATTGGCACTTAAGTATCTACACCCACGACTCGAATTGGTTAATTATAGAGAGTAGTGGAGTGGGTCTAATATTGCAGAATTGCCAAGGGATTGCTCCTTTTAGGCTTCTTATGGCTCAATAATGTTAAAGTCATAGGCAAGTCTAAAAAGACTCCATTATTAAGACCAAATCTCCCGAGGTGTGCACCATATCCCACATAGTGGGCTCAACAAAACCGATAACAAAATCAACCATTAATAGGCTACTTAAGGACCTCTCTTCTTAAGCAAGAAAAGAGAAACCAAATGCTCTAATACCAATGTAATGAAAATGGCTTACGAACTTTGAGAATAGCAGAATTAAGAGAATTAGAGAGAACATGTTTGTAAGACTACTTTGAGAGCATAGAGGGTGAACTTAATTGGACGATAGCAACATAATCATAGTACTTAGTTAACTTGACATGAACAATACTTTTTCAAGAGAGAGAGAGAGTTTAGATAACTTGACAACATTTGAGGACCGGATTTATGTGGAGCCGGTCTCCCCTCCAATAGGCATTTGTATTGTAGATTCTCCCATTAAGAGAGACTTGGTACAATACAATCTTTGTGTTCCTTGTGACCTAGGGGATGCAATGAAGATGGAAAGATTCATGCATCATGAGCATAGCATAAAATTTTCAAAAAGAATTAACTATCCCGAGCCTCAATCCCAAGGCCTCAAACACCTTCGAAGGTGGAGAGAGCTAGCAGGGAATGAGGGTAGGGAAGAGGAAGAAGAAACATTCCATAGGAGAAAGAAATAGTTCTCACTTATCATCACTCTTCTTTCTAGGATACAACATAGTAACGAAGATGGAGAAGATGGAAAGATTAAGCATTGAAGCATGGCTCTTGGTTGGATTTGCATTCCATATCCAAGAGTGTTGGTGTAGGCTCTCAACTTCCCTACTAGCTTGGCGAAGGAGATGGAGCTCTTGCACTTTGCACTTCACACAATGAGCGTGTGTGTGGGAGAGTATACCCCCCAAGAAACCCCCCTTATTGCTTTGGTCAACCCCCCTTTGTAGCTCATGCTTGAAGCTCATTGGACCCCTCCAAGCCTAGCTAATCACATGCAAGAGGCATATCAAGTAACAAGGGTAGCCTTGGGACAAGTGTCCCCCTTTCCCCTTTGAGAGAGAGAGGACTTGATAAATGCAAAATCAATTAATTAAATTAACTAATTTATCATTGGACCCCTTGGGAGGCCAACCAATAGGCTTTAGGCACACCACGAGGGCAACATGGGTAGGGGCTTGACATGTGTCCTTGCTGCCTCTTGAGGCTAGGGTTTACCTTGTGTGTGTGTGTGTTCTCTCTCATCCCCCTAGCTTTAGGGATCTCTCCCTCTCTTGTAAGGGATGCTGTTGACTTTTAAAACACAAGCACCTTAGTTAGTTAGGAGGACAAAGCACCTCAAGCTTGGGTATTGTTCCGACAAGCACCTCAAGCTCCCTAGTTAGAAAGAACCACAAGCACCTCAAGCATGTTAGTCAGCAAGCACGACAAGCACCTCAAGAATCTTAGTCAGAAAGCATGACAAACACCTCAAGAACCTTAGTCATCAAGCACGACAAGCACCTCAAGCTTGGGTCGGGTTCCCACCTCAAGAACAAACCTAGCTTACCTAAGGTCAAAGGACTTTTAGCACTAACTTTTGGACGTATTCAATGAAGCTAACACTAAGGTATTTAAGCTCCATTGGCTAGCCTTGCTCTTTGATAGACCATCTCTCTTTTGGATCCCTTTAGCATTGGCCCTATGTTGAGATAGATCTACAAGAACATGTTAATATTATAATTGTTCCCGTTTATTCCCCTACATTAAATGATCAATTTCATATGAAAAAATCATTTGGTTTGGTTAGACATTAGATTTTATGACATTACCTCTCTCTTGAAATCATAATCATCCTCGACTATGAGGTAGAAGTGATAAAGACTTAGTCATTAGTTAGTGTTTCTTAGCAGGTAGAGGATCCCTTTTTACCTTACGAAATCATTTCAAAATGGATGCTTCACTCTTTGACATACCATCTCTCATTTGGACCCATTTACCATCGGCCCCATGTTGAGATAGATCTGTAAGCACATGTCTATATTCTATAAGCCTTAGTCATTAGTCATTGTTTCTTAGTGGATAGAGGATCCCTTTTTACCCTACGACACCATTCCAAAATGGATGCCTCACACTTTGACATACCATCTCTCATTTGGACCCATTTACCATTGGCCTCATGTTGAGATAGATCTGTAAGCACATGTCTATAACCCTTGTTCCCGTTTATTCCCCCACATTAAATGATAAGTTTAATATGAGAAAATCATTTGGGTTGGTTAGATATTGGATTTTATGATAGGTAAAGTCAAAAAATAATGATCTAAAGACACACCATTGTCATGGTCCACATGAAAATGGTTGGTCATGGTGACTTATTCTTTCTCCTTCTCTACAATTATCCTCCTTTAATAGCTTAACTGAATGTATGAAATCTAGTTCAACATCCTTACATGTCGTTTTTGATTATACGAGTTACGCGAGGACAAATGTTTGAAGCATGCATAATACCGCGATCTACTACGTGTGTCTTGGACACGACTAGCAAGGTGGTAGCTACACCCCAAATCTAAAGATGGTGGGAAACATTTATGTGAATTTAATAATAGAATTGTCAAAAGAGAGAGAGAGATGCTCACCAAGATCCAAAGCCGTTGATGGGGGCTTTTCACAAGCCAAGCTCCCATACCCCTCTTCTCTCGTCCCCACCCCATGAAAACCCCCTCTTAGGGAGGGAGTGATAAAAGACATTGGAAAAAGTAAGAAAAAAATAAAGTATGATTATGTAAATACATGAGAAAGGTAAAATAGGTCACCTCATGCCTGCGGGGCAGCCCATCCCCACCTTGCCTCCTTTTTCTTCACTGTTGCCCCGCTGTGTGTCCCTTTTCCTCTCCTCCACTCAAAAGGTCAACCCCCTCTCTCTTCCCCTTGTCCTTTCTCCTTTCTCTCTCCCCTCAAGCTACCCCACCTCTCACCAATAATGCATTCTAACTCACCAATAATGCACCCTAACTCACATGCAACTTACCCTATCTTCCAAAATAGTATACCCCACCCCCCCTTTCTCTCTCCTATTATATCCCATGACCCAAATACCCCCCCCTCTCTCTAAAGGGCGCCATGTCTCTTGTCTTGTAGCTAAATAACCTCCTCCACACTCACACACACTCAGTTTCACTAAAAAAGGTGTCCACAGACCCATCCCCACCCGGTGGTTACCTGATTTTTCTTGTGTTCACACACATCTGCACACAGATTCACCTCTGAACACACTCCTCTCTCTCCCCTCTTGTAATTACTTTAGTCTCCATGTCACCTCTCACTTTTTTTCATCAACCCATCTCTCTCTCTTAGTCTCTCTCTCATGAGACTGCTGTTCTGGCACATATACACACAGCCAGACAAGTGGGGCCCACAGTCACATGGCCTATGTAGATAATGATTTCTTCATTTCTAAATTCTAGAATTTCTCCCCCCCTTCCTCCCCTATATAAAGAGGGGTCACCATCACACAAAAACACACAACATCACCAAAGAACACACTATGCACTGTGTGTGCCTAGTGCACACACACACACCCACACCATCACCATCACCGCAATCACCATGCTCATCTTGAGCATGACCTCTACACCCTTGGCTATGGAGGATGAAGGGCAACTAAATGAAGGATGATGGCCATAATCCTCGTGCGAGTCTTCGCCATCAACTCCCACCTATCCGCCATGTGCTCTACCACTCTCTCCCTTCTCATTCCCCTACCCTATGCTCCCCATTTCATCGCCTAATTCTCTAAATAAAGCTTGAGGTTTTGTGAGTATGTTTTCTTGCAATGTTTTGCCCATGTGAGGTGTGCGGAATCGCCACCTAGTCTTGTGTTTTGGAGTGAGCTTGTGTATGTGTGAAGGGTGTGCGGATTCGCCATCCTTTTGTGATGCCTAAGTACTAAGCCGCTATACCCCCTCCCTCACTCTCTCTCTCTCTCTCTCTCTCTCACTTGATCTCATTCCCTTTCCTTTTCATCATTACTCCCAAGCATCCATCTCTCTTGGATGAAAACTTTGTTATGGTGGTGTGTTGTTTGCGTCCTAGCCGCTGAAGCTAGGTGGTGCCCCCTGTTTGCTTTACCATGACAGGCTCGAGGCGCGCCATTCGGTCCCCGGTGTTTTAGAGGCCATCGGGGTTCGAGGTTCGCTTTGCTCCCGTCATTTGGTGCCCCCATTGAGGATCTTTTCATGAAACCCTTCAGTTTACAAGACTGAAACCCTTAAACTATTGTGAATGGATGAATGGCTAGCAAGATTTGCTAATTGGACGACAGAAGAAGAAGAGCTCCAAGCACAACTAGACGAACCCCGCATCTCCATCGAAGCTCGAGTGCCAGGCGTAACGGTAATCGATTTGCAGTGGGAGAGTCAATCAACACGCAAAACCCAGTGGATATACATAGGCCAAGTGCCAAGAAGAAGAAGGAGAAGGTCGAAACCATGTCCGCAACCTACAACCAACCCACAACAACAAAATGGAAGGAGCTCTACACAATAGAGAATCAACACTATTCTACTTTGAGAATCGGGTAACTCAAGTCACCGAGGTAATTATCACAGTCAGTTTTCAAGTCGCACCTGATGCTGCAGCACAGATAACGGAAGCATTGGCTCACACTCTCACTAGAGAAACTAGGGATCTACTGAGTTTGTTTCAAGAAAGAACACCACCCTCTCCCACAAGCTTGGACAGTGACTAAGCACCTCTAAGCTTCACATGAATCAGTACAACCTACCTCAAGATAGATCACACATACCAACACGTGTACGCTCAATCAAGGTAATACTGGATTTGAAGGCTCACTACCAGCACGTCATTGACACCATGCCGGGTGGGGAGCGGTTTTTGGAGGTTCTGGCATCAGATCAACCATTTGTTTTACCTTTGGTACAAGGCAATGTACCGTTTGAAGTTTTAATCTATGTCCTAGTATAAGAGGGTATACACGCCTCCTTGTAAAGAAGAAAAAAACTTTTGCAAGTTAAGAAGTGTGTCTTTCTAGCTCTCTCTCAGTAATCATGGCAAGTGTAGCATTTCCAACATTTAAAGGAAAGAAGGGGGAGGATTTGGTAACAGACTTCCTAGATGACTTTGAAGTAGCATGTGTAGTGAGCAACAAAGATACGGATGAATCCCGGGTTAGAATCTTTAAGCATCTCATGAAGCTAGAAGCTAGACCATGGTACAATGCACTTCCACAAGCAACCAAGGATGACTGGGAACCCTTAAAAACCGCTTTTAAGAGGCGCTTTGGGGGAGGTACCACTTCAGAAAAGTTGTGGGACAAGTTGAGAGACTTGAAGCAGGAGGGTCTTTTAGAATATGCCACCTATGAGTCCAAATTTGTGGATTTGTGGGAACGGTGGATTGAGTCACTGACTAGGGGGGAAGCTGCACCCGATTTCCTAAAAAAAGATCGGTTCATGCATGGCTTATGGCCGCTTCTCAAGGAGAAGGTGAAAGGTAGATTCCCGGCTACGTACGAGTTAGCCGTTGAGATTGCTCGCCTTAAAGACAAGAAGCTGCGAATGAAAGCCAAAGAAACCGAGTCAACAGAATCAGGAACATCGCGTCGACCAGCAACTACGACAACCACCATTCCACCACCACCACCGGCTCTTCGGGTAAGAGATGACCAACAAGATATGTTGGCCCATATTACTGACCAACTGCAGAATTTGTCTGTCCACTTAATACAACAAGGGAGGATTCAAGAAAGAGATCAAGACCCTGGAAGAGCACGACGACAAAACAGGGAGTATCATTGCTACAACTGCGGAGAAGACGGTCATGGTATGTACTACTGTCCCAAACCACGACAAAACTATAATGGAGGAGGTAGGAGGAACCAATTGTCACCCCCTAGAGAAAGAACACCCCCACCCCGAGCGCCACCCCCACCAACACAAATTCTACGTCCACCCCAGACACCACTACAAGCATCCATCCCACCTCTTCCACCAGCCCCACCACCTGATCGCCCTGTAAACATCATAAGGCTAGAAGAGAAAGGAAAAGCCATAGTAGTGGATCCACCCCGAGAAAAGGAGAGGGACAAGGGTATTGAGAGGGTAACCTTTTTAGAACCACTTGAAGCCATGACTGTGAAAAGAGCTAGGAGGGAGAAAGCTACACAATAAGATGATGAGAGAAGCATGAGAGGAGAAACTAGCAAGAGGCCATCCAGGCCACGATGGAAATTGGGCATCACCGACTTCCAGCTAGGGGAAAGTTCTAAGCCCTATGATCTAACATTGGATGTGGCAGAGCAAGGACCGAAGATTACATGGCCACAGCTGCTACATCTTGCACCAAAAGTAAGGCGACAATGGTCTAAAATGGTAAGTACAAGATGCTCCAAAACAAAGGTAGCCGGAGCAATTTTGGGATGCAACATGGATGACATCCTTCCAATTGTCGACGTAAACATAGAAGGAAAGAGGGTTGGAAACACCTACATTGATGGAGGTGCACAAATTTGTGTAATGAGCGAAGCTATGATGCTTCGATTAGGGCTCGAGGTTGACAGGCCTTCTCTATGCAAGGCAAAGATGGCAAACAACGCAAAAGTAAAGTGTGTGGGTGTGGTAAGTGCCGTGAAAATCAAAGCTTTCAACACTGAGGTAGAGGTAGATGTCTTTGTAATGCCTACTAAGGGGGAGGGCTATCCACTAATTTTGGTAAGGCCATGGTTGATGGCCATGAAGGAAAAACAAGACTGGGGTACTGGCCTTCTACGCATGACCGGTAAGAAAGGGGAGACAATCTACTACGACATGAGGATTGGCAAGCAGAAGCAAATGAATCTGGAAACATCGGCAGATGAAACCACTAGCGAATCTTCCAGTTCTGAGGAGGAGACCACATCCACCGACGAAAGTGACAGTTCCGTTGATGTGATGGGTATCATTATGAAGGATCCACAAAGGGTAAGCACAACTGGTGATCCATCACCAAAAGGGAAACCCAATGAAGAGGAGAGAAAATCACCTGGCCTAGGAGAAAGTAGGTTGAAGGGTATGTTGTCTACGGAATTAACACTTGAGGAGAAAGATAGTTTTTTGCAAATGTTGATGGGATTTCCTAACCTGTTCATTGACAACTATGAAAGAATCACAGGCATTATAGTGGTGGAACATCATATTAAGCTGAACGAAGGGGTAAAACCAGTTGTGCAAAAGCTACGACGATTGGGGGTCATACAAGAAAAGGCACTCTTGGCCGAGGTAAGGAAACTGCTGGAGGCGGGATTCATCTATCCTGTAGAAAACTCAGAATGGGTGTCACCCGTAGTGGTGACGCCTAAAAAGAATGGTAAGTGGAGGGTCTGTGTTGACTACAAACCACTAAATGCAGCTACAAAGAGAGACCACTTTCCTCTCCCTTTCTTGGATGAAATTCTGAATGAAGTAGCGGGTTTTGAATGCTATACCGTCTGTGATGGTTATTCTGGATACTTTCAAATACGCATAGCCTTGGAAGATCAGCTAAAAACCACTTTTATCACGCCATGGGGTTGTTTTGCATACAGGGTTATGCCGTTTGGTCTCACAAATGCACCTGCCACATTCCAAAGATATGTCACATATGTTTTTCAACCGTTCTTTGGAACATCCATAAGAGTGTTCATTGATGATTTTTGTATATATAGCTCCCGTATTTCACATTTAGAAAAGGTAACTGAAGGTTTGGCCTGGTTGTAGAGCCTAGGTGGGCAATTAAATGTGGATAAATGCCACATTGGGGAGAGTAAAGTCATTCTACTAGGCCATGAAATTTCAGCAAAAGGTATCAATGCCGACCCAAGTAAGGTGTCCGCACTCATAGCCCTACCTTCACCAACGACCGCACGTCAACTGGTCTCTTTTCTACAGAAGGTGAGGTACTTAAGTAGATTCATACATCTACTATCACAACTTGTTCTACCACTGCAACAACTCACTCAAAGATCAACTTTCACTTGGGACGAGGAAAGCGAACATCACTACAACAAGGTAAAGGAGGTCTTAGCCACTCTGCCAACTGTCTCACCACCTAAGTGGGATGAAAAATTCTATGTCACCTCAAGTGTTGGTGATGACTCATTGGGGGCTGTGCTACTCCAAAAGGATACGACGACATCTTTCATGAGGCCAATCTAATTCTCTAGTCGAATGATGACAGCAGGAGAGAAAGGTTTCACCCATGTGGAACACTTAGTCCTAGCTCTTAGATTTGCAACTACAAAGTTTAGGTCATATTTGCTGCCTAAGTAATTTGTGATTCTAACCACGGATGAAATATTTCCCTATGTTGTATAACACATGGATGTGTCTGCTAGAATTACTAAATGGCTAGTTCGTCTGCAAGAGTTTGACTACACGGTACAGGTAGAAAGCACGACAAGGGCAAGTTTGGGGGGACTCATGACCTACCAAGTCTTTGAAAGGAAGGAGAAGCAATCTAAGGAAGGAGAAGTCCGATTACCTCCAGTACCACCGATGGCAGAAGGAGCATACTCTCTCTACTTTGATGGAGCCTACAAGTGAGCGTCCGACAAAGCAGCTGCAGGCATAGTGGTCTTTGATGACAAAGGGACAAAGGTATTTTCGTTGGGCCAATTGTTAGATTCACATTCTAACAATGAAGCTAAGTATGCAGCACTAACCAAGGGTCTACAATGGTGCGTCTCGCAAGGTGTACAACGCCTTAATGTATTTGGGGATGCTCTACTTTTGGTAAGGCAAGTAAATGGAGCATGGACATGCAAGAATCCTAGTTTAAGGACTCACTTAAGTGGTGTAAAAACCTTGTTGGGTAAGTTTGAAGAAGTTCAAATACACCATATCCCAAGGGCTCAAAACCAAGAAGCAGATGCCCTAGCAAGTGAAAGACTACAGGAAGTGGTGGTTGGAGCAATAAAACTAAAGCTCCCTCTATTTCAAGGAAGTGATGCCTTGCCTGACATCATGCATTTTTTGGAAACAGGGGAATGCCCATCAGATTTAACAAAGGGACAGAAGCAATGGCTGACGCGAAAGGCCACAAGGTATCGACTCATCAATGACAGTTTGTACTGTAAGGGTAAGGACCAAATACTCAGGAAGGTCCCTCTCTCTCAGGAAATCACGAGAGTAATTGCTAGCTGTCACGACGGGGTTTGTGGTGGTCACTTTGCCCTAAACATAACAAGTAGGAAAATCTTGCAGGCAGGCTTCATATGGCCTAGCCTCAATCGTGATGTACACCACTGGTGCAAAACATGTAAGTTGTGTCAAAAGGCTGGCACTAGGTCACTTATGCTTGAACCACAGACACCTATTTTCTCATATGGCCCATTTGAAAAATGGGGTATCGATGTCATTGGGCCATTACCTAGGGCCAACTCAGGAAAATTCTACATTATCATGGGGGTCGACTACATGACTAGATGGGCAGAGGCTACAACCACCACTAGAATCACAGCGGTAGAGGTAGCTAAATTTATCTACGAGCACATATGCTGTAGGTTTGGCACACCTTTAGAGATAATCTTTGATAGAGGGCCAGGTTTCAGAGCAGACTTGGTAGGAGAATTAATGCAGAAACTGGGCATTACAAGGAGGCACTCTTCACCATATTACCCTCAATGTAATGGCCTAGTTGAAAAGGTAAATGGAATGGTTTCTAAAATTATTACCAAGCAGGTAAACAATCATCCTGGAGACTTGGATAAGTATCTACTACCAGCTTTATGGGCCTACAGAACTTCATTTCGTACATCCTTGGGATTCACACCGTATCATCTAGTATTTGGTAAGGAAGCAATCTTGCCCATTGAAGTGCAACTACAAAGTCTCAGAGTAATGGCAAGCCAGCTTCAACAGCCCAACATGCATTTGAGAGATCACATCATCAACTTGGAAAGACTGCAGCTGGACAGAGAAGAAGCAATAAATTATTATGCAGCACAAGTAGAGCATAGACGGCTTAGCTTTAACGAGCATCTCCGGAAAAAAGAATTGAAGAAAGGAATGTTGGTGCTCCGCTACGACAATCACTTTGACACGCGCAAGGATAAGAAACTCCTACTCCGATGGGAAGGTCCTTTCATCGTCAGGAAAAAGTATGCCAATGGAAGCTACCAACTTATGGAGTCTGATGGAAAACTTCATAAAACCAGGGTAAATGGTTGGCGACTTAAACCTTATTTTCTTCGATTTGACCAGGCTCCACCTATTGACATTCCAGATGAGGGCACACCATCAGCCGCCACCTCCGACGATAATGATCAAACAGATGAGCTAGAGACATGAATGCCTCTAGCCAAAAGGGGAGGGCTAATGATGGGGGCTTTTCACAAGCCAAGCTCCCATACCCCTCTTGTCTCGTCCCCACCCCATGAAAACCCCCTCTTAGGGAGGGAGTGATAAAAGACATTGGAAAAAAGTAAGAAAAAAATAAAGTATGATTATGTAAATATATGAGAAAGGTAAAATAGGCCACCTCATGCCTGCGGGGCAGCCCATCCCCACCTTGCCTCCTTTTTCTTCACTGTTGCCCCGCCGTGTGTCCCTTTTCCTCTCCTCCACTCAAAAGGTCAACCCCCTCTCTCTTCCCCTTGTCCTTTCTCCTTTCTCTCTCCCCTCAAGCTACCCCACCTCTCACCAATAATGCATTCTAACTCACCAATAATGCACCCTAACTCACATGCAACTTACCCTATCTTCCAAAATAGTATACCCCACCCCCCCTTTCTCTCTCCTATCATATCCCATGACCCAAATACCCCCCCCTCTCTCTAAAGGGCGCCATGTCTCTTGTCTTGTAGCTAAATAACCTCCCCCACACTCACACACACTCAGTTTCACTAAAAACGGTGCCCACAGATCCATCTCCACCCGGTGGTTACCTGATTTTTCTTGTGTTCACACACATCTGCACAAAGATTCACCTCTGAACACACTCCTCTCTCTCCCCTCTTGTAATTACTTTATTCTCCATGTCACCTCTCACTTTTTTTCATCAACCCATCTCTCTCTCTTAGTCTCTCTCTCATGAGACTACTGTTCTGGCACATATACACACAGCCAGACAAGTGGGGCCCACAGTCACATGGCCTATGTAGATAATGATTTCTTCATTTCTAAATTCTAGAATTTCTCCCCCCCCTCCTCCCCTATATAAAGAGGGGTCACCATCACACAAAAACACACAACATCACCAAAGAACACACTATGCAGTGTGTGTGCCTAGTGCACACACACACACCCACACCATCACCATCACCGCAATCACCATGCTCGTCTTGAGCATGACCTCTACACCCTTTGCTATGGAAGATGAAGGGCAACTAAATGAAGGATGATGGCCATAATCCTCGTGCGAGTCTTCGCCATCAACTCCCACCTATCCGCCATGTGCTCTACCACTCTCTCCCTTCTCATTCCCCTACCCTATGCTCCCCATTTCATCGCCTAATTCTCTAAATAAAGCTTGAGGTTTTGTGAGTATGTTTTCTTGCAATGTTTTTCCCATGTGAGGTGTGCGGAATCGCCACCTAATCTTGTGTTTTGGAGTGAGCTTGTGTATGTGTGAAGGGTGTGCGGATTCGCCATCCTTTTGTGATGCCTAAGTACTAAGCCGCTATACCCCCTCCCTCACTCACTCTCTCTCTCTCTCTCTCTCTCTCACTTGATCTCATTCCCTTTCCTTTTTATCATTACTCCCAAGCATCCATCTCTCTTGGATGAAAACTTTGTTATGGTGGTGTGTTGTTTGCGTCCTAGCCGCTGAAGCTAGGTGGTGCCCCCTGTTTGCTTTACCATGACAGGCTCGAGGCACGCCATTCGGTCCCCGGTGTTTTAGAGGCCATCGGGGTTCGGGGTTTTCTTTGCTCCCGTCACCGTTACACGATGAAAGCATGAGTGGGTGGAAAAAAAGCTAGATAGCTCTTCAAAGTAGAATCTAAATGATTTGTACAAATTTTACTTGTCCCCACTTTTGACAAAAAAGCTATTGAAAAGCAACAACTTTCCAAATTTAAAAGTGTACCACCCATACAGGCTTTCACCTTGTACAAGCCTTTTTGGTACTCTCTCTCTCTCTCTCTCTCTCTCCACACACACACACACACACACACACACACACACACACACACACACACACACACATTCTAGATAATAGTGACCAAACTATCATACAATTTAGTGGCCACTATCTATCACAATCAATCGATGACCCATGACCGTGCTCTCTCTTCAAGGTTTTAGCTATGTCCCGACTTGCTTGTTCGTATTTACCTAAGGGTCTACACACACATAAATGCAGGCTTGTAGTCCTTTATGAAGACTTGGATAGTGAATGTCTACTTTATATCACCAAGGTGTCATACATTATTAAATAATTTGGCAGTTGAGTAATTTGATGAACCTCTTGTGGGAATTGAAGGATCCATCTAACAATAGGTAGACCTCATAGTTTCAAAGCAGGGGCTAGCAAGGTTGTAGCAACTACCACTACCCACATTAGAAGTTGTTTCTCCCTAACTCCCTCTCTCACCACTCTCTCCTACCAGCGAGGTCGTATGCATTTTTTGATACTAATCGTGCTCACCCTTGTCCGGGATTCTGATCAACCTGCTTACCCATCATCTTGCCTCACTATCTACATCATCCCTCCTCGCAAGCTCTTCCCTCACAATTTTCAACCTCCCTCACTGCATACCCTTCTTTTCACTACTCTCATACCCGTGACTATCATGCGAGGCTAACATGAGGCTGCACTTACACACTCGTGCGTGCGTGCTCTAATGCAAAGATGTACATCACCAATGACACACACATTTTACACATTTGATTCAAATTTTTTTCCTCAAATCAGTACATATGCATGCTTGGTCTTACTATCTCTTTTGCATAGCCCCACATGCATCCAAGCTATCAGACGTCGGCAACTTGGAAGCTAAACCCTTTTTTGTTGCACTACTCATGAGGATACGGTTTGCTCTCAGGGTATCACAAGGATGATTCTCTACGAGCAAGCTTGACCCCATTCAGATGATGACAAATGTCGACATATTTGCATTGGGTTCACTTCTTTGCCTTGCCCCCTCCAAAATTTAGAAGAATAGCATTATTCATCTCTGCACTAGGTCGATAATCCATGACCAAAACTAGATCACCATACATGTAGGTGCTTTTACACCTACTCAATAATTTGAGAATTTGTGTTTTTGATAAAGAATGGTTATCTTGCAATATTCTGCCTTACCAGTATGAGAGGGTATTAAGATCTTTCCATCCCTTGCGTTCTATTGTGAGTATATCTGGCCTTTTGAATGTACTTCAATATATGGATGAAGGTGCTCTAGATTGTAACGATAGGTAGTCCTTGTGGATTTTTACTTTGTGCTGAGAATAAACATTGTTTGGGCTTTGAGCATAAACATGGTTTTAGTTATGGTGTTTTCTTAAACTATTACATGCTGACTACAAAAAGATACTCAAATATCTACCTATCAACATGGATCTGGTAGACCAGATTTGGGATCCTTTAGCACTAATAATTGCATGTGCTATAAACTGTGATAATACTTTCGTGAATGAACATTCGTGAGCAGGATGACTACTTCCTTGTTTGAATTTCTTAAAATAATTGCATTCTTATTTTGATAATATAGATTGATGGTCTAATCATAAAGTCTTCATGCCTTCGACCTCGTGTGAGCATCTGTTGTGAGATAGTAGTCTGTGGATCATTTGAAATGATGATTGGAATGTAAACAAAGTTTTGGATTTTATTCGTGTTTTGATGCCGTCAACCTCCTAAGAGGGTCTTGCAAGAGATGGCATTTTATGGATCTTTTTGGTTATATGTCGGAATATAAACAAAATGCTACTTATTTTTTTCAAAATTTTGGGACATAGGCACGATAAGAAAAGATGAAATATGTGTTTCAACGGCCCATTGTAGGACATAGAAGATTTTTTTTCTTGTACATAGAAAGTAACTGGTTTACATGAGGATAACCTACAAATTAAGACACAGGCACTTTGATAGAATATGAATGGTTATCATTGTTAGATTTTGATGGTCCATCTCCATCTTGAAGCCCAGGGGTCTCCTATGTAAAAATTGCATATAGCACGTGTGAACAAAAACTATTTAAATAATCCATTACTTGTAGATCTTCAAGTATTGTATGTATCCCTTACGTATGCATTTTTGTAAAAAAACTAGCCTTTATGTATGAAAATTTTCATTTTCTCAATTAAAAAACCCTTTATGTAAGTACATTTTTTTTGTAAATGTACCTAGTTATAAATCACTTATTTTGTTCGCACGTGCTATCTTACATATTTCCTAGTGGACGCCCTGGGTCTTGAAGACACACTCTTGGGTTTTTGACTAACATGTGGGTGGATGTTGGATCTTGAGCCGCATGTTGGATTTCTCACATAATGACATGCTTTTTATGATGATTTTACACATGGCCTTCTACATCCATATCATAGTACAGTTTGGGAGACCTAATTCGGTATACATTAGCAAAGATATCTCTAGTAGTCTTGAATTTTATGATTGCTATCCTGTTCAAATTTGTTAACGTTACTTCATACTCTTTTATGATAATATAAAGGGACAAAGCAATGTGAGAAATCATAAAGTTTAATAATCGTTTGTGGGGTCAAAACCAATTTTCCCTTGACTTGTCTATCTTCCTTTTGTATGTGAAAATGTGAGAAAAAAGAAAATTTAATAATCTCTTATGTTGCACTCACGTGATAGCCAGACCCCCCCAATCTTGATAGCAACCACCATCACAGATAGGTATCTAACTCCACATGCTCTCTCTCTTAGGGTTGGTATCAGGATTAGTAGCTACCATTGTGATTCTTATAATTACCACTATCAAACATTGGTAGCTTTCATGATGTCATTGGTAAAGGTAGCTACTAGACCGATAGTGGTTGCCACCAATTTTCCATGGTGTTCCTTATAGATTGGTAGCTACCACTATCAACCTGCTAGTTACTAGTCTCATGCTATCTACCATGGTATTCTTGGGAAAGGTAGCTACCACTTTGATAGTGGAACTCTAACAACTCTCTCTTTATTTGTGGATAGTTTCTTTAGTACCCTTTTTCCAAATCTCACCACATACCTGTGTCTTTCATCATTTTGCCCTATTTCCCATTCAATTCATGTAGGAATGGTGTCTATTGTCACAATTACTGGCCTTTTACACTCATAGTTTACCTTTCTCAAATTTGGTGCCGACTGGAAAAATTTCTTTAGCTTTTTCATGCCTTATATATGTGCATCTCTCCATTTACATTTTTGATTTTTTCTAAGCAATTGATAAAGAGGATCAACTACTTGTGCATGTGGAACCCAAATAACATAAAAGACACATGCTCCTAGAAACCTTCTAACCTCAATGATGCTAGTGCATGTTTCTTTCATTCTTGGATGACATCTACCTTTGTTGGATAAGGTCTCCTAACATATGGCCCACACATGTGCCCCACAATGACCACTTCATTGACACCAAACAGACTTTTTTCCTAAAAAGTAAGATTCACTTCCTCCAACATAGACAAAATTATATCACAATCATTTATGTGATTTGCCACAAACTTGTGGCACCCCCTGAGATCCAAAGCTTCATTTTTCTCACCTTATTCATATCCTTTGATAGAAAAATCATCAATGAAAGGCATTGTCATTTGAGGAATAAAGTCACGTAGTAAAACCTTATTCATCCCATTTATCATATGTGCAACCAAGTTGGTTGCTCTCTATGGTAAGGTACACATTCTTACCAATCCTAAAGGTGTCCTGTTAGTAGCAAGCTAACTCGGATAACTCAGATAACATTTTTTGGAGCTCTTATTTTAAAAAAACTTATTATTTTGATGAATCAGGAATATTGTAACTCTTACTTTTCAGATAAATAGTGTAATTGATGAGCCGGGGCTACAAGCTTCCAGATTGTATCAACCTCAATGTTCTTTAACCATATATGTTTTTCATTGTAGGTGGAGCTCTTTCTCAACTTCAAAGAACAATACCCTGAAATTGTAATAAGGCAGCGTGCATTTGAGTACATGAAGCCATATTTTGTGCGAAAATTGAGAGACCGATATACTTGCTGCTGCATTTCACATGTTCAAATGTCCTTCCTAAAGGATGCCATAAATCACATGTGAAGTTCTGTATTCGGTCTGCATGGAAAAGCTTGCCAATGTCAATGCAACATATGCAAAGACAATGGTGGATGCAAGGCACCAAAAAACCCTATCAAGAGTGTAATAGCCTTATTGGACTCTATACTGTGTCCAAAATCAGATACGTCCACCTTCCATGCCCTTGCCTGCTAGAGTGGTCAATGTAAAAGGTGTGGCCCGGATAAGTTAGATTTTTTTCTTTAGTTAGAGCTCTTAGATTATTAGTTTTGACCATAAAAACCTTGGCTAAGATATAAAAGCCAATTTTTGTAAGTATTTTATAAGTTTTGGATAATAGAAACATATCGTGAGCTAACAACGCTCACTTCTCTCCTTCTTGTGCTTCCTACTCCCTTCCCAGTTGTTACATTGGAGTGCATCTGGTGCGTTGCAACCGCAGGTAAGAGCTCTACACATTGATGTAAGCATTTCATGGTACTCCGTAGCTTTTGGTGTCGCTGATCCGCGGCCTAATTTCATCATAAGTAGGAATTGAAGCTTTAAAATCATAAACTAAGTATAGGCGGGGTATTGGGACATCATTGCTAAGCATTTAGATGCATTCTGGGTCGAAAATGACCAGGTCAAAAACTCAATGCTGTTAATAATCGTGATTTTTGCACTTGACCTAAAGTGAGAATTGAGACCATAATCATGTGTGCTTAGGTCTTATAAACATGTCCTAGAAGTTTCGTAATGTTTGGATGTCGTTTGATGCTGTAACGGTTATGATTTGTTTGTGGATAAGCGATTAACTTTTGGTGATTTGTGTCATTTGAGTGTAGCCTAAGTTAGAGTTGTTTGTTGTTTTCCAAAAGATTAACAACCTCTTGTAGCCTCTATACACTAGTAGAGTAAGCTTCATCCCATGGATTGACAGTTATATTCGTGGTTCTCGCTATGTCTGCAAGATAGGAGTGAAGCTAGACACCCATCCCACATTTGGCACCGCTGCTGGGGATTGAAGAGACCTAAACTAGAGAAAAAAATGAGCGTCTTGTGAAGTTATCCTTTAAATTCCTCTAAGATCACCTAGAGTCAAAACTTTCTTTTTAAAATAGCATAGCTTAAGATTGTCGTCTTTTGCTGTGTAAAGGTAGCTTGGAAGTAGATTGTACTTGCTAAGTACCTTTTAGGATTGTAGGATTGAAGGATTAGATTACGATTTTGAGAATGATTGATGGACGAGACAAGTCTTAAGATCAAGGCTCAAAAAACCATAAAAAACAAGAAAACGAGTGTTTGTGGATACTTTCCACAACCCCATTGCAGTAGAACCTAGGAGTAGGGTAAGTAGAGTCCGAGGTGGAATCTCAGAACATTGCTCTATCCAAAAGAATCAATTATGAGTTGTTTATGTGAAGTTGTAGAATTTTAGGTCTACGGCTAGAAATAGCACCAGAAGACTGTCCACCATTGAAACCGATTGGAGATTATGCTTTAAAAGTTGTATGAACCAATGGGTAAGCTTAAGGACGCAGTTGAGGTAAAATTTCAAGGGTTTACAAAAACTCAGATTATTTATTTTTTCTTGACATTTTAGGCCAAATTAAGTTTTGACTTGACTCAGAGGCTTAAAATAGTTTATAAAAAGACTGTCCACTGAAGAAGTTGAAAAAAGTGCTCATTTTGGGCCTAAAGTAAATAATCGCGATTATTTACTTTCAGCTTAAAAGTGACCAAGGTTGATACCAGAGACTCTATGCATGTGTACAAACATATTTTGTAAAGGCCCATAGAATTTGAATCACCAAGTTGACCAAAAACTTGGTAGAAACTGAATTCTGTATTGACAAGAACTTGAGTGTAAATTGGAAAATTTTTGTTCAAACTTAGTGAAACTTGACTTAGAGGCTTATATTGATGTGTTAAACAAGTGTATATGCTCGGTTGACCAAGAAGATGCAAAAATTTTCCATAAGTAAATACTCACAATTATTTACTTTTGTCCCATTTCTCAACTTTTTTGACCAACCCAGCATACCACTAGTTTTAGCATGTTATTTTAAGTCCACAAATCAAATTTGGTAAGATTTGGATCATTGAAGTGAAAATTGTGGCCAAATTTATAAAGTCAGTCTGTAGACACAGAATTGTTAACCATTTTGAATAAGAATTATCCAAACTTGATGAAACTTGGCTAGGGAGCTTAAGTTAAGCTGATTAACAAATCTGTGTCAAGATTGTGGCAAAAAATTGCATAAAAATAGTAGAAGTAAATAATCACGATTATCTACATCTGCTACAAAATTGGACATTTTTGCACATTTGAGTATACCACAAGGTCAAGCATATCAAGTAGACCACACAAATCAAATTTGGTGAAATTTGGATCACAAAAGTCAGACTTAAGCCAGATTCTTGAAAACTGAGTCTGTGGAAACGAAACAGTTGATAACTTAAACAAATTTTATTCAAACTAAGTGGAACTTGTCCAGAGACCTTAACAAGTTGCATACTTGGCAAAACAAGCCAAAAGGTGTAAAAAATTGAGAAAAGTAAATAATCGCGTTTATTTACTTCTGATATACAGAGACAAACTTTTTGACTTTTGAGATTGTACAGTGTTAGACCAATATAATACAAGGCCACCGGACAGTTTTGGGTTCAATCAGATCCAAATTAGTACATGTTCACTCAGTTTCCAGATTATAGAGATACACATAAACCAATCACAATAGTTAGCATAAATTGTACAGTCTTTGTGAAAGAATAGCTAACTTGATTGAAACTAATACAGGAATCAGGTTGAAGACAAGGAATTGAAAGCTTGGCAAAAGTTGCAATCAAGTCAAGTAGAAGAAGCTGATAACAAGTCAATCCGATGATAAGTACTCTATCCAGGGCTTCACAAGTCTATATGAACCTTAGATCTGGTCGTATACTAGCACATCAAGGCATATTTGGGGAGACTGCTAGTAGAGTATTCACCAAAGAGAGTGTGAATCAAGGAGATCACTTAGCCACTATCTTTGAAGAAGTCTCAGACACTTTTTTGGAATCAATAACTTAAATGTCTTCTTATTCGACTCGTTTAGAAACCGGAACGACAGTGCGTTATAAGCACATACTCACCTTTTATAAGATTAATTGCCATGTAGCTCAGGTTTACCTGGATCCTAATGAAGAGTATGCTATTCGTATTGATGACCATGACATAGAGTTTGAAGAGGAAATCAGGGCAAACAAATAAGGAAAAATGTATATGAATAACATTGGAACTCAGTATTTACAAGTAGAAAACCCTCATGTGATAGACAAATGGGGGTTAGAAGTAAATACCATAATTCTAGATATGGCAACAAAAGAAGGACCACCAACTTTAGAACTCAAGGGATACGATCAAGTTGATTTGAAGCCTTTGAAACAGGATAATCCTAGGATCGGAGTCTATTGTTGGGAAGATAGAAATGTCAAATATCTTCTTTGGACTTCTCATGTCAAATCAAGACAGTTAACACCCATGAAGATCATCTATATCTTCAAAATCAAAGACAAGGGTTCAACAGATCTACCAACCTACCTATTTAGGGATTTTTATAACAATAACTTTGTTATGATGAGTCCTGAGGAGGTGGAACAAACCAAATACCAAAGGTACTCCATAAGGGATTGGATATTGGGCTAAGGACCTGAAACTATTCCAAGAGATGAACTCCACAAGAGATCTTTTGAGAGTAATGTTAACAAACCAGAAACGACCTCATTATGAAGGAAACCGGGTGACACTAAAGCCAGTCCAGGGCTACATGAGTCACTATTTCCAACAGACTAGTTTGAAGGACTCAGAACAGGACCAACTGCCAGGAGACTGGGAGTTGAACCAAATAGACGTGTCAGAACAACTGATTTTCAAAAATGGGTCAAAAAATAGAGTGGATCTGGGGATCTATATGACCACTTGGCAAGCTTTAAGCAAGTGCTAAGAGCAGAACGCATATTTTATTTTCATACTCAATTCGAGGGATTTGGAATGACATTAGAAGGAAAAGCATTGACATGGTTCCAAAACATTCAACCAAGGTCAATCATGGACTTAAATACATTAGCTCAAGGATTTGTAGTTGTATGTTCCAAAATAGGGATCAAACACAATACTCTAGCTCAAATATATAGCTTCAAATAGAAACAAGATGAGTCTGTTAGGGATTGTGCAACTAGAATGAAATCATACATTGCAAGAGGCCCAAAACTAGAAATACCTATAGAAGAAAGACTAGTATCATTGTTTCTAGAGGAACTGCTAAAGAAAGAGCTTCATGCTATATTGTATAGCAAGAAACATA
This sequence comes from Adiantum capillus-veneris, assembly GCF_014529385.1. Taxonomy (NCBI): domain Eukaryota; kingdom Viridiplantae; phylum Streptophyta; class Polypodiopsida; order Polypodiales; family Pteridaceae; genus Adiantum; species Adiantum capillus-veneris. The sequence continues at coordinate 92,952,066 of NC_140956.1, read as the reverse complement.
TGACCCTAGAAGAGTGCGTGTCAGATGCTATTGACTTAGGAGACAATTGTGATATTTTCAATGAAGAAGATGTCCCTAAGGATTATCTAAGCGAGAAAACAACATCCACCAAACCAACACAAGTGGGAACAGCTGCTGCAGCACCGTTTACAACCATAGAAGACATGCTCAAAAGGATGAATGAAATGATGAATAACATGCAAAAAGCACCTATGAGGGGACTAGGGCAAGGGATACCTCAACAAGGATAACCAATTAGGGCGCAAAAATGGTGTGCAATCGAGGGTAAAAGAACCAACCATGAGATCAATGAGTGCTATTACCGACGACGTATGATGGGAATGTTCAATATGTGCCTATGAGGCCACACCAACAACCCATGTACATATATCAACCTAATATGGCCCCAGATCACTGATGGGTATGGAAAGACCTCAATCTGTGTTGGGTCAACAACCTCCATACTGTGGACATAGTGTAGTGCCAGTAAAGTACATGCATTCAAAGGGAGTCATAGATGAACAAGCACTAGTGCCTGTTACATCCTATGCCGAGCCTAGTCCATCTACAATAATGGTAGAAGGAGATTGGTATAATTCACATCCACCACCAATGGAAGAACCTGTGACTTTTTCTACACCAGAGCTTGCACCGATCTATTATGTAGCTAATCAAGTTGTTAGACCTCCGATGGTAAGACCCAGGATTAAGCCAAGAACTGGAAACTTTCATAACTGTGGTGCAGATAATCACTGAAAAAATGAATGTCCAGAGCCTGACAAGAACATTAAGCCCATCGAAGCTTTTTGTATACAATGTTGTAAAAAGGAAGGACGCTTCCCTGAAGATTGTCCAAAAAATTCTTTAGACAAGGGTAAAATAGTGGTGAACGTAGTCCAAGTGATACCTAGTAGCTCATCTGAGAGTGAACCTATTGTTCCACTCAAGGTAATCACCAGAGCCCAGGCTAAGAAAAAGAGACATAACTCCTGTGATGATTCAGAGAATACTAAAATTTCCTCTCAAAAGACCACGAGAAGAAGAAGCAAAAGATATGAGATGAGAAAACAAAAACAAAGGGCTGAAATCGAGGAGAAAGCAAAGAAACTATTCCAAGAAAAAGTGAAATAAACTGGAAGCAAAATCAAGGAAACCACCATGAAATCTGGAGGATCAATTTTGGTAGACAAAATTTTTGAGCCAATCAATGCAGCCTTAGAACCTTACCAAGCGGGACTTAAAGCAGGTCCAAACATGGAAGACAAATGGAAAAACTATCCTTCTTCAGATATGGAAGCAACTAAGTTTGAAGCTTATCAAAATCTGGTAAGAATTACTCAAGAGATGCTAGAAAAACAAAAACCCAAGCTCGAGAGCATGACAACCTGAGGAGCTTGTGGTAGAAATAATAAAGAGAAATCCGAAGTGGTGGTAGAACCCTACCTTGAAACTAAAGAGCAAGAACTCATAGTTCCTGGCAGTGAAGATGCCTTAGATGAAATTCCGTTCGTAGAAGAAGACTGGCCAAGACAGTTATGGAAAAAAGTTAGAGAGATTAATGATGGGAGCCTAACTCTGAAGTCAGCTCCTATAGAGGAAGTTTGGTTAGACAATCTACTTCTTGATATGGACATGGATGTACAATCCTTGTGTGGGGCTTGCGTTTAGGAATGTCTAAACCAATGACTCTGAAAACACTACCCTCTTACTTGGGAGATAACGAAGACGAATCCATAGTGTGTAAAACCACTCAGATAAAGAGAGCGCACAGAACCTAGAGGTAAACAATATCCATTCAATCATGTCTACACCCATTCAATGAACTCTTACTTTAGGAGAATTGTTAAAAATCAGACCATATTTATAGAATGATCTATAAAAAAATCTAGAGAAGGTAGAAATAACAAGGCTAATCGTGAAAAATTTGGAAAAATTGAAACATGAATTAGATAACAAAGAGTTTAGATCCGTCCCAATGAACAAAGTCGGAGAATACTACGGAGGGGAAGAAGGAAACACAACCCTTCTAGTGAGATACAATGATATAGAAACCATGGCAATACTAGATAGCAGGGCAAGGATAGCCATAGCCATGAAAGTAGTATGGGAATCATGGGGGCAACCAACCATTAGACAAACTCGAATGAAATTGCAATTGGATGATGGACACATTGAAAGACCCTTAGGACTGCTTGAAAAAGTGATAGTTAATGTGTGTGGGATTGAATATCAACACACTTTTGCAATAGTAGACTTTGAAAAAAAACTCAATTAATCCTGGGGAAACAGCTACCTATACTTGAAGCAAGTGGGATCAATAACAAGGGTTAATCTAAAAGCTCACACTTATAGAGATGTCATGAAAACACCTATACAAGAATTTGACTCAGTCTTTTTGACTGAAACTACGCTTCCATCTTGGTTGAATAAAGACACACCTATTTGGATGTGCAGAGCCTCAGAAAACGGGAGCTTAAAATGAGAAGAATGTATCTTAGAAAGGGATTGTACAAATGAAGCCTATGTACTTGAGCATTTGTTTGAGCCATTTGAGTGGACACAAATTTTAGCAACAATGGATGTACTATGCGTAAATACGTCTATGCATACTCAATTTTGCAATGAGGACGGCTATGACATAATTCCCATACAAATGATCTCAAACCTTTACATTGAAGACAAAATTCAAGAATCCAAGGACTTAATGAAAGCTCAAGAAGTCTTTTTAGACCTCTATTATGATGCAAGAGATGAGTTAGAAGAACATTCAGCTACCTCAGATGATTTGGGGTCGAAAAAAGAACATGTGAGAGGTAAAATACTCATGAAAGGAGGGGAGGAAAGGTTTTTTGACTTTCCAAACCAGAAACCGAGAAGACAGAAATGGTATAGAAGAAAAAGAGACACGAGAAACTTAAAATCTAGACCTATGCCACCAGTCTCCAGTAGAACACAGTTTCTAATGCAAATAGATACACATGATTGTGTCAAGGACAAAATCACTGGTAGATATTCTTTAAACGGAAATAAAAAAAAATCAAAAACATTGATAAAAACGAAGAAGAAAACTCAAGTAAAACCTAAATACCAGGACAAGGATTCAACCATGACCTGAGTTGAATGGAGAAAGAAGTATCAAGAGTTGAAAAAAACTCTAAAGGAGATACATACAACTGAAATGGAAACCACTTAGGAGGAAGGTAAAGATGTAATGAGTGTTCCAGCCCATTACAAGAAATATACTCTCCAAGACAAAAAAATCATAGTCAAACAACCTGTCAGGGAACTACGAAAATAAGACGAATCCTACAAAGAACCCGAAAATGCAAAAAAGATAGATCTGACCAAACCAGGAGAAGAGCCTAAACCTGCCTACATTGCAAATGCCTTGACGAAAGAAGAAGAAGAGATTTTTTAAAGCTTATTGAAAGAATACCGAGATATATTTTCTTGGTCTTATAAGGATCTCAAGGGTGTTGATCCTCAACATACCATACCTATGAGAGATGATGCGAAACTGAGCAGACAAAGGCCATACACTGATAATGAGACATTTTCTAGGAAGATCAAAGAAGAGATAGAAAATCTAAACAAATCCAAATTCATTTATGAAATTGAACACACAGATTGGGTGTCTCCAATTGTGGTAGTACCCAAGAAAAATGGAAAATTAAGGGTTTGTATCAATCTCAAGAAAGTGAATGTAGCTACCATTAAAGACAAATTTCCTCTTCCAATCACTGAGCATGTTTTAGAACAAGTTGTAGGAAAAGAAGCTTACAACTTTTTAGATGGGTTTTTGGGATATAATCAACTTTTGGTTGATCCCAAAGATCAACATTAAACTACCTTTGTAACTGAATGGGGTATTTTTGCATGTCGGGTTATGCCTTTTGGGTTAACTAATGCTCTTGCCACCTTTCAAAGATTGATGAGCCATGCTTTTAAAGAATATCTTCGAAATTTCTTGGAAGTATATATGGATGATTTATGTGTATATTCATCAATCCGAGCTGATATTTTTGAACACCTCAAAAAGGTATTCAAAAAATGTAGACTTTATGGGATTTGCTTAAATCCTGAAAAGTGCACATTCATGGGAAGACAAGAAAAAATCTTGGACATATAGTGTCTAAAAATGGCATAGCTACTAACATGGATAAAATTCATGTAATTGCTGATTTGCCTAGATCGACAACAGTCAAAGGGATTCAAGCTTTCATGGGACATTGTGGATATTACAGACGATTCATTTACATGTACGCTATAATTGCAAAACCCATGTACAACTTGATTACACTCTTTGAATGGACGGATGAGTGTGAAGAATCCTTCATGAAGCTTAAGCAAGCTCTCACTTTAGCTCCAATATTGAAAGAACCAGATTGGAATAAGATATTCCACATACGTGTAGATATTTTCAATTTTTCCATTGGGTGTATACTAGCTCAACCGGGAGACAAAAAAATTGATTTTCCTATTTCCTATGCGAGTAGACAACTGAATACGGCAGAGAAAAACTATACAACCACCGAAAGGGAAGGATTAGGAATGATCAATGCCATAAAAAAGTATAGACATTGCCTATTAGCTAACAAATTTGTGTTCTTTGTGGATGACCAAGCCTTATTGTACTTGGTCAACAAGCCATGCAACATAGGAAGAATAGTGAGATGGTTCATCATTCTGTTGGAGTTTGATTTCACTGTAGTTTTGAAGAAGGGAACCACTCACCAAAGAGCAGATCATTTGTCAAGGATTTTTTCAGGAGAACCACTAAAGGGAGTGGATGATGATTTACCAGATGAATATGTCTTCTTCATAGAAATGATACCTAGATGGTCGAAAAATATGGTATCATTGATGACCATAGGTCAAGTGGATTCGCAAATACCACTTCTTGTAACAACCGGATTAATTGAGCAATCGGCTATATATCAGTTACTGGCTGGAAGGATATAAAAAAGAAATCGAGATGGAATATTTCTTTTGTGCATTAATCCTGAAGAGAAAACCCAATACCTAAGTCAAGCATATATTACCATAGTAGGAATTCACTTTGCGAAAGACAAAACTATGGGACGAATCTTGAGACTTGGAGTATTTTGGCCAACTTTGAAGAGTAATGTTCACTCATTTGTAAAAAAATGTCCTCAATGCCAGAAACAAGCACCCATACTTCATGTGACATTGTTCCACATATCACTTGTTCCTAAGTGGAATAACTATCTAGTTACTTACATATCAAGCCGAACATTTTTGGAGGATATGAGTAACCGCCGCCAAAGAGAATTGAGAGTGAAGCAAGAGACTATGCTCTTATTGGAAACCAATTATATCGGAGAGAAAAAGATCAATATTTGCGTCTTTGTGCAAATGAAGAAGAATATATTCCCATTATAGAACAAGCACATGTTGGATTAGCTGGAGGTCACTTTTCTAGTGAAACCACCGCAAGAGCAATCTTAATGACAAGCATATGGTGGCCAACACTTTTTGCAGATGCCAAGGAATATTTTCAAAGGTGTGATGCATGTCAATGAGAAAAAATGCCAACTTGTGTAGATAGCACGTCTTTACGACCAATGATGGGGGCTAGAGCTAGTTTTGCAAAATGGGGTATAGACTTTGTTGGGCCAATACAGCCACTTGCTTATAGAACCCAAGCTCAATATATCATTGTAGCTATGGATTATTTTACCAAGTGAATTGAGGCTAACTAAAATCAAAAGAATGATGCCAGAATCACATCCGCATTCTTGTATGAGAATGTGTTCACGAGATATGGACTACCAATAGAAATTGTCAGTGATAGGGGAATTCATTTCTTCAATGAGGTAATTGAGTATTTGCTTAATAAATTTATGGTCATTCATAACAAATTGACTCCCTATCATCCACAAGCAAATGGACAAGATGAGCATACGAATAAAATTCTTAGCTCGGTATTGACTAAAGTGGTTAGTTCAGGACGATCAGATTGGGAAATGAATCTCCATGCCACTCTATGGGCTTATAGAGTTTCATTCAAGACAGCTTTAAATGCTACACCCTTTAACCTTGTTTATGGTCTTGATGCCATACTGCCGATAGAATTTCTATTTCCGACACTAAGGGTAGCTAAGGATCTTGAGAGGACTGGATATGAATTGTCAGAGAGGCTTGAAGATTTAGAAAATCCTAATGAGAAAAGGCTAACAGCTGTAGCTCACATCTATGCACATAAGCGGAAACAAAAACAGTTTTTTGATTCCCATCTAGTTACAAAAGTCTTTAAAAAAGGGGACTTAGTTTTAGTCTATTCCCTTAAGCAACACATTTCCAAGTTTAAGAAAAAGGGAAATGGACCATTTATAATTGAAGACGTATCTCCAAGTGGAGCAGTTAAGTTGTCAACCCTAGATGGTGAACCAATGGCTAATTGGATTAGTGGATGCCGTTTAAAGAAGTACAATTTAGTGTTAATGAATTGCTAGAAAAGATGCATGCAACAAAGCAAAGAAAGATAAAATGACAGCAAGTAATTGATGAAGTCCAAGAGGAAGCAAATCAACAAATACCTATTCCCATCAACACTGTGGAACTAGATGACCGACTATGGGAAGTACAGAAGGATGCAGTATCAATGAATGATGAATGGTTAGAGAGAATGGACCTTCGCATCAAAGTACAACAGAACAATCATAGCACAAATGCATTGCTCGATACAGGAGCTCGAGTACATGTACTCTGTTATTCCACGTATAAGAAAGCGACAAGTTAGTCTTTGACAACAAGAATATCGACTATTAAAGGATGCAACAAGAACCCAACACCAACAATGGGAGTAGTCAACTTAAATGTGATAGTACATGGATGTTCATGCCCTCATCAATTTGTATGCTTACCAGATGAACACATGAATCAAACAATGATTCTTGGAATCTCATGGATGCGGACGTACAAGGTAGTACCAATTTGGGATACCAATAAACTCACGCTATCACCTAAAGGTAGACAACTCATTGTTCCAATTGCACCAAGCAAGGAGGAATGGAAAGGAGGTTACCAACAAAGCAAATCACGAAGCAATCAAACTTCTCCATCCTATAGACAAGCAAATGCTACAAGTAGCACAGCTGAAGGACAAGCCGATTCAAATATGGGTGCCCAAAACATCATCTACTGTACCAAAGACGGTTCCAAAATTCAAAACACAAAGAGGAGCATCTTTGAGCAGGGAACCTAAAACAAAATGGATTTGGAGAAAAAAGGAGCACTTATCTTCTCTGCAAACTGTAACACCGATAAAGCAATGGGGAGTTAAGTCTCAAAAGACTCAACCACAACATTCTGACCAAGACAAACCAAGATACCAATGGCGGGTAAAAGATCAAAAACCACCATTATTGATACCGACATCTTAGGAAATCAACGTGCCAAAGAGAGCACACAAGCTACAAGATTTGCTCTTTGGGAGACAACAAAAGAAAACCTCGACCTCAGAAACCCTTGAGTTAATTACTCAAGACCCAACTCTTGCACATCATAATGGTTTAAATTGCATTGATTTTCAAAGAATGATAGAGCCAACCAAGGCTATGCATAGACATGATTGTTCAACCCATGCACACAGTCGTCCCGAAGTACACCATCTAGGAGGGTTGAAAGGGAACTACGTAATTAAGGGCAATGTTTGAAGAGGGAGGAAAGAGTTTGATGTTAACATGTGATTTTTTGTAAAATTACCTAATAATGCCCTTACAAATCATCAACATGGAAAATTTAATTGATAACATCTCCCCGATGAGTGTAAATAGTGTATATACTATCAAAAAATAATAAAAAATGGTGTTTTTTGGTTATTTTTATCATTTTTCTTGATATTGGAACTTAAAAATGGAGAAATCCATCAAAAAACAATAAAGCTGTGTTTTTCAATGGATTTTCTTAATTATTGATTTTTTACTTTGCTTTTTTAGCGCATTTTGTTATTTTCTTTGATTTTTCCAATAACCAGGTCAAAAATTAATAATAAATAGCAAATGAACTCAAATGAAGAAACTGACGATACGCTGAAGATCAGAAGGACAGGGCGGATAGACACAAAAAATTTCAATCGAATCGACAGATGGAAGCGGGAAGCCTAAATTAGGCTGCCAAGGCCTACTTTCGCAAATTCTTGCAAAATGAGCTAACGGAATCCGATTGAGGAAATTTTTGAGTCTAACACAAATTTCACGGCGTAGTAGGACTAACAGGGGAATTTGGGGAAATTAGTTTGGGAAGTCCGAGTATAGATATCCAAGGTAGCCCAAAATCACCTCATTTTTACTAGTCACTCTTGGAGAAGAGAGCTCTAGACCTTCTTCGCACGCGATTTCCGGAGTCCACAGTCGCCCTTTTACAACGCTATCTCACACGAGACATGAGGGGTAAGTTCTAAGCTTATCAATGAGCAATTCTATATGGCAGAGTAGCAAATCTAGGCTCAGAAAAAAACCCTAGAAACCCAACAGTGCACGAAGTCCTACGACCCAAAATTGACCATAGCGGCCTTTCAGCTCAACCAAATTGGACGAGACTTGAACTGTAGCATTCCCCTATATAATATAACACTTCTATATCACTAGGTGACCATTTGGCAGGGGTTGAGGGGGGTCCCAAGTAGAAAATCTAGGCTTTTGCCAGATGCCAGAATTGGATTCTTACTCCACAGAAAGCTTATAGACTGGGTCTATACACAATGTACATGGATGGTTTCATGAAAACAGTCAAGGTAAGCCCTTGAAAATCAGAAAACAACTTGAAGGCTACAAAGCGTCAAATTTGACATATGAAGTCAAACTGACTCTCCAAATAGGCCAAAATTGGATGGGTAGCATCAGGACTATGTAGCGGACAAGTCCATAGCTTCAAAAGTGACTAACCAGCTCCACAAGCCATCTAGTCACAAAAATCGGTGATTTTAGAGTCGATAAATCACGAAGTGATGCCAACACGAAAAAACTTTACCAAATTCATTTTAGGACTTGTTTTAGATGTATTGAATATGTCTAGGTCATCAAATTGTCAAATCTTGCAAAAAAATTGATTGCTTTAAATAATCACGGTTATTTACTTTTGTACTTTTTTGGATTGAAAATGATCTCTTCACTTCACCTATCACTTGTACACATCTATTACATGCCACATTCTAAGTATGAGCCAAAATGATCAAGAAAAACTTAGAAATTGTCAAAAAACGCACCAAGGTCTTTCCAAACCAAATTTTGAGTTATCTGTTATATTTTTTGATCCAAATCACCCCATATCTCACACACAGAGTCTACATTATGCCTAGAACCAAGTTCCAACAAAAAAAGTACTTTTTGATGAAAAGGTAAATAAATGCGATTATTTACTTTCTTGCCAAAATGGGTGAAATCTGCAACTTTGGCCTTATGGGACCAAAGAACATAATGGACCAAGTCCACTGACCAAGTTTGGATCTCAAAAATTCAAAATCTCAGTATATCTACTGTTTCAGAGATTAAAAGCTTAAATCTGACACCATTTCCACCTAGTGCACCTAAATGCAATATGTTTCAAGCCTATCTATCATGTCAAAAATGCAAAACGTTGGAAAACATCCCTAGCTGTAAATAATTGTGATTATTTACTTTTGTTGCAATTTTTGCTTGAACTGTATGATTTTGATCTTTACATGTTTTTATGCATCTATGCATGCTTCAAATTAAAATTGATTTGAAGCAAAATGGACATCATTTGTCAGCAATTCAGATTCAGGGAATGTCAGAGCGGAATTTGCAGAATTTTCTAACTTTCACATTGTATTCCCCTAAAAAGAGCAATGCAAGCTATTGAGAAGGCCAAGAAATGGGTGTCCCAGAAAGAAAAGTTGCAAGGGCTGCCACCCTACCAACTAGACCCAAGTTCAATAAATATGCCAAAAGAAATGTACTTGTCAAGAGAACGGCTTGTAGAAAACAACACCACGGTGTTCACTGGCAGGTTCAAGAGCAAAGAAGGACACCAAGTGTAAATACAAATGCTACCAAAAGAGATATATGATGTAGATGCCAAGTCAGACACCAAAGAAGCCAACAAAAGTCTAGGCCTAAGGGACTTCTACGACCAGGAACCATGTGGTGTAGATTTCTAGAAAACATATGAGTTATTGTCTACGATCAAAGAGGATGGGTCAGCCCAAATCACCGACCAACAAGGGCAGAAGGTAGAAGTAGTATTCACAAAAGAGATTGTGGCCGAGGCACTAAAGCTGCCGACTGAAGGTATGACGATGCGGGCCCGAGATAGAAAGACAACATGCACATTCACCATAGAGACTGCTGCTGCCACTTTTTCTGACCTCATCCAAAGGCAAGTGGAAGAACCAGCTCACCTATACCATAAACACTTCCATTTCTTATCAAAGAGACCGCCACAGTACCCACCCCAAATCATGCGGTTGCGACCACCTTTACTCAGGTCTTGAAGTTGACAACCAGGCAGGCAATTGATCATGCGTAGTATGTGCTGACAACACTGAAAGGAACAAAGAAAGAAGGAAAAATCACATATCTGGGCATCCCTGAAGTGCTGATGAGAATAGCATATCATGCTATTGGAATGGCCGATAATTTGCTGCCAGCCCCTGATCATTGTATCCGCTCAACCTTCTCCAAGAACCACACATTCATTAAAGAGAGTATATAAGTCAGACCTGTCGAAAGCTCCCACAAAGCTCATAGCAGTGAGAGTTGAGACAATGAGGAAAGAAGAGCAAGAATTGAAGAAATGAAGAAGAAAGCAGTAGCTACACACCAAGAAGAACCTCAGCAAAAGAAGGTGCGGTTTGAAAGAGAGAAGCAGACTTATGAAAGAAGCCGCCAAGTTGCAGGTGAGGACCCTGAAAGATGGGTTCCAAGAGATATAAGGAGACCCAGAACCAAGAACCCTGCAAGGAAAGGGATAGAGGATCCCACGAATTTTCTTGAACGCATGTATACGGAAGCAGAAGCCTTGAAGCTGAAGGAAGCTCAAGAATCTAAAAGGAAAGCAAGGGAAGATGCAATCAAGCAACAAAGACAAACTGAGGCTACTGAACAAGGTGATTCACATCATGACCAAAGGGACGTGTCTCCGAAGCCCACCTCACCCGCTACAGAGCAAGAAGACCACCCAATGCGAAGCTTGCACCCTTCACCAACATCTAAACCCAATGAGGGTGAGGAAGCCAAAGAAAAAGATCATGAGCAACAGGAAGCAACAAGTTTTGAACAACCAAAACCAATAGAACAAACTGAACCTGAACCTTCCACGACCAAACAACCAGAAATAGTTGAGGCATCTACTAAGCCTCAAGAAGCAAAAGCAGCCGAGGCAACCGCAACGCCTCAAGGAGAAGTAGAACCCCCGTCACAACCACAAGCAACCACCACATCACCACCCAAGGAGCCACAAACCAAAATGATAGAAACTTCTAGACAGGAGCCTAAAGATTGGGAAACAAACGATGAAGTCATCATGCAGGTCAACAAATATGCCAAGCAGCTACAGCCAATGACATAAAAAATGCAAATAGTAGCATTTAGCCACAAAGCTAAGACTAGGGAACTGGAATTAGTTATTGATGCTCTACATGGAGAGCTAGATGACATGATAAACATAATTTTAAATCTACAAAGATAGATCAAAGAGCTGAAGGATGAAGCCGACCAACACCAGGTTGCAAAAGAGAAGCAGCAGAAAGAAATGGAGGACCTGGGAGAACTTCTAACCAAGTTATCCGATGCCTGCAAGAGAAAAGATTAACAACTCATAAAAGTAACCAATGAAATTCTAACCACTACTCTGTCTCAGTCCAAAAGATCCAAGTGCAGCTCGATGTAGAAAATGTTTCTCTGCAGTATTCAAAAAAAAAGGATTAATGATCAGGTAGCCTTTTTGAGACAGATAAGAGAAAATCTTGCCCTCGCTTCAATCAAAGGTATGGATGAAGTCTATAAGACTTTGGAAAAGAGAAACAAGGATCTCGAGCTAGAGAAATCACAAAGACAAGACCTTGCCTTGATGCGTGTCCAGAGAGAGGAGCAACTACTCAAAGAGATAGCTGAATTAAAGAGAGTCAATTAGCTACTGAGAGAGGGACAACCAGAACATCAAGACGAAGCAGGACCCTTTGAACAACCAACGGTCGACATTCCGTCACTCTCATTTGCTAAGATGAAAACACATCCATCAGAAGGGCTAGAAGGAGAAGCGGATTTTCAGATACCACTCACTGAAGCTGAGCAAGTGCCCACGGTCCAACTTTCTAAAAGTGAGAAATATGTACTAAAGGAACAGATTGCCCAAGAAACAGATGGTGAATGGAAAGCAATCATGGATTGGGAGTTGAGAATTCTTCACTCAGTCACTGTAACTCAACTCACTCCTAACCAAATCAATGCATAGTGGCATCATCAATCATTGCCATACCCCTTGATCAAAGTGAAGCTATTACAAGTAAAAGAAAGATTATACAAGGATATGTAGGCAGATGGCTCAGAAGATATCCACCCCAAGTGGAGAAAGAGCTGGTTGAATAAGAATTTGAGATATTTAATTCTGTTTACAAGAGCACCTGTAGCACTACAGAAAGACCCAACATTCTGCCTGGTACCAAGGGTAAGGACATGGCCAGCATATGAAGCACTGAAAAAGAAGAGGCTGACATGGCTGAACCATCCACGTCTACCAGCTCCAAAGTGTTATGGAATTGATATCGTATTATTTATTGCAGATGTGATAGGTGGAAAAGGCTTGACCGAGCTAAGCTATTGCAAAAGGATATCATATTTTATGTACATTTTATTATTCAAGTGCTCTTTATGAGCTTTGGCCATTTATGAAATGCCGGCCATTTTGTACTCACTTTGACCATTCAAGAATCTATAAATTAAATACGTGCAAGAAGGAAATGGTCACTCTTGCACGGGGGGAGATTGCACCAGTGTCTGTGTACTTCTTCTCCCCTCTCCCCTCTTCTCTCTCGCCGTGCCGGTGTAGCACTCCGCTCTAGGAGGTGCGCCTGCACGTGCTCTCTCGTTCTATCACGTTCTCTTTCTCTCTCTGCTCATGTATATCGTCGATTATGTGCTCGTGGATTCGCCAGGTATGGAGATTTGTCCGTTTTACGGCTTGTAGTATATGGTTTTCAGGTATTTCGCGGGGCAGCCACGCTCCCGTCTATAGCAGTGGTATCAGAGCTTGGGCTACGCTCCAGATATTGAAGATTCGGATAATCAAAAAGCTACGTTCATTCACACAATTCTTGTTTCTTCTGGTTTGTCAAAAGTTATCACCCTATTTCTTTCTCTTTATTACTTTTTTTAGTGCAAATTTGATGTAATCCCTTATTAATCACAAGGGTTTTGAATAGAATATAGAAAGGATCATGATACTTTCTATGTTGAGAAACACCTAAAAAGCTCGGTTAGCACTAAGGAAGTATCGATATACCTAGTTAATGATGCATGTGATAGTAGATATACCTTGTTAATGATGCATAGAAAAGGAAGAGACTTATTATTTCGAAAACAAGCCTAGCTACTCCTAAGAGACCAGTCGGACGAGAAGAAGGAGATGAAAGAGAAGCTTTAAAAGACCCTCGTAGGTTATTCTCCCGAAAAAGGCCTTCCTAGGTAAAGAAAGAAACATATTTCCTCTTATCTTATTACTTCTTTATTTTATTTTTTTTGTTCTCTCTCCCGCATGGGAAACTACTCCACAAGGGGAGAATCTAAGAATTGCAAAAAGGCATGTGAACAGAAGGCTAAGTTGAAAAGAAAAAGAAAAAAAAAGATTGAATTCTGTAGGAGCATGATGCTAAGTTGAAAGACGAGAGATAACCGTGCAATGCTAAATCTATGCTCGTCGCTGCCAACCCTGCTTTGTAGCTCAGTCAGCAATACTTGGTATCTCCTCATCGAGTCGTGTGCCTTACCTAGCAGCTGTCATGGCCACATCACACTTAACCACCCCCAGTATCCCACCTTGCTCAGCAATGCCATAGGAAATACCGTTGTGAGCGGGATGAAAACACACACAGCGCCTCTATAAGGACCCGACACACACTCTTGGGAAGATACACACACACACTATGGGGCACCACTCGGCTTACACAACACACCTGGCCGAGACAGGGAACACACCTCTGGAGTGAGAGGAAAGAGACTATCCACTTGCCCACTCCACACAGACACACACACACACACCCAAAAAACTCAGCTCAAAAGAGGAGAATTTCTGATGTTTAGATACAAATGAGCTTGGGCCAACACCAATGGGGCAAACAGCTCACACAATATGGGTAAAAGATACCAGATACAATCACAAACTAGAGCAGAAACTTCGCTCCTAGGAGAAACTTACACAGAAAAACAGCAGGATAAGAGTGAGGAATTTGGCAAAATGGACAGCGCCATCGCGTCCGGAATGGCCCAAAACCCCAGTCTACAATGTCAAAGTGCTCAAATCCGACCTCGGATGAGCAGTTTATGGCCAAAACAGGCTCCAAAAACCCAAAAAACACACCTGCGGCTGTTCCTCCTCTCTTCTCCACGTTTTTTCTGGTCTTCTCTCTCTTTTTTCAGTTCCCACACTTAGCTTTTTTAGTTGGGCACCCTTGGCCTTTTAGATGACCTCAAACGGACCCCGAACAGGCCAAAAACTGACCTCGCAATGCATAGTTGTCACCTTTTTTGCATCGTCCACACACTTGTCACTCATTTCTTTTCAATAATGCGTCTCGCAACCACGTGAAGTGGCCCCAAAAAGTGGTCCTAATGATGACCTTTCTGCATAACTCTCACAAGAAAACACCACTTTGTGTCCGTATTCATCCACATGCAAATATTGACCTCGTTCGCCCTCCTGACGCCACTAGATGCCATCTGACGCACCTGCTGACCTCACGTCGTCGGCCCGCGGATAGCTTCCTCGAGAAGTTTTATGCACTACTAACTCCTCCTTATTGTAGAAAAAACACACTAGTACTGATAATAGTGAAAATCGCTGCACTATGTACATGCTGTCCTACCTGTACACATGTGGGCCCCACATAACCACCTGGCTCTGAAAAATGGGCAATTCTTTATTTGATGCACCATGCATGGGTATGTACATATGCGCAATCTCTTGCTCCAAAAAACTCCTGACATAATTTGCCCACCCCCTAGCCTGCTAGAGCATTCATGCTCAGCAGCAGCACTAGTAGATGCTCATTCCACCTGGATCAAAAGGCCAAAGGCATATCGCCTGATTCACAAGAAGCATCATAACACCACACCTACATTTGTCAACAATCAACCAAAATGCACCATAGGCATATCCATCTAACACATCCGCCTTGTCTGGAGTTCCAAAAGCATAAATATTGCATGCTACATTCAACCCAACCGATAGAGACAACTCAAGTGACTCATCACCTGGCATCTTGGCTTCACTAGCCATAGCAACAACCTGCAAATCATGCACCCAAGTAGCTAAAAGCATTGTGTGAAGGTAAAGTTGTTGGTATCTAAAGCACAAAAGTATCCCCGCAGCACACATATCCCTAGCATAGGCATCCACATAGCTGAGATTGGACTCATATATGCCAAACCCCTTCTCATCATCATAAGCATACTCATCATCACACATAACTTTATCCTCATCATAATCATGGCTAGCACCACTATCCATAGGTTCTAGCATGGGTTCATCAGTCTCCAAGAATACAGATCCCTGCTCTAAACCACAATCATGCTCACAAATCGGTTCAATCACTGCACATACATCAAAATATGGCTTCAAAACAGGCTCCACATCCCACAAATCCACAAAATGGCTCTCAACCTTGCCCTCTTCCCTAATTTCCAAGGAACTAGTATCCAAAGATACGTGCTCATCATCAATAACCTCAACCTCACACTCACACCCAGAATCACAAGGTACACAAGTAGCCAATGCATCCTCTTCAAGACTTTTCAATCCTGTATCCAAAGCGTTACTCACCTCTTTAGGCTCTTCCATAAACCTGTCAACCTGCAAGACCTCTTTACGCTTCACAATAGACCTTGGGAAGAAACGAGAAACATCATAGGATAGGCTACTTTTCACCTGCTTAGGCTTAACTTCATCTTCCATGCCAAATCCATCTTGCACATGCATACCTCTACTAATACCATGTTCCTCAAGACGTTTAAACTTCCATTCCTTGTGCTTTGCAATGCATACCGCATCTTCAAAAGACTCGGGCGTCTTCAACTCAACCTCGAACCGCAACCAAGGTGACAAACCATCAAGAAAACAACTTTTCTTCAATGAATAATGGGGGGTCTCATCCTTAAGAGCAACACACCAACGAGTCCATAAATCTGTAAAACCTTGTACATAGGCATCAACACCTTGACAAGAACCTTGCTTAAGAGCATTGCGTTCATTCCATATTGCATTTGCATCTTACACAACCTGGAAATGCTCTAAAAAAGCTTCTATAAACTTGTCAAGACTCAAACCATAAGAAGAAGCCACTGCTTCTTTAGCTTCCAAATCCATGAACCAAACATGGGCCTCATCTTTCAAAAGCAATCCAAATAGCCTCAAAATCTTGTCCTCATCACACATATTGTTGCTTATGCATGCCACCTCGACTTGCTCCAGAAAGTCTTCCGCATCTTCACCACTTCTTCCATGAAATTCCGGATAAGAGAAAGCCATGGCTACCCAAGTTACAATGCTTTGAGAACCCCTTCGAACACAGGTGTAAGAACCCAAGACTTTTGACTAACTCAATTCTCAGAAACTTCAATGAAGCTCAACTTTAGATAAGGACAAACACATGCACATCAAATGAGTTTTCATAGTTGATCATCGGAATTACAACAGGCAAAGGACATTCCAATATCTCCCTTAATCTTCTTGGCTCGAACATGAAGACTATGCGCTGCTGGAAAAAAATCTTCCTGGACACATGAACATTTATCTGGATTCTTTGAGTTAAATGAAATGGAGTGAATTGAGGGCCATTTTGATCATCCATTAAAGCCAACCATGAAGCTCCCAAGAAGGCACACCTGACTCAACCACTGATTTTGCCAAAATTTCAGCAGCATAACATCATAAATGGCTCAAAATACCAAAAAACCAGCCATCATAACTTGGGAAAATTTCGACAGAGTTTCCCCAGAAGTAGAGCAATGAGAACCCAAAATATAGACTGTATCAGTATGCATAAACTGCCAACAATAGAACCCGAGCATCAAATAGGACTCACTAGTACATAGCCTATGGCGAGGTCACAAAAAGGGTGCTCCAGCTACTTGTATCACCGAAAGGATCTCCACATCTGAGAATCCCCCAGCTCAATAAAAACCTCACACCATCGACCCTCACACGAAGGCCAATGCAAATCGCGTATAGTCAAGTCTCAGAAATGACTATCTTCCAGACCAAGTCTCAGAAATGGTTGGGACTGCCAAATACAACCAAGTATGGCTCCACAAATGCGTACAATGGCAGTTTCCACAAGTAACGTACAATCCAGTAGACAATGCGCTCAAACAGGCGCCAAATGATGCATACCCACCACAACTGCAAGTGACATCACTGCTAGTATATCACTATACTCCAGCTACCTGTACCTGTATGAATCACCTGTACATGTACCTGTCCCTGTCCCTGTAACCTGTAACCTATAATCTGCAACCTGCAACATGTAATCCCGAAGCTCGAATTAAGCTCGAAGCTCGAAGCAGAAGGTACTCGAAGAAGATCCTCCGTGGGGGCGCCAAAAGAATGTGAGCGAGATGAAAACACACACAGCGCCTCTATAAGTACCCGGCACACACTCTTGGGAAGATACACACACACACTATGGGGCACCACTCGGCTTACACAACACACCTGGCCGAGACAGGGAACACACCTCTGGAGTGAGAGGAAAGAGACTATCCACTTGCCCACTCCACACAGACACACACACACACACACACACACACACACACACACACACCCAAAAAACTCAGCTCAAAAGAGGATAATTTCTGATGTTTAGATACAAATGAGCTTGGGCCAACACCAATGGGGCAAACAACTCACACAATATGGGTAAAAGATACCAGATACAATCACAAACTAGAGCAGAAACTTCGCTCATAGGAGAAACTTACACAAAAAAACAGCAGGATAAGAGTGAGGAATTTGGCAAAATGGACAGCGCCATCGCGTCCGGAATGGCCCAAAACCCCAGTCTACAATGTCAAAGTGCTCAAATCCAACCTCGGATGAGCAGTTTACGGCCAAAACAGGCTCCAAAAACCCAAAAAACACACCTGCGGCTGTTCCTCCTCTCTTCTCCACGTTTTTCCTGTTCTTCTCTCTCTTTTTTCAGTTCCCACACTTAGCTTTTTTAGTTGGGCACCCTTGGCCTTTTAGATGACCTCAAACGGACCCCGAACAGGCCAAAAACTGACCTCGCAATGCATAGTTGTCACCTTTTTTGCATCATCCGCACACTTGTCACTCATTTCTTTTCAATAATGCGTCTCGCAACCACGTGAAGTGGCCCCAAAAAGTGGTCCTAATGATGACCTTTCTGCATAACTCTCACAAGAAAACACCACTTTGTGTCCGTATTCATCCACATGCAAATATTGACCTCGTTCGCCCTCCTGACGCCACTAGATGCCATCTGACGCACCTGCTGACCTCACGTCGTCGGCCCGCAGATAGCTTCCTCGAGAAGTTTTACGCGCTACTAACTCCTCCTTATTGTAGAAAAAACACACTAGTACTGATAATAGTGAAAATCGCTGCACTATGTACATGCTGTCCTACCTGTACACATGTGGGCCGCACATAACCACCTGGCTCTGAAAAATGGGCAATTCTTTATTTGATGCACCATGCATGGGTATGTACGTATGCGCAATCCCTTGCTCCAAAAAACTCCTGACACCGTCATAGCAATGGGACGTGCAGAAATGGGCTGCAACAATACTGATATGGCCAACAATTGGATGACACAGTGATTACGAGGCAAATCAGGGTCGTCACACAAATTTGTGTATAGTTTGTGGCAAATCAAAGTAGCCACACCGGACACACTACAGTCCTAATGCATGCGGAGCATGCAGCCTCCCAGTTTCTCACCCACCACCCCCTTGGTGACTCCGCATGCAGCTCGGCACGTGCAAGTCTGACGACGTTGATCATGCACGACTGCAAATATCCAGCCATCCGCTAGTCATGCAGGGGTCGCCAATTTTTTTTTACTAGCCAGATGACTCACAACCACCATCTCACTCTCTCTTTCTTCCTACCACCACCAACCAAATGATCTCCTTCTCTGATGGCCAGTTGCTCACCATGCAGGCCCTCGTCACTTGTGTGCGGCAGTAAAACTCTCTCTCTCTCTCTCTCTCTGTGCAGTTCGACTCCATCTCTCTCTCTCTCTCTATACCCTGTCCTAGATCACTGATTCAGGCCATCTCTCTTTTTCCCCTCTGCTCGCCACCATGTAGCATTTGCGGCTGTGGTCGCTTTCTAACAAGCAGTAGTCTGCAGCCCGCCGACACTCTCTCTTTTTGTCACCCAACAATCAAAAACAGACACACAAAAATTTCCCTCTTGATGCCAACCTTGCTTTCTCCCTTCTCCTCCCACCCTTGCATGCAGTGCAACAACAACTTCACCTTCCAGGCCCGCTTTACAGTACCTCTTGAAGAAAATTGACAAGGGTGTCCAACTTGTCCCTCCCCGAGTGTGAGCAGGCAGCTAAAAAGCAAGAAGTGCAGCAGTCGATGATGCGCCTGATTGTACTCTTAGAGATGCGTGCCATGACACTACATGCATGATTTGCAGTCTCAAACGCCCCTGTTTTGGGTGCTCCCTGAGTTAGGCAGTGGACACCAAAACAGCTCTCAGAAAAATTGAGGTTGCAGCATGCGAGCCCACTCTCTCTTCTGCAAACCTTAGTCTAAATACCTCCAATAGATTCTTGGAAGCTTCTAGAAGCTGCACTGCTGCAGAGTCTCACGTAAATCACTCTGCTTGTCAGGAGGCTATGCTGCGGCCACCCTCTAATGGTGGTGGAAGTTCACCAAATGCCTCATCAACTGCAGGGCCTACTAGTCTTTATTGCAGTACTAGTGATGGTATTCTTATCATTTGCTTACTACAATCAATGGATTATGCTCTCGACATCTTACGACCATCATCACTTATGGTACTGCACACCCCTGGTTCTCTAACCTTGGCATCATACTCACACCCCTTATGTAAATCATTAATTAATTGGTTGTAATTGGGGTAGTCTCTCATGGCTATCTTGTTCGTCTTCTTCGCTGTTGCCTTAGTGATCACAGCGACAATCAAATAATTTCTTTGTAGCATCACTTGCTAATGACCTATCAAGAGATCCAAGTGATACAATCTTGATGGATATAATACAATGTTTATATACAAAATAAATTGACGTAAAATAAAGGCTAAACTGAACATCAGTATATGAAGATGATTGCCATTGGCTGCGATCCAAGGATGTATTGCATCGGTTCATGAAGAATGTTTTCTATAATGTGTCAATAACCGCCTCCATCAATGTCATGGTGGCCCTCATATAAAACATGGCCATCTAACTCTCTCAAGCTTAATGACTATGTCAACAATCAATATACCTTCGCTATTGCTGGACTTTGAAGTCGGCTGTGAAGCTTGTTCATCTAAATGCCGAGTCTCTGCTCTAAAGAAGTCAATGATCGCCTTGTGTAAATTTCTCCCATTATCTCATCTCCTCAAGAGACTCTCCTAGTGTCTCCCCAACTTTAGCAAAAAAAAACTGAGAAATCTTTGATCCTGACTAAATAGACAATGAAAGTGACCTCATATCTCATAGTATACTGGACACTGACATATGCAACTCTATCTTTGGCTCTTTATGACACAACTAGCAAATCCTGGCCTCTGCTAGTATTCCCTCCCCCTCCTCTCCTGTTATACATGCTAGCACCTAATCTTCAACGTAGGAATAACTTTTAGTTTCTTTCTTTTTGTGCTAAGAAACAACCCAGTGGGTGTATGCACCTGTTTGCGACATGTTACATGCCTTCCAGCACCTTCAATTATAAATGAAAGTCACATTACCTTCAAAACAAGAGCTGTATGTCTGATCCATTAGCAAGACTAGCACCTCACTATAGACATCTCAATATGTAAGTTGTATGTATTCATTAGTCACATAGAAGCCTTCAACAAGTCTTCCAAATAAACCACTATTAATGTATATTGAGAATGGCAAATAATTGTGATATTTTGCACAAGTATATAATGCATTCCTAAAGAATCTTTACTTCTTTTTGCAAACTTTGAAATGATACTGATCTTCAGTCAATAATTTTTGCATGCTTCCTTCACAACTTGCTGTTATACAATGTTGTAGGATCTAAACTTTATGCGCACTACAAATTTGTGAAATTTATATTGATCATAATTGCATTGAAAGTGACTTAACATTTGTATTTCGGTTAGTCTCTAATTTTTTTATATAATCCAGTTGTTTATCTTGACTGACATTAACCAAATGATGCTTTTTCTACTAACCTTCACTTTTAAAGCAACTGTTTATAAGCACTTGTTTAGCATTTGACAATTTGACTCCTCGCCATTTCCTTGAACCACCCCTAGGTACGTAATTTCTCAATATTTTCTATTGCATTTGAATTCCTTTTAACGAGTCAGTTCCAAAAAGAAAGATCTTTAGTATATATATTCTCTTATAGCGGATGCCATTACCCATCTCTAAAGTTATGGTCTGTGCTTGCATTGAATATTGAAGAGGATTTGTTATTAAGTTATGCAGCGACTCATGTGAGTTGAGGTACTTTAGGATAGTAAACAACAGTTTGCAAGTACTCTCATACTCCAACATGCTCCAAATTGGTCTTATACCTGTGAAAATTGTTATATTTTTATGTCTAGCCTAGTCCATTGGTCACGGACACACAGATTCGCCGATCTAGGCAGTGTGTAGATACTCATCTTGGTGCAGATCCGTCGATTTAGGCAGCACATTAATAAAATTCATATTTATGACTTTTAAACAATATCCAATGCAAATTCGCCGATTTAGGCTTCACGTTTTATTGGTGTAGACTCGCCGGATGAGGCAACACCGATCACAAAATCATGCTGCAGTGGCTGGCCACCACTACAACTGGTATGATTTTGTTACTCGGGTACATAATGAAAGTGATTTGGATTTGGACTTATATTGTGGAATTGAAATTGGAATTGGATTGGGATTTGGTATGTGGTGATTAGTATGGCAGTGTTTATGTGATGAGATTTGACATTATGAGATTAATGATGAGTGTGACCAATGATATCCTGATTCATCAGGGTATGACATATACTGCTTATTCTAGTGGTATGGGACACTAGAATAGGTAGTATGTGGATGACGGCAGACATAAGATAATTTTGTTTAATTTCATAAATGTTTCTTTTATTATGTGATGTTTTTGACACAACATACTAATCATTGTTTTTGACAAGTATTGTTTTCAAATTTTTATCTTTGCAACTGAGGACAATTGCTTTCCAACGGAGAGGTATGTTATGGAATTGATATCTTATTATTTATTGCAGCTGTGATAGGTGGAAAAGGCTTGACCAAGCTAAGCTATTGCAAAAGGATATCATATTTTATGTACATTTTATTATTCAAGTGCTCTTTATGAGCTTTGTCCATTTATGACCGGCCGGCCAATTTGTACTCACTTTGACCATTCAAGAATCTATAAATTAAATACGTGCAAGAGAGAAATGGTCACTCTTGCACGGGGGGAGATTGCACCCAGTTTCTGTGTACTTATTCTCCCCTTTCCCCTCTTCTCTCTCGTCGTGCCGGTGTAGCACTCCGCTCTAGGAGGTGCGCCTGCACGTGCTCTCTCGTTCTATCACATTTCTTCACAGAAAAGAGAGTACAAAATGACTAAGTGCTAAAGCTGAAAAGTAGCACATATGTACATGCGGTCACTAAGTGTGAACTCGCTAGAAGCGTACTAGGCTGGCACTATAAGTGTAGTCCAGCCGTAGAATCACTGGCAGCGATCCTCCGTGTCAGTCACCTAACGCGCCAGTGAGTAAATGCTGTAAGCGGCCAAGACCCATAGTGGATGCCAGCTCAAGGTGTAGAGCTCGACATCTCAACACTCCCCCTCGAGCTATGCATGTCGCAGAGTCCAAGCATAGTCCGAAAACGTCGAAGCTTCTCAGCTCCGAGGGCCTTGGTAAAGATATCCGCTATCCGCTCCTCTGTGCTGACGTAGACCAAGTCGATGTCGCCCGCCAACACTCGCTCTCGAACGTAGTGGTAATGGACCTCTATGTGTTTAGTCCTGGCATGGAACACTGGGTTCCTAGCCAACTGCATGCTGCTGAGGTTGTCACAATGGATGAAAATCTGCTGGTCCACCTGCACTCCCAAGACCTCAAGTAATGTGCGTAGCCAAGCTACCTCGCACGCCGCAACTGCTGCACCTCTGTACTTGGCCTCTGTGCTCGATAAAGCAACCGTAAGCTTCTTTTTGCTGCTCCAAGTAACAACAACACTCCCAAAAGAGAACATGAAGCCACTCGTAGATCTCCTATCAACAATGCTACCTGCCCAATCTGCATCTGTATACCCATTCAATGCTAATGGTGCATCTGCTGCATAGAACAATGCGTAGTCAAGAGTCCCTTGCACATACCTAAGTGTGCGTCGTACTCCATCCAAATGTGGCTTCCTCGGAAGCTGCATGAACTGACTCTCCAAGCCTATTGTGTAGCTCAAGTCTGGCCTCGTGATAGTCAAGTAGATTAGACTACCCACAATCTTCCTGTACATGTTGACATCCTCAACAACATCACCCTTCTCTGCACTCAGCTTTGCATTCACATCCAAGGGAATAGAAATTGGCTTACAATCAGCCATACCATACTTTGACAACATGTCCAAAGCATACTGTCTCTGTGATAGCCATACACCCTCTGGAGTCCTGATCACCTCAATGCCAAGAAAGTAGCGCAACTCGCCTAAATCTTTCATTTCAAACTCCTGTTTGAGAAGACCCTTCACATGGTCAATCTCCATAGCATTGTCACCAACAATAATAAGGTCATCTACATATATGGTAATGACCACAATCCCCACATCACTCTCACGTACATAGAGTGAATGATCAGCATGAGCTCTCCTAAAACCGATACTGACAAGATACTTGGCAATCCTGTCATACCATGCTCTAGAGCCCTGCTTCAAACCATACAAAGCTTTGAGAAGTCTGCATACATAATCTGGGTAACCTGGATCGACATAACCAGGTGGCTGATCCATATACACTTCCTCTTGCAACTCACCATTCAAGAAGGAATTCTTTACATCCATTTGATGCATAATCCATCCTCTAGATGCAGCCACTGCTATGACAGCTCTCACAGTCGTCATCTTTGCCACTGGAGCAAAGGTCTCCTCATAGTCTATGCCATACGTCTGTGCATAACCCTTTGCGACCAGCCTTGCCTTGTGACGCTCAATGTTACCATCAGCCTTATGCTTGGTTTTATACACCCATTTACAGCCAATAGCTTTCTTGCCACTTGGAAATGGCACCAACTCCCATGTGTCATTTGCTTCCAGTGCAACCATCTCTTCATTCATTGCATCATCCTAATGCACATTTCCAACTGCATCCTCAAAACATGTGGGCTCCACATCTTGTATCACCTTAGCCATGTAGGCTTGGTGATGCGCTAGATACCCATCATAAGTCAATTTTTGAATTGGATTTCTGACTCTATTAGATCTGCGCGGTCCTGGGTCACTCCTTTTCCCTCTAGCATCTTCTTGTACTTTCCTTACACCAGGTGTCTTGATAGCCGGAATTCCAAATTCCTCATCAAGACTTTGTTCAGAACCATCTGAATCCATGTTTACATGTGAAAAACCTGATGATGCATCAGCCATAAAGGGAGGTTCATCAACCTTTTCCTTTCCTTTTCGTGATACATTCCCTGTACCTGTTGGTGGAGTATCCTGCGTACGTAGTCTACCATTCCATGGTTTCTCAACAGAGCCACGAGAAGAGGACTCTTGTGGTCCACTCAAAACCTGTGACTGTGGCCTCACATTTTGTACAACCACATCATCTTTTACATCAGCCCCAATAGTGCCATGTGCATTACTGTACAAGCTGCTCATCTCATCAAAGACTACATCTCTGCTCACTCGTAATTCTCGTGTAGTAGGATTGTAGCACCTGTACCCCTTTTGTTCAAGGGAATATCCCACAAGAATACATTTCTCTGCTTTAGGATCCAATTTCCTACGCAACGCATCTGGTACATGCATGTAAGCTATGCAGCCAAACACTTTCAAGTGTGCCAAATCAGGCTTTGTACCTGTAAACTTTTCCTCAGGTGTTACATCATGCACCGCAATTGTAGGTGTCTTGTTCATAATGTACACAGCTGTATTTACGGCTTCAGCCCAAAAATGATGAGGCATGTTCTTCTCATTCATCAATGCACGTGCAACCTCTGCAATGTGCCTGTTTTTCCTTTCTGCGGCCCCATTCTGTTGTGGAGTATATCTGCATGTTAACTGCCTGCGTATACCATGCATTCGTAGAAAATCTGAAAAATCATTAGAGAAGTACTCTCCCCCTCCATCTGACCTCAATGTCTTGATTTGCATATCTGTCTCCTTCTCAATCATGACTTTGAAGTCTTGAAAGTGACCAAACACTTCACTTTTGTTACGCATGAAGTAGACCCATACTTTCCTTGTATGGTCATCAATGAAAGAGACATAATACCTGCAACCATGTATACTTGCAGTATCGGTTGGACCCCAAACATCTGTGTGCACCACCTCAAGTGGATTTTTACATACATTGCGCTCATGTGGAAATGAGCCCTTTGACTGTTTTCCAAACTGGCATGGCTGCACACACTTTATGCATACCATCCACCTTGAATTTGGGCAAACCTTTTACAATCCGTTTTGATTGCATGCTGCGCAATCTCTGCTCATTGACATGGCCAATGCGTTTGTGCCAAATGTCAACATCAGCCACAACACCTGTGCCCTGTGCAAATAATGCAGCTTTTACCTCAAGCATGTCTACATTCAGTGTAAACATTCTGCCCACACATTTGCCCTCTGTGATCAGCTTACAGCCATTCTGGAAATCTTCTACATAACAGCCATTTGGATTGAAGCGAACCTGCAAACCCTGCTCAACCATTTGTCCAACAGAAACAAGATTCTTTGTAATGTTTGGGACATGAAGTACATCTGCTAAGTACTTTGATTTCCCACTCTTTGTATTTAGAGATATGTCCCCTACATGAGCAATGGGGTGAGCTGTGTCATCTCCTGTCTGCACATAGCCTGACACATCTGGTTTGCACATATCTCTAAACCACTCTCCACGAGACGTCATGTGATTAGAGGCACCTGAATCCACATACCAAACATCATCTTGGGTGGAATTCTCTGCAGTCATTGTATTCATTACATGCTGTATAACAAACATCCGCTCGTTTTTGCTGTCATCTGCATCTCTGCTAGTAGATGCATAGTTGTCCTGTTCTCTCTTTCCACTTGCTTTTCCCTTTGGACAGTCACGTGACATGTGACCTCTTTCACCACAAGTCCAACATTCTCTGCTATCTGGAGTATGTTGCTACCTGCTTGATCCTGCACCACGACCTCTTTGACTCCCCCTGCCTTGAGACTGGTTTCCCCTGCCACCTGTATTGTTTTGATTTGATTGACCTTCCAGAAATTGGCCCCTGCAACCCCTTGGGCCTCGACCACGACCTCTACCTCTACCTCTGTTGGAGTTAGAATAGAAGGCCTGTTCAGAATTATTTCTGCCATGAGAAGAAGATGTGTCAAGGTTCTTCTCCTCAAGAATAAGCATAGAAATCAAATCTTGGAACACAGGGATGTCGTCTCTTGTATTCATGGAAGACCTAAAATGTACATACTCATTTCCTAGACCATCCAAGCATGCACGGACAATGTCATCGTCTTCCACTGAGACTTTAATAGATCCAAGAGCCTCAATGATACTCTTGATCTTCAAGGCATAATCATTGATTGAGAGGTTGTTCCTCTTAACCTGATTTAGCTCCGACTTTAGTTGAAGCTTCCTGGCCTTGGTGTTCACCTCGAACACTCTGCCTAAGTTTTTCCATGCAATGGCGGGGGTTTCAGCATCCTGTAGATAGCCCATCATGCCATCTGTGATGCTCATAGAAAGCCAATACATCTCTTTGCTCTGGCCTTGTTGCCAGTCCCTCAAAGCTTTCCTTTGTTCTGCTGTAGCATTTGCCTCGGGAATCTCTGGTTCCTTTTCATTGTCTCCTTCTACATAGTCCCAATAACCTTTTCCTTTTAGGAAATTTGTTATTCTGAACTTCCATGCAGGGTAGTTATTTTTCTCAAGCTTCTCAGTAACAATCTGACTGAAACCGTCAGACATCTTGAAGCACTAAGACAAAATAGCTGCAATCTGCAAAAACCTGCAAATGTGCTGAACCTGCTATCGTGGTACCTGTAACGCTTTCTACACTCAACGAGTGTCCACAATCAAGCGTACATACAACCACTGTACTTGTACAGTAAATCTCTGTATACTACACTTTGGAAACTTGTTCAGAAACTGGTCGTGGATTGCGAACGAAGGGATTGTGATGCTCTTGCTCTCTTAGCCTCTCTTGCCTGCACCAGGCTCTGATACCATGTAAAGAATGAGGATGCAAGAGAGCTACACAAGACAAGCACAAAGCACACAGAGATGGAAAGCTTCTTCTTCTTCTTCACAGAAAAGAGAGTACAAAATGACTAAGTGCTAAAGCTGAAAAATATCACATATGTACATGCGGTCACTAAGTGTGAACTCGCTAGAAGCGTACTAGGCTGGCACTATAAGTGTAGTCCAGCCGTAGAATCACTGGCAGAGATCCTCCGTGTCGGTCACCTAAAGCGCCAGTGAGTAAATGCTGTAAGCGGCCAAGACCCATAGTGGATGCCAGCTCAAGGTGTAGAGCTCGACATCTCAACAGCTATGTCAAGGGACAACATAGTCGAGGAGGGGGGAATGTTAGCAGTAAGCTAACTTGGATAACTTAAATAACATTTGTTGGAGCTCTTATTGTAAAAACACTTATTATTTTGATGAATTGAGAATGTTGTAACTCCTACTTTCCAGATAAACAATGTAATTGATGAGCCGGGGCTACAAGCTTCCAAATTTTACCAACTTGTCTTTAGTTAGAGCTCCCAGATTATTAGTTTTGACCACAAAAACCTTGGCTAAGGTATACAAGCCAAAATTTATAAGTATTTTATAAGTTTTGGATAATAGAAACACATCGTGAGCTAACATCACTCACTTCTCTCCTTCTTGTGCTTTCTACTCCCTTCCTAGTTGTCACATTGCAGTGCCGTGTATTGCGTTGCAACCGTAGGTAAGAGCTCTACGCATTGATGTAAGCATTTCATGGTAATCCGTAGCTTTTGGTGTCGCTGACCCGCTACCTAATTTTATCATTAGTAGGAATTTAAGCTTCAAAATCATAAACTAAGTATAGGCGGGGTATTGGGGCATCATGCTAAGCATTTAGATGCATTCTGGGTATAAAATGACTAGGTTAAAAACTCACATGCTGTTAATAATTGCGATTTTTTCACTTGAACTAAAGTGAGAATTGAGACCATAAGCATGTGTGCTTAGGTCTTATAAACATGTCCTAGAAGTTTTGTAACGTTGTTTGATGCTGTAACGATTGTGATTTGTTTGCCGATGAGCGATTAGCTTTTGGTAATTTTTGTAATTTGAGTGTAGCCTGAGTTAGATGCGAGTTGTTTGTTGTTTTCCAAGAGATTGACAACCTCTTTTAGCCTCTATACACTAGTCGAGTCAGCTTCTCCCATGGATTGACAATTATATTTGTGGTTCTCTCTATGTCCGCAATAAGATAGGAGTGAGGTTAGACACCCTTCCCACATGTCCTCATGGTTGTCAAGTATCTACTTTCAATCGCAAGCCAAAACCAATCATACCTTGTGTAGAGATCTCCAGTTTAGTAGATTTCCCTCCCTGCAAATTCCTGTACAAACTCATCCACAATTGGATGACCTGTACCTACATTTCTAAGTCACCTTGCTCACTGGTTGCATATCTTGGATGAAGCGTAATGCACAATTCTTCTTTGGGATTGTGAACCACCTATTTGAGTATGGAGCACAAGACGGCTCCAAAATACCCATTTTGATCTCCTCATTCAATAGCTCTACCTCAGATCTAGTAACTTTGGCAAATAAGACTTTGGAACCAACATAGATAGTAGATTCCAAGGTACATGAGGTATTGTAAATATTACCATGGGAGCTACAATAGAAGGAACAACACACCCTATCTCATGTGGCTCAAATACAAAAGCCTTAGCCTTACCATGCTTTGAAAGAATTTCTTTGAAGTGGTATTAGAAACTCCTCACAGTCAATCTGCAACTCCTAAAAAGACTCCTTTGTCAAGGTGTGCCCAATCTTTTTACTATTCCTCAAACTTGGTGTCTTTCACCTTCTTTGTTACACTCTTGTATTTAGTTTCAATATGGATTTTTGGGCCAATTGTTTGCTTGAAACATTGTTTTCCTGTAAAGGCTTCTATGACTTGATACATTTCCACAGAACATACTTCCACAACTTCATTTCCAAGATGAAAATTAGACTCCATTATGAAGCTCACCCATAGTATCTACAAAAGAAACTTACTCACACAAACCCAATACATTTTCACTAGGCTCTAATAACCCACTCTCTTTCATACTTATTTGTACATTATGTACATATTGCCTCTCACATCTCTTCAAATCCTCAAGTCTTATAAAACATATTGATCCATTCCTTGTTACCAATGATCAAACTTTCACCCATTTTTGGATCAAGCGAGAGCCTTTTTCTTTCTATACCACTGAAATTCTGCTTTACAATGGTACTTGGCCAAAACCCATCATTTCTCTATGATCATAAAACTATTTACTCACCTTTGGTAAAGGATGCTCTATGAGGTTATCACAATTTCTTTCATGGTTTACGGAAAGTGTGAGAAATTGAACAACATGTTTATCATCTTTGCTTTGTATCTTGGTGTAAGATGAACCATCATCCTGCATTGCATTTATACGTCCGTACCAAAAAAAATATACGTCAAAAGGTCATTATACTCCAAAATCCCGAGTAATCATCAAATAGTCATATTTTTTCTTTTTGATCAAAAGATATTTCGATCGAAATATCTTTCGATAGAAAAAACTTCTTATATAAAGACCGTTTCCGGTTTTGATCAAAACCAGCCGATTGCAGTTGAGAGTTCAATAGACAACTAGAGTTTTTAAAGTGTGGTGCAATAGTATTTCTCTCACCATAGAGTTGGCTTGTAGGTTATAGGCCAATTATGTCAATTGTGTATGCATTAGGGTCATGACATGATTTTGAAGGTTTCCCCCTCCTCTAACAGCGTTTATGTTTAAAAATTATATCTTGCACATATGGCAGATACTAAGTTGGCAAAACATCAATAAAAACTCTGCTTCGAAGTGATAGTACGTCACTTTCATCACATGTCAAAGACTGAGCTTCATTGTTGCCTAAACCCCTTTGATCTAAAACATTATTACCAATTCACAGAGACCTTAACAAAGTCTGTATTTGAGCAGCTTCAGCTCGCATTATTGCGCGCTGCTTTTGATATATCTCTCATGACATCAGGTTCATTATTGAACATGGTCAAGCAGTTTATTGGATAGATTGTAAAGATTTTTTAGGATCTAAAAAATCCAGAAATCATTACTTTGCCTACTTGCATACAACTTGTGCAACAGTTATATATTGAGTTCAAGAGCAAGAAAAAGCTGGAAAAAGTAGCAAGTCGCATGAGAGTGGAAGCGAGCTCTTCCAAAGCTAAGAGCTGCCGTTAGAATAGAGTCTATTACTAGTGCCACTCTTGCTCTCGATCAGTCTCAAATCTCCCTTGTATTGCATCTTTTACCACAAACTACAATCTTTAACATACAGGCTCCATAGCTAGGAGAAGGGAGATGGGCACATGTGAAGCATGTAGGTGTCACACATCCTATATTTAAAGAGCCATTGTATGCGGCAAAGATCTTCAAAGTACACTTGCATGGACCCACAATGGATCAGTGGTGGAAAAGCCATAGTTTTGGACATCACTCATCACAGAATTATTTATCCACTTGCCATGGTCTAACACATAGAGCGTCCAATGCTTGTTTCACATTTTTGGAATGGTGGCCATGTAGAGCAGTTGATAAAAGAGTGCAATGCAAATGCCAATCAACTTTCCATTCACAATAATGTAACCATTGAAGGAACAATAGAGCTGTTCCAAAATAACATTTTGCAGATAATAAATGCTCTTATTCAGGCCCTAAAGTAGTTACATGCGCACGAATATCTCCACAATGACCTTCACTCCAACAACATGATGCTTCAATTTGGATAGAAAGGGGTCTCTGTAGGTATTGTGGATTGGCAGTCATGTACAAAGGCCAAAACAACGGCATGCATTCTGTAACATTTAATGCACTAGTAACTTGTGTGTAGCGGAAATTGATAACATAGTGAGCATTTCATTAAGAACAAGTTCCTAATGAGCATAGAGAGAGTACTTACTTTGAGAAAGCAACATAACAATTTACACCTAGCTAATTTGGCATTGACAATACTTAAAAAGAGAGAGAAATAAAACAATTGACAACAGTTGAGGACTAGATTTACATGGAGCCATTCCCCCCTCCATAAAGGCTTTGTATTATAGCTTCTCCCATCAAGGGAGACTTTTGTACAATACAATTCTTGTGTTCCTTGACAAAAATCGTTGGTGCAATGAAGATGGAAGCTTCATGCACCAAATTATTCTTGAAAAACACACCTAGTGTGATCCCTAGCCTCAGTCCCAAGACCTCACACACCTTCAAAAATGGTGAGGGCTAGCAGGGAATGAGGATAGATTGAGAGGAAGAAGAGGTATCTTACGACACAGAATTATTCTCCTCACATAATCACTCTAATAGCATAACTTAGCTTAGTAATTAGCAGGGTAGAGGAGATGAGCATGCCATTGAAGCTTGGCTCTTGGTTGGATTTGCATTCCATAGCCAAGAGTTATTGGTGTAGGCCTCTAATTCTCAATGCTTGGAGAAGGAGATGGAGTTCTTGCTCAACACATAGCATGTGTGTGTATGTAGCAAAGTGTGTAAATCTAAAAATGCCAAGCTCTCTCTCTCTCTCTCTCTCTCTCTCTCTCTCTCTCTCTCTCTCTTGGTTGACCCCTCTTGATTTTTTCTCATGTTGGCCTCTCATTGGCTCACGCAAAGCTTAGCCAATCAAAAATTAGAAGCATAATTGATAGCCTTGTGACATGTGTCCCCATTTCCCCTTTTGTGAGAGCTTTAGGTAATTAAATAATTCAAGTAAACTCTCATTGGACCTCTTAGTCTTCTGGCCAATAGGAATCAAGCAAGAAAATGGGCTGCTAAATGCTCATTGGACCCCTTAGTAGACTATCCAATGGTTTTCTAGGGAGCTTAATTTCCATTGTTTATTTTATCAAGAATTTTTAAATTGATTAGACTAATTTTACTCTAGCCTAATTCTCATTGGTCCACCTCTATGGCCATCCAATAAAATTTGAGGGGAGGTTGGGGGCAACTGACCTATGAGCCTGGCATGTGTCCAGTATTCCCTTTGTATAAAGGGAAAGCCTTGGTATGTGTGTGTGTGTGTTTCTTTCTCATCCCCTACTCTCATGGCTCGTCCCCCTCCTTGAAAGGGATGTGGGAAGACGTTTTAGTCTTCCCATGACCATCCAATTTTCCCTACATTGGCCTTTGGACAATTGAAAAAAAAAATAAGAACCTTAGCCTATGGAAGTCTTAATGGAGCTGAACCTTAGGTAGTTTAAGCCCCATTGAAGCACATTGCTCATTTGCAGACTGTCCCCCCAGTGGATCTCTGCACAGACTGGTCTCTGGCAGCCTTACAATTATTCTAGCTTTTACTCCCTTGGTACTTCCCCATGTTAAATGATCAGTTTAACATGAGAAAATAATTTGGGAGTTTTAGATATTAGTTTTTATGACATTACCTCTCTCTTGAAATCATAGTCGTCTTCAACTATGAGGTAGAGAAGATAAAGCCTAGTCGTTAGTCCATTTTCTAGCGGGTAGATGATCCCTATTTTACCCTACGACACCGTTCCAAAATGGATGACTAGTCCATTTGGTGCTTGAGAGCCTTAGCTGTCACAAGCATGTCTACACATTAGTCCGTGTCAACCTTCCATAGTAGAGTGACAAGCTCTACTTGGTGTTTGGGAGACGTCGGCTCCACAAACATGATCCTAAGCATGCATACTAATTAACATGTTGATAGCCGTTTTTCGGCTTTCCATAATTTCCATAATAAGCTACCTCACCCTATCAAATCACTCAAACACTGTGGCTATCCCTACCATTTCACTGTACATAGGCGTGTGTGAGTTAGGGGACTTTCCCCATATTTTCTTAAAAACCCTCAGCTAGCTAGTCACTGTGCTAGTTGAGCCAAAAAAATAAATAAAATAAAATAAAATATATTATGGCCCATTTGTGTGTAAATATTGCATTGTATATAGGGCCTAAATAAAAGTATTTTTCATAATTATTTTGATATTTATTTAAATATTTCTACCTATGGTGTGTTATTTATGCTATGTACATTGACTCACCATTACCATATTTTTTCTTACCATTTTGCATACTCTTTATTCCATATAAAAATAATTTCATGCAAGCTTCTCTTATTTTCGGTGTAACTCCATCCCAACAAAAATCCAAAAAAACTAGTTCTATTTATGTATATTTCTTCACTATTGTGATTTTTTCCTTCCTACATCTATTCTCTATTACTCTCATAAATTAGACCACCAAAAATATTCATCTTTTTATGGTAGACTTATAATGAGAGAGATTTATTTTGACCCCTTTATATTTTTTCCACCTATATTATTTATATTTGACATGTACATATTTTTTTAGACCCCTCAATATTTGATTTTTTTAGTTGTACTATTCACTTATATCATGATCTCAACAATATCTTCAATTATAGACCTACCAAATAAGGTAAAGGGTATGTGGCATGCATGCATGCACTATGGGGGGCTCACTCTTGGAGGTATTCAAAAGAATCATCCAAAGAAGGATCTCACAAGGACTTTGTGTAGTGGAAAAAAACAGTCGGTTTTGCTGAATTTTTAAAGATCACATGCTCACCAAATTTCAAAAGGTGATACAAACAGAAGTTGTAGCTCGTGGGCTGAACTTTTACCTCAATTTTTTTTATTTTTTTTTTGAGCTACGAGCTGTGAGCTATGATTTTATTGGTGGACCCCAGTTTGCCCATGCTATGCAGCCACACTCCCTCTTTCGCTTTATCATTTTCCTCTTTCACACACACTTCTCCACTTTATAATTTTCCTCTTTCACACACACTTCTCCACTCATCATCCCCACCTCTCTCACCACTCCTCTTTGCACCCTACTCACCTTCTTCTCAACCTTGAAGAATAAGAGAAACCATGGTGAACTCATGTCTCCTACACACACTTCCATTCCCAAATTGACCACCTAGTCTCATTTTTCCTCATCCATATTACCTATATCTATCAAGAAAACCACAAAATTCAGCCTCTTCTCTTGAAAGACAACACCATGTTGATTGATTACTCATATTCAATCACCTTGGCTCTCAAGGAAGGTCAAGAGTGGAGAAAAAACGTACCGTCAAAGCTAGTGGGCCGTCAACAAGCGTCAAAATTGACCCTACTCAAGACACTTGGAGCATCAACATTGTAAGAAATCCATAATTTCTTACCTATTAAGAGTTTTTTCTTCCTTATTTGTACCCTACATGGATACTCCCATTGTAAATATCCAATTCCATTTGTAAATCAATAAAAATACTAACTCTACTAGTTTACTAACACTAACCCATTATGAAAAGTCCTATCACCTCCACTTCTCTCCTCTCTCTCTCTCTTCTTCATCTATCCCCACCAACTTCTTGATAATTCCAAGCAAAAGAAATTAGATAAGTGCTAAACCCTACTCAAGACACTTGGAGCATCAACATTGTAAGAAATCCATAAGTTCTTACCTATTAAGAGTTTTTTCTTCCTTATTCGTACCTTACATGGATACTCCCATTGTAAATATCCAATTCTATTTGTAAATCAATAAAAATACTAACTCCACTAGTTTACTAACACTAACCTACTATGAAAAGCCCTATCACCTCCACTTCTCTCCTCTCTCTCTCTTCTTCATCTATCCCCACCAACTTCTTGATAATTCCAAGAAAAAGAAATTAGATAAGTGCTAAAAATCTAACCCAACCATGGTTAGAGGAGTAACCCTAGCCCCCAAAATTGCTATAAAAGGAGGGTGTGGCTAGCACAAAAGGGGGAGCCATAAGCAAGAGCACTATGCTATAGCTTGAGAATCCAAGCTCAACCTCTCTAGAAGGAGCTCTTTAGTGGAAGCGCATTGTCTTATGCATATGTATGTGTTGTATTAGGGGTGATTAGCAAGGGAACTCTATGCCATTGTAAGAGAGAGTGATCAATCAATTGAGAGTAGGAAATCTATCATTTCTCCTACTAGTGTAAACCCAACATTTGCTGAATCAAGGAGGGTGGATTTGGAGTAAGCTTGGATACTTTGTCTCTCTTCCAACGTAAAGTAATGGACAACAATGATGTGTAAGTGTCTTGGTGTTTTTTTTAAAGTTGTTGATAGCTTGTCTCTGGGTGTTATCATGAATTTAGCCATAAATCCCACATATTGTAAGAGGGCGACAGGGTGGAGAGGACTCCCCTGGCTCTAAGACAGTGATTGGGGTAGCTTTGCTTGTGATGTGTTGTGGTGTAATTTACTCAAGCTATGTTGAACAAATACTAATCTCACTTTCATTGGTTATGACAGATTTGTAACAAGGTATTAGTGCAACAATCACCCCCTCCCCCTTCCCTCTTTTTCTTACATATATAATTGTGTTTGCTTGATCACTGTTGAACATTTCAAAGCAGCCCAAGCACTATCTCTGTCTCTCTCTCTCTCTCTCTCTCTCTCTCTCTCTCTCTCTCTCTCTCTCTCTCTCTCTCTCTCTCTCTCTCTATGCATCCTAGTTCGCATCCAAAACGAGGCGGTGCCCCAAATTTGTGAGGGTTAGATTGCGGGTTTGTGTGTGTGTTTGCTGTTTTTTCCAACCCCAACCCAATTGAGCAACACGGGAGCCTACAATAGTGCTTAGAGGCCACTCTTATTGTTGCCCGCCCGGGACCGCCTCAAATTGGTGCCCCCACTGAGGAATGACTTTGTGCTTATTGTTGTTGTATTGCATGAATGCTTGAATTTTAGCATAATCAAGTAGATTATACGAATCATGAAAACTTGTATGACCGAGTTTAATTTCAAGGCAACAAAAATTGATCTAGAATATGGTTTGGATTAGCATAACATAAGAAAGGAAAAAAAACATTTTCACATAAGAATCTAGAATTCATGTTGAAGACCTTTCAAAACTTTGTGTAGTTAGTTGATGTCATGAGAGAAAATGATTTTTTGGAACTAATCTTTGTGTGGTTCTAGCATTGAGAGACTATGACACGCTATACCTTTGATGATATCCCAATCTTCTTCGGAAATCTAGAAGAAGATGTTGATGATTTTCTTGCTGATTTTAGAATGGTTTGTCGTATCCTTGGTAAAAGGGATGACATTGAAAAAGGGGATTTTCTATTGCTATGCCTTAGAGGCAATGCTGAGCAATGGTTTTGGAGTATGTCTTCTCAGATTGAAGATGGGTATACCCAAATTTCCAAATCTTTGAAGACCAGATTCTCTAAATTTCCAACAACGGAGAAAGCATGGGCTTCATTAGGGAGACTTCAACAACATGGTGAAGACTACTATGCTTATGAGGATATTTTTTCTCGTCAATGGGGAGGACGTGGGTTTAGTTCTACATTTCCAGATTATGTAAAAATGGAGCAATTTATTTCAGGTTTGTCTCCTTTCCTAAAGACTAAGGTTACTTATAGTGGACCCTCTACCTTTGAAGAAGCGGTCACTATTGCCCGAAGGAAGTTTCACAAGTACTTCTACATCAAAAATGGTTTCCATCATGCTGGAAGAACCAACCATCATGAAAGTGTTTCTATCAAGGAGTCATCTCCTTTGCCATACTTGTCTCCTTCTACTCCGACAAATGTTGAAGAAGTTACTTACATGCCAACTGATTATTCAAGTGATAAAGTGTGTGGCCAAGATTCAAATGTGGAATATCTTTCTTCTACCTTTATCACAAGCATGCAAAAACCGACACAAGATATCTCAAATGGCATTGATGATTCAATAATGGATACATCCAACCTTTTGGCGGAGGATCAATTTCTAGTCCGAGTAGACGAAGCTTTTGTGCAACATGACTCTATGGAGAATGAAGACCTTGAAGGTAACCT
Organism: Adiantum capillus-veneris; assembly: GCF_014529385.1. NCBI lineage: Eukaryota > Viridiplantae > Streptophyta > Polypodiopsida > Polypodiales > Pteridaceae > Adiantum > Adiantum capillus-veneris. Next base: position 92,914,414 of record NC_140956.1, on the reverse strand, counting down.
TGATCTTATGGAATTTTCTGAGAGTGTATCTTGTCTAAAAGAAGAGAGTGAAGAAGAAGATGAAATCATAGGTGGGGAGATCATGGACCACATTGATCATAAAGAGATGATTGTGTACATGGAATGCCAACTCCAAAACAAAGTAGAAAAGTGTGAGTTGAATCCATGTGAGGATAGTCTTCAAGAAGTGTTTGAGGATGTTGAAACGCATTGGTATGACCCATGTATATTAAGCATGGAGGAACCTATCATGCAAGAAGCCAAACTTTTCACAAAATCAAACAGTAATCCATCAACCTTTGAGGTGGTACAATGTGAGGAGTTACAACCTTGCCAAAGGGGGGGCTTAGAAGGGGATGAAGAACATGGGAGAGTAGTAAAAAATAAAATCATAAAAGGAAACTGTCAGAAGGGTATCATTCTCTCCAATGGTGTTTTAGTGGGTGGCTCTTCATTTGGACAATCTCTTAGCAAGAAAATCCAAACTTTTGAAGCCCCAATCATCTTCACAGTTGGTTTCACCTCTTCAAAGTCAACTTCTCCTCTCTTCACATATACCTTTCATCGGGGGCACCATACCTTCGTAAGTGGAGGGGGACATGAATACTTGGTGATGAACGGATGTTTCCAAACCTTCTTCATTTGGTTCTTTGGTGTATGGAGGTCACACATTATGATGCTTCTAGTCTTCATAATAGATGAAAAACTTGTTGATTGCTACATGTGGATATTTCATCAATCAGTACCAAAATCTATTGTCTTCCAATGTGTTGGAAGCAATAGAAACCTTCGTCTATTATCTACTTATGTGGTAAACTATTTGCAATATCTTTCAATAACAACTGGAATCATGGATCAAGCTTTCCTAAATCATGAAGGTCATAGAATTTTTGACTTGATTAGCCTACCCAGGTTGAATGAATTTTATGAGCTATAGTTCAGGCATTTGCTCATACAAGCTCTTGAAGATCGTAGCAGATACATCAACTTTACACAAGAGGAAGAGCAACCAATCTTTTATATCACATTCATAGTGATAGATGCAATGATGGACAACAATAAAATCTACAAGTTTCTTCAACCGAAATCAGTAAGTGATTCCATACCATACATCTCTCTTTGGGAAAGATATTTCAAGATCTTTGATCCTCGGGGGTGCTTATGGAAACTTTCTCAATGGAGGAGGTTTACTCAGCCACTTCATTACAGCCACTTCATTACAGCCACTTCATTACATCCTGCTATTGGCTGTGAGAACCTTTCATATCACACAAGGTTTTTTAATCATACAACAAAGGTTCTTCAAAGATGAGAGAAGACAAAGACAGACGTTACACAATCTACAAGTTGTATGGTCAGATAAATGGTACATGAATGTACCATTATCTAAGGGGGGGGCTAATGATAGCCGTTTTTCGGCTTTCCATAATTGCCATAGTAAGCTACCTCACCCTATCAAATCACTCAAACACTGTGGCTATCCCTACCATTTCACTGTACATAGGCGTGTGTGAGTTAGGGGACTTTCCCCATATTTTCTTAAAAACCCTCAGCTAGCTAGTCACTGTGCTAGTTGAGCCAAAAAAATAAATAAAATAAAATAAAATATATTATGGCCCATTTGTGTGTAAATATTGCATTGTATATAGGGCCTAAATAAAAGTATTTTTCATAATTATTTTGATATTTATTTAAATATTTCTACCTATGGTGTGTTATTTATGCTATGTACATTGACTCACCATTACCATATTTTTTCTTACCATTTTGCATACTCTTTATTCCATATAAAAATAATTTCATGCAAGCTTCTCTTATTTTCGGTGTAACTCCATCCCAACAAAAATCCAAAAAAACTAGTTCTATTTATGTATATCTTCACAATTGTGATTTTTTCCTTCCTACATCTATTCTCTATTACTCTCATAAATTAGACCACCAAAAATATTCATCTTTTTATGGTAGACTTATAATGAGAGAGATTTATTTTGACCCCTTTATATTTTTTCCACCTATATTATTTATATTTGACATGTACATATTTTTTTAGACCCCTCAATATTTGATTTTCTTAGTTGTACTATTGACTTATATCATGATCTCAACAATATCTTCAATTATAGACCTACCAAATAAGGTCAAGGGTATGTGGCATGCATGCATGCACCATGGGGGCCTTAGTCTTGGAGGTATTCAGAAGAATCATCCAAAGAAGGATCTCACAAGGACTTTGTGCAGTGGAAAAAAACATTCGGTTTTGCTAAATTTTTAAAGATCACATGCTCGCTGAATTTGAAAAGGTGATACAAACAAAAGTTGTAGCTCGTGGGCTGAACTTTTACCTCAATTTTTTTTTTTTTTTTTTTGAGCTACGAGCTGTGAGCTATGATTTTATTGGTGGACCCCAGTTTGCCCATGCTATGCAGCCACACTCCCTCTTCCACTTTATCATTTTCCTCTTTCACACACACTTTTCCACTCATCATCCCCACCTCTCTCACCAATCCTCTCTGCACCCTACTCACCTTCTTCTCAACCTTGAAGAATAAGAGAAACCATGGTGAACTCATGTCTCCTACACACACTTCCATTCCAAAATTGACAACCTAGTCTCATTATTCCTCATCCATATTACCCATATATATCAAGAAAACCACAAAATTCAGCCTCTTCTCTTGAAAGATAGCACCATGTTGATTGATTACTCATATTCAATCACCTTGGCTCTCAAGGAAGGTCATGAGTGGAGAAAAAATGTACCGTCAAAGCTAGTGGACCATCAACAAGCGTCAAAATTGACCCTACTCAAGACACTTGGAGCATCAACATTGTAAGAAATACATAATTTCTTACCTATTAAGAGTTTTTTCTTCCTTATTTGTACCCTACATGGATACTCCCATTGTAAATATCCAATTCCATTTGTAAATCAATAAAAATACTAACTCTACTAGTTTACTAACACTAACCTACTATGAAAAGTCCTATCACCTCCACTTCTCTCCTCTCTCTCTCTCTCTTCTTCATCTATACCCACCAACTTCTTGATAATTCCAAGCAAAAGAAATCAGATAAGTGCTGAAAATCTAACCCAACCATGGTTAGAGGAGTAACCCTAGCCCCCAAAATTGCTATAAAAGGAGGGTGTGGCTGGCACAAAAGGGGGAGCCATAAGCAAGAGCACTATGCTATAGCTTGAGAATCCAAGCTCAACCTCTCTAGAAGGAGCTCTTGAGTGGAAGCGCATTGTCTTATGCATATGCATGTGTTGTATTAGGGGTGATTAGCAAGGGAACTCTATGCCATTGTAAGAGAGAGTGATCATTCAATTGGGAGTAGGAAATCTATCATTTCTCCTACTAGTGTAAGCCCAACATTTGCTGAATCAAGGAGGGTGGATTTGGAGTAAGCTTGGATACTTTGTCTCTCTTCCAACGTAAAGTAATGGACAACAATGATGTGTAAGTGTCTTGGTGTTTTTTTTTAAAGTTCTTGATAGTTTTTGCTGGGTGTTGTCATCAATTTAGCCATAAATCCCACATACTGTAAGAGGGCGACAGGGTGGAGAGGACTCCCCTGGCTTTAAGACATGGGATACTGTAAGAGGGCGATAGGGTGGAGAGGACTCCCCTGGCTTTAAGACAGGGGTGGCTTTTCTTGTGATGTGTTGTGGTGTAATTAACTCAAGCTATGTTGAACAAGTACTAATCTCACTTTTATTGGTCATGACAGATCTGTAAGAAGGTATTAGTGCAACAATCACCCCCTCCCCTTTCCCTCTTTTTCTTACATATATAATTGTGTTTGCTTGATCACTGTTGAACATTTCAAAGCAGCCCGAGCACTATCTCTCTCTCTACGCGTCCTAGTTCGCATCCAAAACTAGGCGGTGCCCCAAATTTGTGTAGGGTTAGGTTGCGGGTTTGTGTGTGTGTTTGGTGTTTTTTCCAACCCCAACCCAATTGAGCAGCACGGGAGCCTAGAAAAGTGCTTAGAGGCCACTCTTCTTGTTGCCCGCCCCGGACTGCCTCAATGTGTGCACAATAAACAAAAAGAGAGTCTGATAAGACAAATTTGTTTTTGTTCATTTATACATATTTACATTTGCTTACTCTAGAGAGTCATCGTAAGCATTGTCAATTACCTCAAAAGGTGCTTTTCTAATGGAAGTATGTATAGTGTTATTGTAAGCATACTCCACTAAGGGTAAGTACTTCTCCCATTGGGACGTTTGATCTACTTCTGTGACATAAGATTTTAGTAGATCAAGAATTGTTAGGTTAGCTATTTCACTCTGGCCATCCGTTTGGCAATGATAGGCCGAAGAGAACTTTAGCCTTGTACCTAAATTTTCAAAGAGATCCTTCTAGAAGTTACTGGTCATTCTAGGATCTCTATCCGACACTATGGACATTGGCAAGCCGTGGTACTTGAATATTTGTGATATAAAGAGGGTTGCCATTTGATGGGCCTTGATAGTCTTTTTGACAGTATAAAATGTGCTTGTTTGCTAAACCTGTCTACTGTTGTTCATATTCTCATATTCCCATGGATAAACTTGGGCATTCCATGCTCTCCCATGGTGAATTAAGGATGGGTTCCGCAATTTGTGAGAATTTTTCTATGAAGCATCTATGGTATGCACACATAACTATAAAGCTTCTTAGTTCATGCAGAGTCCTTGGATTAGGCCATACTTTTATTACCTCTAGCTTTGATGGATCCATTTGGATGCCATCTTGAGAGATAATGTGACCAAAATAATGAATCTCTTGTAAGAAGAATTCACTTTTTTTTCGATTAATATAAAGTTTATTCTCTTGTAACACTTGAAATATTACTTGGAGGTGTTGCTTGCGTTCGTCTAATTAGTGATTGATTGCATCTTCCCTATCTAGTTGGAGCCTTTCCAGATCCAGGATGTGGTTGTGGAGGGAGGATATTTCCAGGCGAGAAATTTTTGGTGAGCTCATTTTAGGAATCAAGTGAGCAGATTCCTAAAAAGATTCTCTCTTCCTCCTTGTCGACTCTTTCGTCTTTTTAATATCTTTCTCTCTCTCTGAGAGAGAGAGAGAGAGAGAGAGAGAGAGAGAGAGAGAGAGAGAGAGAGAGAGAGAGAGAGAGAGAGAGAGGTATTAGGAAGGTTGAGACATAGTCAAAGATTATGGAAGCTAAACAAATTGTTTCAAAAACAACATAGACAAGGGTACTCAAAACAAGAACACCCATTAATAATAGAAAGTTACATTTTATTGCACTTGCATTACATAGGCAAGAAGCATTCATCTTCTGGAAGGCCTGATTTTAGGAGTAGATGTGCTGCCTTCAAGTGGCAAATGAATATTCACCACGTTCCCTAGCTGCTGTGTCATTTTCTCCTCATCCTCCTCTGTGATGAGCCCAATCTGCTTCCAGCAAGAGAAAGCAAATTGTCCCGTCTCATTCAAGCTGAGTAAGCTTCGCATATTGAGTTCCTTGTGGCTTTGATAGAGGCGATAGACAGTGATTGTTGCCTTTAGAGCCTCCCTAAACCAGTCGGCTCCATACAACACCTCTCCGTTGGGAGTGGCTTCCATGGCATCCCAGACTTGATTTTACTCTCAAGATCATCGGACATTGTGAAAAGAAAGAGAGGTGTGCTAGGAAGCTAGTGGACACTTTCACAAAAATAATTCAAGCTATGGCAATTTATAGCCACTGTGGAAATATTTTATCACTTTATACACGATTTGACACATAAACAACCAATTCTCAAATATTATATTACTTTATACACGATTTGACACATAAACAACCAGTTCTCAAATACAAAAAAACTGAAATGAATGTACCAAAATGTGGCCATCATAAGATAAAATTAAAAAGTAGTACAGTTGTCCAGGTGAAGCATACTAAGAAAAAGTGTGAATTGACAAATGCTATGCATCCATTCTTGGATAAGTCCGGCTTCGGTTCAATACCCTGAAGATATCAGCATCTGCCAGGATTGGTTAAACATGTTCTCATTTTGGCTTAACCCTAGCACACGCAGATAAATAAAATACAAATGTTTACATGCAAGATATGGTTTTTGCTTTGACACCCGTTCCATGAAGTCTAGACATGTGCACGCTGGCTGGTTGCTAATACAAACTTTGTACATCCTGACATGACCATTTTCACTTTTGGTCTCTACTTTGAAGACCTCATTAACACCATCTGCTGCACATATCTCTTCTACCACCTTCACTCTCAGGGCTAGTGATAAACTGACTTGCGAGAAACATCCTCGGAAATGGAAGTCCGATACCGTACACGCACACCATCTTGCACTGTGGCTCTTGCACTGCCTTCAGGAGTGGATTTATCTTTTGACTTGAAAAGAGAGTTTGTCATATTTTGTGCAGGCGCAACTGGCGTTACATTAGATTCTCCTTCTTTGCTGAGCTCCACTTGATACCCCCCTTCATGCAATATTTGCACCTTATCCTCCGATAGGTTGGTGCCCACATGCACGGGACAAGTGTGTAGTGGATGCTGAGGCTGCGGCTCAATGTTCTGGTCTACTATATGGCAATGCAAGACATGATCCGGACAAAACCAAAACCAATGACACACCACACCATTTGGATGTTTTCGATATCCTTCAAAAGATGGGGCTGGTATACCAAGCTAGAACCTGCTATATTGCATCCACACCTACGTCCTCCTCTTGGCGTGCCGCTACATGTGACCCTACTACCTTGTGGAGTTTTGTGTATGACCCACATTGCCTCATTGACCTTGTGCTCAACTATATACTGCCCACCAGAACCTATACTTTGTTTTGGGGTTTGTGATATCCCTTCTTCTGCAAAGTTGATCTTACGTGGTCTTCCACACTTCTTGCGATCTTTGGTGACCGAGTTGTACTCAGGCCTATGCGATGCATCATCTTCCACGTTGATAACCTCATTTGGCTTGCGTTTTTGCCTTGATGTCTCCTTATATCATGTCGATGGAGTTGGTTGTTTATACATTGAAGTGCCCTCAATAGCTACATTCACTGCTCTTATCACTTGGCTGGGACATTTTTCATGGCCTTTCGTAAGCTTTTGTATCGATGGACCCTTCCCAATGTGTTTTCCATGGCTGTATGAAATGGCCTTTGTGCTCTGTAAGATGGAATTTTCAAGGTCGGTTGTACATGCATCATAATGAAATGCGTTTACAGTAACCCTCCCCTGCTAGCAAGCTAGCCATGCTTGCTCTCCGCAAGGTTAGTGCGTGGAGTGTTTGGTCCATTAGAGCTACTTTCTATGCATTTCATAATGCCACCCCAATGTGCAATACAAATTTCCCACCAACTAAGCCGTGAATCCATGTATGGAATGTTACGGTCTATGCAATGACCGTTACACGACCATTGGTATATCAGAAGAGCCTCTGCTATTGCAGCCTCTTTTGTTGGTGCTTGCCTCCACTTCTCACACATTTCTTTGTGTATGTGTTGAGAAGCTTGCACCACATACTTCATTGTGTGTTGATTCAAGCTTTGCTTCCAATGGAAAAGACAAGAACGCTGTCGACCACTCATTGTATTGGTCTTGTCACCACCATTGAAAACAATTCAAAGTGCATTCCAATTTGCTTAAGCTTCATCCGCCATGAAGCCAAAGAAATAAGCTTTGTCACACCCACACGATATCATTACATCATTGAGGCACTCCCAAAACAAACATTGCGTTTCCATGTCTTCCTATTTCATTTCACAAGTTGCAATAGTCAAAAGGTCCTGCATGCTGCAAACAAATTGTTTTAGAGAGAGTCAAAGGCAAGCCACAAAGCTCTTAGGGTGCGGCATGTACCTTGGATCATAGACATGACAGGCTATAGCCACCCATCCGTTAAGATGTCTGGTGTGATCAAACTGGATCCACACACGTCGAAGATCGCCATCCCGATATTGTCTCATTTGGTTCACTAGGTCCACACCGGATGCTAGACCAATTGTGGACATTTTGAAGACATAACATTTCTCCCCCTCCGTACCTTGACCAGGAAACCGGCTTCCATGGAAAAACTCATATGTGCAGTCTCGCTTCAGCTTTAGGAGTGCATCAATGCCAAAAGATTCTTTGTCAACCCCTCTACGGAAAATAGATACTGACCTCCAAAACCTGTCAATGTTAAAAGTGTTTAGATAAAAAATAATTTAGCATAGAGTTTTGCATCGAAATAAGAATCTAGGAAATGCTCATACCAATTATCTTGCACCAATGGCCCCAACTCCTCAGCGATTGCAAATAGCTGTTGCTCGCCTAAAATTCCTTCGTTGTTGGTGTTGTTGCAAAGAAGTGTTGTACTTATAATTTCTTTTGCCAAACACATTTGAACCTTCCTAGCTCCTGCGTGTGGGTCAACAGTCAAAATCCTTTGCACCGTCACCTTGGTGTTTTCCATTAGTATTTTGGATGTGCCGTTGCGCACATCGTGTCGATGTGTGCCACGATGAATCATGACTCTAGTGGCAGTCTCATCGGATGGCATGACATAGTATACTACACAATCACATGTTGCAATACAGAAAGCAATTGCCTTACAAAAGTGGCATGTAAGGCTCTTATCTCCAATCTTACAATATTGTCCGGGTGCAGTTGCCTTTTGTATGTATTTCGTTGAAATGACTTGTATTGGGAATATGATAATTAACCAAGAGGACACATTGTTCATTCATGCACTTGAGAGATCCTATGCAATGACTAAGACGCACTACACCTGGAAAAATAATATTGGACGTTTGTGGCTTCGACCACAAATGAGGATCATACTTATGCTCCATCGCATCCATATGGTGCAACTTTCCCATGGTAGGTGGAAATTCTAGAACGAGATCACCATTGTAAGTCCTTGGAATCTGTGTAACTTGTTCCACTTGTTGTATTTGCATTAAAAGCTTTGTCAATATGCCCTTCTTTTCGGCCTATAAGAGTTTTTGTCTTGTACTCCTTTTGAAGCTATTTGAGAGTAAAACTCGAGGGGTACATAGATCTATTAACTCCTTTTGACCGAATTGCACCTTTGACGGACTATCCACAATGGCAATGGGAGTCATGCTAGGTGAGCCTGCATATTGTGTTTGATGGGACACGTAGACTTTGTATTTACGTGAAAGCTGTTCATCCAGTACATAGATGAATTCACCCAAATTGTTGAGCGTCCTCTCAAGAGGCAAATTCATTTCAATATCACCAACTTCGATGACTGCATCTAAAGTTGTAAATTGCATTGGACAAATTAATTCTAAAAGAAATGATTAAAATATTATAAATTTACCATTGTAAAAAGGATAAGAAATCTCTAGGTGAGCCTGCATATTGTGTTTGATGGGATACATAGACTTTGTATTTACGTGAAAGCTGTTCATCCAGTTTATAGATGAATTCACCGAAATTTTTGAGCATCCTCTCAAGAGGCAAATTCATTTCAATATCACCAACTTCGATGACTGCATCTAAAGTTGTAAATTGCATTGGAGAAATTAATTCTAAAAGAAATGATTCAGATATTATAAATTTACCATTGTAAAAAGGATAAGAAATCTCTTTACCCAAGAAAAATAAAGAGCAAGCCATAATAATATGCTAAGCAAATAATTAAGCACAAGATCACATTGTATAAACTAACAAATTGTTTATATACTTACGTCTAATAATATAGCGTTTATAAATTTAAATTTAATATTATTTTATTATTCTAAAAAATTAATGTAAAAAATACAAAATAATTTTTTTACAAAATATTTGTTTGTGACGTGAATTTAATTATTTTAAATTGTTTTTCAAATGTGACAAGGAAAGGGGGGGGGGGGGGGGGTGCTTTGCCGCTAACGGGGGTGGAGGCGGGGTAAGGGGGGACCGGGGCGGGGCGGGGCGGGGTGGGGTTTGCGTGCATGGCCGCCACTTGGGGTGGAGGGGGAGGCGGGGATGGGGGCAGGGGCGCCATCGGGGGGGGGACAGGGGCGCAGGCGGGGCGGCCGGGGCATTGGCCATGGGAGGCCAAGCGCCCATGGCACGCGCGTTGTCCATGGGAGGGGCGGGGCAGGGCACTAACGCAAGGGGGGGCGGAGGAGGGGAAGGGCGGGGCATTGGCCATGGGCGGCCAAGTGCCCATGGCCAGCGCGTTGGCCATGGGCGTACACACGCCCCCACGCGTGGGCGTGTGTTGGCCATGGGCGGGGGCGGTGCAGGGCACTAACGCAAGGGGGGACAGAGGTGGGGGCCATGGGCGGCCAAGCGCCCATGGCCAGTGCGTTGGCCATGGGCGGGCACACGCCCCCACACGGGGGCGTGTGTCTGTCTCTGGCCAACGCGTGGCCAATACGCGTGACAGTTCACGTGGACACGCAGGGCCACGCAAGCCGCCCCGTGTCCATGTAGACTTGCCACGTGTACCGTCGTTAGACGACGTTACATGTGGCAATCCACGTGGCCACGTGCACTGCCACGTAGGTAGCACGCATGCCATGTGGCGTGCCACGTGTACTACCGCTGGGCGATAGTACACGTGGCATGCCACGTGGCCCCTAATATGCTCCCTATGTGGCAGTGCGCGTGGCCACATGAACTGCCACGTGTACTATCGGCCAGTGAAGGTATACGTGGCAAGTCCACGTGGACACGCGGCGGCATGCTTGGCCACTGCATGGCCACGTGGACTACCACATGTGTGTGTCCACACACACACACATTGCAAGAAAGCGTGTGTGTGTGAACACACACACACAAACGCGCACACACGTGCCTAAGTAAACACGCGCCCAAGTAGGCATGTGTGTGCACACACACTCACGATATGCACACACACATGCGTGCACGCACACACACACGCACACGCCAACACACACACGTGTGCGCGCACACACACACACACACGCACACGCCAATACACACACACACCTTCACCCTCCTCTCTCTCACACACACACACAAGGACAAAATAATTAGAAAATTAAAATTAATAAATAAGAATGAAAGCTTTATAAAGAGCATTGGCTTTCTCTTTTCACTTTCCTCATTCTATTTTCTTCTATTGAACAGATCTTTCTCTTTCTCTCTCTCAAGTGTACTTTTTCTCACTTATCTTTCTCAAACTCTTACCTACAATTTCTCATAAATCATACCTATATCTATCTTCTTTAATTCTTTAGCGCAAGCATGAGAACAAGAAATCAATCCAAAAATACTGGTGCCCTGGATGAGGTTGATGTTACTACGTCGCAAGAAGTACCTCCGCTATGCACACTGGATACCGAACAATCTTAAGCCTTGAGTTCTTTAGATCGCATTGTGGCCATCGTAGCTGGAGTGGATGGAACAACACAATCAAGCGCCGGACCCAGTCATCATGTGGAAACAGGTACCGCAATTGAAGATGTAAGAGATGAAGTGTTTGGACACGTTGTCAACAAGCACATTTCATTGGGCTGGGTGGATTCTCATAGAGCACCATATGATGGAAGACTTCCATGCTTGCCTCTATGTCGACTTCTTTCAAACCCCGCCATCCGCACGCATGATGACCATGTGGACGATTTGCAATTATCCATTGCAAACAAAAGCTACCAACCAACCATGGCAAGATTTATTGTTAGTGAACGGATTCCTGGGGAGGATCACAAATAATTTTCTCATCGTGGTCACGCTTCAAGGGATCTTGCAATGTCATATGATTTGGATGAGGAGCTTCGTCAAATCCCTGAGCTTAGTCACATGGTTGAGAGGTACTTTGTGGTTTGGGATGGTAATCACCGATTAAAGGCATGTATGCGGTGGATGAACGAGAATGACATCCCAATTGAGAAGGCACCAAAGGTGGAGTGCATTCTAGTTGATTTTCAGCCCCATGAGACAGCGGAGTTTCTATTGGTTTTGGGAATGATCAATAGGTAAGCCCAACTTTCTTTTTGTGAATGTAAATGCATCTTATCTTTTAACTATGTAAATTACAATCGTGTGTTAAACAAGGCCACGAGGGTTTCAGTGACTCACACAACTGCTCATGATATTTTCATGATGAGAAAGCTAGGGTTGGCGGACCCTACTTCACTTTTGCAAAAATTCCCCGAAAGAGCACGTTTGGTAGCAGAAAGGGCTTTGAATTTTAGAGGTCCAAATAAGTCAAAGTGGCTAAAATTGCCAATGGCTGTCCCTGTGCAACTCATTTGGAAGGTATGCTTTAAACCAATGCTAAATGAGAATATGTTTTGATTGCAAAATCTTATTATGTGTATTTTGATCGAGTCCTTGGCAAATGATAGGAAGAGTTCGATCATATGTTTAGTAGTAAAACAGAAGGGTTGCCATTAAAAGGGAGTTTTGACTACGAGTTGGCACCTGCGCATACGAGGAAAGCATCAATCTAGCGCTATCTCAAACGGAGCAATATTTTACGCGCAAAGGCCTTGAGATAGCCACCATTGCAAATCCAAAGAATGGCAATGATTTTTTTCAGAAATGTATATCATTTACAGGTTGGGGCGAGAAGACCACAAAAATGACACCCTCGAGAGTGGCAGAGGTTGCACATGCACGCATTAGCCCGAAAGAGTAAGTAAATCTCATATTAATCATTCGATATATTTCTCTTTTTATTATGTAGCAATGAAAAGAAAGTCTCACTTTTCCTTTGCTAGGAAGTACCGCTTGCTTGATTTGCTCCAAGGCGGTGATGCAACCTTGAAGGAGAATGTCAAAGGTTTGACGGAGAAGGCCTGGATCTAGTGGCATCGATATCAAGTGTATTGGTGGCAATTGGAAAGGTTAGATTTAGTAATTCTGTGCACCAGTAAGAAATTTTTTGATAATCTAGCTTGTGACTTATTATTTGCTGCAGGAGAGTGCTTGAGATGGTCGAGAAAATGGAGGCCGAGAATCATGATGTTGCTATCCAACATGAGAAGGCTGAAGGTAGGCATGGTTGCACACTTGCCCACACATTACTGAGATACAGACGCAATCACTTTGAGAAGGCCTTCAAGAAGTGGAGTGCTCGGATCAAGTCCACACATGATCCCAAAGAGCAACCCCACTTTTCTTGCACGGCATGATGCTTGTTGTACATGTTTGACATCTTCAATTGACAAATTAAGAATGTAGTAGGACACACTAATCTTGTTCTTGGTGGCTCAAAACATTGTGGTCTGTCTTGTAGATGGTGGAGAGATGCTCTTGTCTTTCCCATTCCCGAGCACCCCAGTGATGCATGGTGCATGTCGGAGAGAGAGGAGACAGGCTTATATCCGGACGAGTGGATAGATGACTTGCAGCCAAAGGGAGCGTGGCTCAAGTGTCCTTGGTGGCTGGACTACCCGGACAAGGAGTACCCACCCGAAGAGGAAGAGCTATACATAGGTATCATTCTATATAGTTTTTACCTTTGCCATGTAGCAATACAACATGGGCTCAATAACTGTTCTTTTTTAATTAATAGCGGAGCATACTGCACCACAAAAGAAAGCAGTTGTGATTGAGGATGCTCTATCTCCAAAGACATCAAAGAAACCGGACAAGAAGAAACAGACCTCAAAGAAAGACTCGCAAGCACAACCGGCTGACAAGCAACGTGAGAAGAGAAAGAAGAGGGCTGTAGTTTCCAGTGATAGTGAGAGCGAGCATGTGGTTGCAGAGTATTCTATAGAAGTGAACGATAATGCTCATAGCCTTGGTGCTATGAGCCACAGTGTACCGACACTATCCTTCACTCCAAGACAAGTTGGGGGCATCCAGGATTCCCCACCATGTTCAACCATCACATGGCAGGGCTGCAGAGGACCTATCAGACATGGCAAGCGTCGTGGGAGATAACCATCCAGGTACGTGAAAATGGTTAATGTTGTGTTGTTCTCTTTAGCATTGCTTGAAAGATATATTTGATCTTATGTTGCTACATACAAATATGCATGTAGAGCCAGGGTGAGGGTTGTGTGAGAGTGAGAGAATTATTTGCATGGCAGGTTCCTACACACACACACACACACACACACACACACAAAGAGAGAGAGAGAGAGAGAGAGAGAGAGAGAGAGAGAGAGAGAGAGAGAGAGAGAGAGAGAGAGAGAGAGAGAGAGAGAGAGATAGATTGATTTATCGTCCACTTAGGTCATATATGACCCATGGGACCATCACAAAAGACATTACATCGACTTGTTGCTTCTAAGTGAAGCCATCAAATACATTTTAATTAAGAACTGAGGGTCCAATCATTGGGATAAGGGAAAAAAAAAGGGAAACAAGATCTAGGGAGGGTTGGACAGAGCCTTTTTAGGGGCTCGAAATTCTTGAATGATGGCTTTACCACCTCGATAGACTGCCCATTTACCTTGCTTGTGGGCTTTGTGCATCTTCTTGAGCTCGCTCTTTTTTATCTTCAATTGAGTTGTGGTCAGCTCCTCGTTGATCCAAATCTTTGTCTCTTTGAGGAGTCGGGCTTGTCGTAGTAATTGCATCCTATCCCCTCTATCTTTGAAAGTAAGAAGACAGTATTCGGGTGGCACTTGCCTGTGTGTATCGTTGATCCAAGAAACCTTTTTCAGGCTTGATATTAATTGGTTGAAGGATGTCGTTGAGCTTGATGATCGCTTCCTCGAGTGTCCTCGATGGTACACCATGGCGAGGGGAGCCCACCAATGCAAACCTTGAGGGAATTTTCTTCTTGAATTCTTTGTTCGCGAAGCTTTGCTGTCACGCAGGTTTGGACTTTGGCAAAGACAATCAATTGGGCTTGAGTAACCTTTGATTCGACTTCTTTTGCTTTGTCGATGGCAAGCGCGACCATGGAGTCAAAGCGTGTCTCAAGCTTGCCAAGACGAGCTTTGAGGTCACGATTCTCCTCCATTACCTGGTCGAGGGCTGCTTGGAGTTGTGCAATCTGTGTGAGCTTGATCGGGGTTGCAACGATTGTTGTGAAGCTTGGTTGGCTCTTCGCGACGGGCTTAGGAGTGTTCATTCTGGGAGAGGGTCAGCTACCGTGGGAACAAACCCTAGGTAGAGAGTTTGTTGGAATAGGCTTAGTGCTCTCAAAAAAAAAGCCAGAGGCTCGTGTAGCCGAGATTGTTTCTTGAAGACAAAACCTTTGTGTAGAGGTGTCTCGTGCCGCCAAGACCTTTGTCAGCCGAGATCCATGCAGGGCAAGAATTTCGACTTACGGTGAAACTTTCAACCTGCAGGCGAGGCCAAGGCGGGCTCATGCTTGTGAGTGTGCAGGGATGCGAAGAACAGCTGGGGCTGGGGCTGGGCTGGGCTGTTAATGCCCCCCCACAGGGCAGCCCCTCTCCCAGGGGGAGACTAGGGGACGCCTCTGCAGAGAGAACGAGAGAGAGAGAGAGAGAGAGAGAGAGAGAGAGAGAGAGAGAGAGAGAGAGAGAGAGAGAGAGAGAGAGAGAGAGAGAGAGAGAGAGAGAGAGAGAGAGAGAGAGAGAGAGAGAGAGAGAGAGAGAGAGAGAGAGAGCTTGTGAATAATGAAAGAGAGAGAGGGAGAATTTTCAAATGCGTGGCAGACCGCCAAGGGAATATAAACAGTGGTACCCCATTTTATGCGCCCACTGAGCCAGGCCATGCAGAGGCAGGGTAAGTGAGATGAGAGAGAGTTGGCGGAGCCGAGCAAAAGAGAGAGAGACTTCTGTCTTTTGGCGATAATGGAGAGAGGTGTGGCCAAATTGGTGGTTGCACGCCAGTGGCTAAGCCTAGAGGGGTGGTGAATGTTAAAGAAAAATGTTTTTATCGTTTTTTCTCTTGGTAATGTACTCTCCCCTTCTTGGGGTTGGTTCTTGCGGCCACAGTTTTGAAAACCGGTTGTCAGTGTCAAAGAGCAACTTATTTCTGTAGGTGAAGTCATTTAAGACAATTCCCTTGTGCAGACTGTTCTTGATGCCAAGTACTAGATTCTTACTAGACTTTTGCTAGTACTTGGAGACTTATGACACAAGGAAATCCTGAAGTTGTCACGTTTGATGCATTATGCACATTGCTATTGCAAGAGTCACTTTCCGAAAAAAACAGAACTAGGCAGTGTGCAGTTGAATAGGCTTTTATTGCTTCTCAAAGAAAGGGTGATAATAGCAATGCAACCACTTCTTATGGTTCTGTTGCAAGTGGTAAAAATTATGTTCATAATGCTTCTATTGGTAGCAATTTCTCTGGAAATTCTGGTGATATGGGCAAGAAGAAGATGCGTTGCCATTATTGTAAAGCTAATGATCACTTGATCAAGCAATGTCCTAAGTTGAAGGCCAAAGAGGCAAAGAAGAAAGAGGGTGGTTCCACTTCAAATGATGGTTCCACTACAAATGCAACCATTGTTGAGTCTTCTGTGAAAGGAGATTGTGATGTTGATGTTGATGTAGAATGGACTTTTAGTGTGTAGAGTGCACTTACAATCTTGCTATCCATGATGCATGCATGTCAGTTGATATAGATTCACATGTGTGGTATTTTGATAGTGGTGCTACAAAGCACATTACCTCATATCGAGAATTGTTCACCTCTCTCGAGTCTGTCCCTCATGGGAATTTAGTCACTTGTGCCAACAATGCCTCTTATCCGGTTCAGGGAGTTGGAAAGATTGTGCTTACTGCTGCAAATGGCAGTTCCTTCACACTTGTTGATGCACTTTATGTACCTGGGATCAAGAAGAATCTTTTGTCTGTATCCGCACTTGCTAGACTTGGACTTGTAGTCAAATTTGAGGATGACAGATGTATAGTTCATGATCTCAGTTTTGGTGATGAAATTGTTGCATCTAGCCTTTTGTGCCGTGGGCTGTATAAGCTCACTTTGTATGACAAGTGTGGACAAAATTTTACAAATGCAGTTGTAGATTCAGGGGCTGTTTCAGATGCAAAACTGTGGCATGCACGTTTTGGGCATCTGAATTTTGCCAGTTTGCTGCGTTTGCAGAAATCTGATATGGTTGCTTCTTTGCCGCCTCTTGAAGCACCTATCAAACATGTTTGTGAAGGCTGTATTCTGGGTAAAATGCAGCGTTCTAAGTTTCCAAAGGATGGTTCAGTTAGGGCCACATGCAAGTTGTAGCTTGTGCATAGTGTTGTTTGTGGGCCCATGAAACTCCGTCCTTGGGAAATTACCTGTACTTCGTGACTTTCATTGATGATTACTCTAGGCATGCATGGGTATTTCTGCTTAAAGCGAAGTCCGAAGTTTTTATATGCTATAAACGATTTTTGGCTATGGCTGAAAATATCTTGAAATGTGCTATGGGCACCCTCTGTTCCAATTGAGGGGGGGAGTATATGTCTCATGAATTTAATGCATTTTTGGCTACTGGTGGGATAAAACACCAATGCATAGTGGCTTATACACCTCAGAAAAATGGTGTAGCTGAGAGAAAAAACAGGTCACTTACGGAAATGGCACGATGTATGGTCAAGCTTTGCCACATTCTTTTTGGCTTGAAGCCATCATGTGTGCCACTTACGTACTTAACAGGTGTCCTACGAAAGCTTTGCAGTCTATTACTCCATATGAAGCATGGCATGATAGAAAGCCTTCTATTGAGCACATGCGTGTTTTTGGCTGTTTGGCATATGCTTTGGTGCCACAAACACAACGCGGAAAATTGGATTATAAGGTTGTCAAATGTAGTTTTGTTGGTTATAGTGCTAAAAGCAAAGGTTACAGGTTATATTATCCACAAACAAAGCGTATTCTTGTTTCACAGGATGTAGTGTTTGTGGAAGATTCTGTTCAGCCCTTGCTGTCATGTAGTAGGGACAGTAATGTAAGCTCACAGGACATTTATGACAATTTGTTGCCTCTTTTCAGTGGGTGAAGTTTGAATGTAAATTACAATGAGGCAAATGTACAGCCTATGGGGGTTTCCAAAAATGTTACAGATCAGCCTATTACTCATGCAGATATACATGATGTACTTGATGAGGAAAGGGCTGAAAATGAGCAGGCTAGAGGTATGCTAAAATGGATGGTGCATACATTGCGTGACAATAAACTGGATGCACCTTTTTCTAGTCATACTTGTTTAGGCTCTAGCCATGCATCTTATGCATCATATTATTATGCTTTGGCTGTGTCTAGCTTACATAATATTGAGGAACCTCTGTCTTTTGATGAAGCACAAAATTCAGAAAATTGGATGGCTACCATGCAGTCAAGCTATGATGCACTTATAAAAAATGACACATGGACTTTATGTGATTTTCCTCCTGGAAAAAAGGCCATTGGTACGAAGTGGGTTTACAAGTTGAAATGCAAGCCAGATGGTGAGATTGATCGCCATAAGGCTCGACTTGTTGCAAAGGGTTATGCACAACAAAAAGGCATAGATTATGAAGATACTTTTTCTCCCACTTGTCATATGACTACTATGCATTTTTGATGTGCATTGGCAGCTCATTTTGGTTGGGATGTACATCAATCAGACATTGTTACTCCTTTCTTGAATGGTGACATATTTGAGGAGATTTATGTAACGCAGCCTCACGGTTTTGTCATGAAACGAGAAGAAGACAAAGTGTGCAGATGTAAGAAGGCTTTGTATGGGTTGAAGCAATATCCTCGTGCTTGGTATGAGAAGGCTGACACTCATTTGGTCAAACGAGGATTTCGTAACAGTCCGCGTGAGGGCGATGCACTTCTCATTGTGGTTCTTTATGTAGATGATTTACTGATCATTGGACCAAATAAGAGACATATTGTTGAATTTAAGGCTGATTTGAATGCTACTTTTAGATGAAAGATTTGGGGATGCTGCATCATTATTTGGGCATATAGTTTAAGCAGTGTGATGGTGGTATTGCCATGCGTCAGAAAAGTTACATAAAGACATTGCTATGTAAATTTGGACTTGAGGATTGCAAACCTATTGCCACTCCCATGGAAATAGGTTTGAAATTGAGTCTTTGTGATGCTAGTGATCTTGCTGACGTCACTCTTTACCAAACTGCTATTGGCTGCCTCATTTATGTATGCAACACGAGATCGGTTATTCAGTTTGCAATCTCACAGGTCAGCAGATTTATGCATAGCCCAGGGTCTAAGAATTGGCAGGCTATCAAGAGGAGTGGCACTTTATATCTTGGCTTGTTTTATCCCAAGGGGGGATCATTATCGCTAGACTTACATGCTTTTTTGGACTCAGATTGGGCTGGTTGTTTTGACACACGAGTATCCACAAGTGGTTTTTGTTTCATGCTTGGCAATTCATTCATATCATGGTTGAGCAAGAAGAAACCTACTGTGGACACTTCTAGTTGTTGTGAGGCTGAGTACAGGGCAGTCTTCACAGCTACGATTGAGTGTGTATGGCTTAGACGCCTTATGGATGATTTGGGTGTTGGATAGGACACTGCCAACACTATCTACACTGATAGTTAAGATTCATTGGAAATTGCGAGGGACCCAGTTTTTCATGCTCATACAAAGCATATTGAGGTGCATTACCACTATGTCAGGGAGATGCTCTCAGTAGGAGAGGTCAACTTTGCTTATGTGCCAACACAGGACAACCTTGCAGATCTTTTCACAAAGGCATTGTCTCGTGAGAAGCTCAAAGTTTTCCACAAATATTTGGGCTTACTCCCATTTGTGGACTGATCAAGTTCTTAGGGCATGGAACTTCCCTTTACTCATGTGTGCCAGCTCTCATTCACCGCATCACTCCAGGGGGGATTTGTTACCATATACATGTGGTAGTGCTATGTGTGAACACACTAGGACCGTTGGGGTATTTTTTTCCTCTTTAGGAGGTTTTTCCCCTCGTGCATTATATATATGCCCATCACTCTAGGGCTATCTATATTTCCATTTCACACTAAGTAATACACTCTCAGTTGTGTGCCTTGAGCTTCCTTCATCTTCTCCAAGCTGTGTGCATTTCTCTGCAACCAACAAGTTGCTCTTTCATTAGCAAAATCAAAGCTATCAACATTCATTTCAATCTCTTTTCCCTTGTCAACCATACTAGCAAATTTTAGGTGTAAATTTTTACTTGTACTTTGGCACTTCAAGCCCTAGTTGCAGCTCCTCTTTACCTTCAAAGATAAGCACTCCAACATCAATACCCGTGGCTCAAATATTATTAATTGCAAGGAATAGAAGAGAGGGTTCAACAGAGCCAAGATAGCATCGGTTCTTGTCAGACTTCTAATAGATTAATAATGGTTAAGCCATAGGCAAGCTCCATAGGACTCCATTATTAAGACCATAGCTCTCGATGGTATCCCTGTTAACTGTAGGCATGCTTCAAGGATGAGAAATCCCTATTCTACTTACTCTTTTGCAATAAATAACACCAACCATTTGTAGAAATCTTGACAACCTCTCTTCTTGAACAAGAAAAGAGAAACCAATAGCTTTGATACCAATGTAACATTTAATGCACTAGTAACTTGTGTGTAGCGGAAATTGATAAAATGAGCATAGAGAGAGTACTTAATTTGAGAAAGCAACACAACAATTTACACCTAGCTAATTTGGCATTACAATACCTAAAAAGAGAGAGAAATAAAAAAATTGACAACACTTGAGGACCGGATTTACATTGAGACAGTCCCCCCTCCATAAACGCTTTGTATTATAGCTTCTCACATCAAAGGAGACTTTTGTACAATACAATTCTTGTGTTCCTTGACACAACTTGTTGGTGCATTGAAGATGGAAGCTTCATGCACCAAATTATGCTTGAAAAATACACATAGTGTCCCTAGCCTCAATCCCAAGACCTCACACACCTTCAAAAATGGTGAGAGCTAGCAGGGAATGAGGATAGATTGAGATGAAGAAAAGGTATCTTATGAGAAAGAATTATTCTCCTCACATAATCACTCTACTAGCATAACTTAGCTTAGTATTTAGCATGGTAGAGGAGATGAGCATGCCATTGAAGCTTGGCTCTTGGTTGGATTTTCATTCCATAGCCAAGAGCTGTCGGTGTACTTTCCCATATTAAATGATCAGCTTAACATGAGAAAATCATTTGGGAGTTTTAGATATTAGTTTTGATGACACGTTCCATCTCTCTGCAACTTGCAAATAGAAACTAGAAAGCAGAGCGAGAGAGATTTTCCATGGGCTGCCCCAGAATGCATATCTTCTAGTCCCCCTCCCTGGAATAAAGCCATGGATATATTCTCTAAGTGTCAAACTTGTGAACGACTCTTGAAGTGCATGTCAGTGCCACAAGAGCAAAACAAAATGGATTTTTAAAGCAATGTACTTACCCACCTTGAGAGTGGCAAGCAAAAAAATCGCTCAACCCGACCTAAAGCTTTTGATCGTTCTCTCTGTCTAAACGGTGCCCATAGAGTGGGCTATGGCATTGTAATTATTTATAGTTTATGACCAACTGATGATTAAAGTGATGATTTGATTATTGTCCTCTTTAATTGTGCTTGTAAATTATCTAACTGATCAAATTATCTTGTCTCTTTCCAATGACACGGTGATAAATATTATGTCTCTTTCTTGCAACATGATTAAGTTATCCTATCTTTTTCTTTGGAGATTTGAAAGTGATGACTTGTTAACTTCATGACAATATTTTTAATGATGACATATTCACTTGATTGACATATATGGAAGAAGAACTTAACCACACTGAAGCACATGCCATGTACAAAGAAGAGAGAGAGAGAGAGCGTTATGGTAAGAGAAATAACTCAAAGCTAATGCACGATTTGAAGAGGAAGAGTCCGGGTTGCAAGGTGGGCCTCTCAGCCTTAAGAGTGTAGGAAGCTATGTCCAAACCACTTTGTGCTCCAACAACTATTTTGAATCAACGACAATTCCAAGGAATCAGCTCTTGTAAAGCTATCAAATTTGTAGCACAAAGGACTCGCTCGAGTATTGCTACAAAGATTCATACTTCGAGAGAGAATTATGCCAAACAATAACCAAATGGCACTCTACTTTATACAATAACCAAACAATAACCAAATGGCACTCTACTTTATACAAAAAGTCTATGCTTATGACATCCTTGGGAGACGTGTATATTAGTCAGACCGCCCCAAGAATTCTGGCATTGGGCATGGCCGGATTGCCCAAAGGGCTACATTTTTTGTAATCATAGCTCGTCATTTATCCCCTCAGCTATCCATTTTTATATTCTCGATCAAACAAATTGTATTGTATTGTATCTAACTATAGTTATGACTCTTATTGCAAAATTAACTTGTGTGTGTGTGTGTGTGTGTGTGTGTGAGAGAGAGAGAGAGAGAGAGAGAGAGAGAGAGAGAGAGAGAGAGAGAGAGAGAGAGAGGAACATCTTGTAGTGTAACATGGCGACGTGTCATAATTTTCACGTACTCACAAAGAGAAAAATTTATAGACCTTTAGTCATACGTCTTCATCTCCATCAAACACACCAATCATATCATCTATTTCATCCATATTAGAGCATTTTGAAGCTATTTCTTATATCATGTCATCATCATCGTCTAGTTCCACAGCTATAGCTTCATGGGTTTGAAAGACACCGTAGTGCTTTTGTGATGCTCTTGAAGCAATGTGGACAAGTCTCATGTTGCAGAAAACATAAACCAAATCAGTAGCACATTTAGGGTGAAGCCGATTTTGTTTCTTGGTATGCATAAAGTCAAAAGCCGACCAATTTCTCTCATAGATTCCACTTGATGCTTCAACAGATAGAACCCTAACTGCAATGTGTTGCAGCTCCACTTTCTCCCCACCATACTCCTTCCACCATAGAGGCGCACTTGTGTATACAATGACATCTATATGCTATGGATCCTAGAACATGCCAGTTCTATTAGCATAATCAACTTGCTGATGAAAAATAGTTTTCCCATCCTTTTGTCCCAATAGTTGAGAGCACACTATTTTGAAGTCACTCATGAATTCTTTATTGGACGATTTCTGGTGCATTTGAAGGGATCCAATACAAATGCATCACCATGAAACTGTGCATACAATTGCACCCATCGCTTGTTGGCAGCTGTGATTATGGAAGTTTTGTCCTTTGCACCAAATCTAGTATGCTCTCTTAATTTGCATAATGCCTCTAACATATACCAATAAACTCGACCAAAGATGAAAGAGTCTTTGTCAACTATTTGCAAAAGATCTACAAATGGTTTGTCTAGGGTGACAACTCTCTCTACGCTGTGCCAAAAAACTTCCGAGTTCACAAGTTGTGCACATCTTGTAGCTGCCTCTTGGTAGCTAGGATACTTGCTGAGCCAAGCCTCCCATCGTCTATCGGCTATTGTTTCAATTAAAGTAGGCTTCACTTTTTGCAAGGTGACACGAACATAGTATGCTTGTCGCACAAAATATCTGCAAAGCTTTGTAGGGTGATTTTATTAAAAAAAAAGCATATCAAATTGATGCTCTTTAATAAATTTCACCACATGATTTGCATCCAATAGTGTTTGTTTTATGACGGACATTTTACCAATGTCTTTTAATAGCAAATTAAGAGTATGCACGACACATGGCACCAAAGTAATCTTTGGGTACTTAGCTTAGATAGCCCTCCCTGCAGCCTTGTAATTGAATGCATTATTTGTGACAATTGCAGTCACATTCTTTGGCCCACCTTCATTTGCTATGGCGCGCTCATATATCCTTGCTAGATAATCATTAGTCTTCTCTTTCAAAGAGGTGTTAATGGCTTCTATGAACATAACCCTGTAGAGTTGATAAGCATCACATTGATGAGCAGCTTCTTCTGACAATTGGTCCATCCATCCAACGCTACGGTGCATCCATATGCAGGAACAAAGTCCACCACTGTGCGCTTGAGGATGGATTCAATAATGTCTTTCACTTTATCTAGATACTCTGTGTGCATCTTCTAATTATCAGGAAGCACAAACCCTATTTTGGATGTGCTCATTAAAGCATCTTGAAATATAGGGTTGCGCATAGCATTGAATGGTATACCGCACTCCACAAAAGCTTGCGTCCATTTCAAGTGCAACTCAAGCATCCATTGCTTATCTAACGCTTCATACAACGTTTGGCCATTGGATGATGCTTTACTAACTTTAGTTGAGCTAGGATTTGTTGCTGCTGAGGTTGAAGCATGTCCATGGAAAGGAGTTAATTAGGGAGTGTGATCATTTGCTTCCGTAGGCACATGTTCTATCCTCTCATTGACAACAGACATTTCAATATCCATTGCAACTTGTTTGGCATTAGCACTTTTCTTTTTAGCTCTGCAAGAATTTGCTTTTCTATGCGAGCATACTTTGACAATCTAGCATGAATATCTCTTAGCGGAGCCGTACACTCGGACACATTACCAGGGATTTTAAACAAATGCTCCAATTTTATTCTGATCACATTACCACTGAACTTGTGGTCGCAGGTCTTGCATTTCAATGGAGATGTATTCTTTCTAGCACGCAGCTCATGGACATAACTCCACTCATGTCCTTTCACCATGTTGATAGATAAATTTAAACTACTGGATCAACAAATCCACCTGTCAATTTTGAGGTCAAAATTAATTCAAAGCAACAAACCACACAAGCAATGCTCTATTGATCAATATCGTGATCAAAATTTGTCCACATTATCAATTAGACCCGTGCTACATTATCAATTAACAAATAAACAATGAGGTCTTATCATTCTTCAATAAACTCATGTCAATCAAATTATATTTTCATGCGCTAAATAACTTCATCACTTCAAACAAAACATTTCAATCATAATGCTCACATTGCACTATATGGATTCATCTTCTGTGCAAGCTTTTGACTTTTACACATTACCATAATTGATAATCTTAATCACTTATTTAAAACAATACAAATAAATCTCATCATCACGTATCACTATAGCGATTTATCTAAAGTGCAAGCTTACGGATTTCACACATTACAATAATCGATAATATTGATCAAATCTTGCAATTGATTCTCATTGGAACTTGAGGATTAATTGTAAATCTTGACGATTGTCATATCTATCTGAACTGTGAACATGAAGTTCTCACACTCCATGGTAGATCTTTGAGAGCTTATCTATTTGCAGTTGTGCACGTGTACGATCACACAATATGATAGAGGTAACAATCTAAATAAAGATAATGTAATATCAATATATCTTGACATGAGATTCCTAAATTTTGATTCTAGTGAGAGCATAGTGCGATGGCTCTACACAGAACAAAAAAACTTCTATCTATGTTCACTTTGAGGTGAGAAAATATTTGCACGTCAAAATTGAACCTACCTAAATAAAACTGACCTCTATTCTATTATATTTTGCAGACTAATAACCTCATGAGAGAGTATACTTTGCCCACAACAGAAATCTCTAAATTATATCACTAATTCACTTCCACAAGTCAATAAACTGAGTACGTAGCAAGTGATTCCTAAAAAATAAACACCTTGTATGAGTGAAAGTTTGATCTCTACACAACATACAAAGCTTACATAATTTGAATCTAAAAAAAAGAATCTGTCATAATAACCAATATCTAATTGTCCTAAATGATTTTCTCATGTTAAAATGATTATTTAATATGGGGAAGTGCTAGGGGAGAAAAAGCTAGAATATTGGTTAAGCTGGCACACCGGCCACAGTAGGGATCCAAAGGAGGGAAAATAGGGATCCAAAGGGGGGGCCATCTACAAAAGAGCAATGTGCAACAATGGGCTTTAAAGACCCTAAGGTTCAGCCCATTAAGACTTCCAAAATGCTAAGGTTCCAAA
Source organism: Adiantum capillus-veneris (assembly GCF_014529385.1). Lineage (NCBI taxonomy): Eukaryota > Viridiplantae > Streptophyta > Polypodiopsida > Polypodiales > Pteridaceae > Adiantum > Adiantum capillus-veneris. Next base: position 92,888,733 of record NC_140956.1, on the reverse strand, counting down.
ATTCAAAGGTTGAGTCCAAAGGTCAAAGCTTAGGAAAATTGGATGCTTTGTGTGTGTACAAAAAGTCTTCATGAGTCCTACATAGGAGGGGGAAAGCCCTGAAAGTAGGGGATGAGAGAGAAACACACACACACACACACACACACACACACACACACACACTCACAAGCTTCCTTTACACAAAGGGAATGAGGGACACATGTCAGCTCCCTAGCCTAGATGCCCACAAGGTGTACTCAAATCCTATTGGATGGCCACGGAGGTGGACCGATGAGAATTAGGCTAGAGTAAATCTAGATTAATTAGTTTAAACACTTAATAAAATAACCAATAAGAATTAAGATCTCTAGAAGACTATTGGGCAGTCTCCCAAGGGGTCCAATGAGCATTCAGCAGCCCAATGGCTTGCCTGATTCCTATTGGCTAGGAGACAAAGGGGTCCAATGAGAGTTTAGTTGCATTAATTAATTACGTAAAGTTATCACAAAAGGGGAAAGGGTGAAACATGTCAGGCTATCACTTGTGTCTCTCAATTTGCATTGGCTAACCCTAGCATGGGCCAATGGGGTGCCTTCATGAGTAAAATGAAAGAGGGGTTGACCAAGAGATAGAGTGGGCTAAATTTGTGAAGTCATTATCAGTACACACACACTCACACAATCGCATGTGTGGATCAAGAAGCATCTCTCTCTCTCTCTCTCTCTCTCTCTCTCTCTCTCTCTCTCTCTCTCTCTCTCTCTCTCTCTCTCTCCTTCTCAAGCTTTAATGGAAAGCTTATCACCTACTCCAAGCTTGTGAGAAGGGAGGCCTACACCAACAAATCTTGACTTTGTGATGCAAATCCAACCAAGAGCCAAGCTTCAGTGCATGCTCATATCCTCTACCATGCTAACTACTAAGCTATGCTATGCTAATATGAGTGATTATGTGAGGAGATGTACATCTTTCTCGTAAGACTACTCCTTCTTCCTCTCAATCTACTCTCATACGCCGCTAGCTCTCACCATCTTCGAAGGTGTGCGAGGTCTTGGGTCTGAGACCGTGAGGGAATTGATGTTGTGTTTTATAAGTGTTCTGCTTAGTGCATGAAGTTTCCATCTTCATTGCACTAGCTAGTCTTGAAGGAACACAAAGAATTGTATTGTACAATGTCTCTCTTGATGGGAGAAACCATAATACAAATCCTTTTGGAGGGGATACCGGCTCCATGAAAATCCGGTCCTCAACTGTTGTCAATAGCTTAATTTCTGTCTCTTTTGAAAGTCTTGTTCATGCTATCTAACTAGGTGTTATGCTTTTTGTTGCTCTCTCCACCCAAGCACTCTTGTTATTCTCATTAGGAAGCTATTCTAATAAAATGCTCACTATGTTCATCCTATTTTCCGCTACACACAAGTTACTAGGACATTAAATGTTACATTGGTATCAGAGCACAAGGTTTCTCTTTTCTTGCTCAACAAGGGAGGTCCTCAAGCTAGCTATGAATGGTTGGTATTATTAATTGCATGTGAGTAAGTAGAATAGGGAATTTTCAGCCTTGTAGTGCGCCTGCCTTCGTGCAGTTAACGGGGCATCACCGTCGAGAGCTATGCTCTTAATAGTGGAGTCCTACGAGGCTTTGCCTATGGCTTTTAACCACTATTGAGCTATTAGAAGCTTGACAGGAGCCGATGCTGTTTTGGTGTTGAACGACCCCCTCTTTGGTACAATAGATTGAGTGCTTTTCTAAAGGGGTAAAAGAGGAGTAGAAAATAGGGCTTGAAGTGCCAAAGTACACCTAGAAGTTGATAGAATGGCTGACAATAGTAAAGAGAGTGAGATTAATGTTGATAGCTTTGACTTTGCTAATGAGCAGGCTACTAATGATGCCCCTATGCTTGTTAACTACCTTGTTTCTAGGTTTCAACAAGCCATGGGCAATCCATCCCTCCAAAGTGAAGTGCAACGACAGCTTCATGCTCATGGGATTCTCCAAGCTCCCCACCATGACAAGGGAGTACCTAGGAAGCCTCCTTGTGAGACTTCCAAAAGATGCCTCTCTCCGATTTGGGAAAAAGAAGAGAATCCATATGAAGGGCTCAAAAATTTTGTTCTTGATGATGTATCTCCTTCCCAAAGGAGAACGCAAGAGCCTCCACCAAAGGAATGAGAAAGAAGTGAGTCTCCTGCCACCTCGATAGAGATGGCTCCACGAAGACAGCGGGCTAAACGCTCTCCATCACCTCCTAAGTGGAGAAGACCATCGCAAACTTCCCCACACCATAATTCAAAGAGGGATGATAAAAAGCAAGAGAAAGAAAAAGGCGAGGAAGAGGTCACCCTCATCTCCATCTTCCTCACCCTCTTCCTCTTATGAAGAAAGTGATGTGCGGATAGAGAACCAAGGAAAGAAAAAGGCAAGGAAGAGGTCACCCTCTTCTCCATCTTCCTCAAATTCTTCATCTTCTAAAGAAAGTGATGGTGCAACTTTTGAACCATAAAAAATAAGAGGCCATAGGAAATCCTATGCCGCGTGGAAGAAGTCTTCCAAGCTCAAGAAGTTCAAAAAGGGAGGAAAGAGCATCTCTTTCCTTACCTACGTGGCACATTTGGTGCTACGGACAAAGTATTGGCCTTTACCCAACAATTTGACGTGGCGTTTGGAGATGAGGGCTTCACGGAGTCCTCTAAGCTACACCATGTAGACATGCACTTTCAAAAGTTTGCCAAGCAATGGTGGTCTAGCCTAGAGGCCAACGGTGAAGCTCCACGAACATGGAAAGCTTTAAGAGCTTCCATCATAAAGTAGTTTTTGGCCACCGATGCCAAAGACAAAGTACTCACCGAATGGAGAAGCTTGAAGCTCTCTCCCTACGAATCCATTCACAAATATGTAGACAAGTTTTGGGATTTACAACTCAAAGTCAGTGTCTTCAAAAAGATGGATTTTGGAGAGCAAAAGCAACAATTTTGCGCAGGCTTAACTGAAGAAATGGTGGAGTATGTCAACTCCCAAAGGCCACGCACCATATCCGCAGTTATACACCATACTATGGTGGTTTCTCAAATCAATTTCCAAAGAGGGGCTAAGAGAAATTCTAAGCCCACGGAAAACAAGGGTTCCAATGAGCCTAAGGGGAAGGAAAATGTCCAAAAGTCTCCTAAGGGAAACTCCAATAACAATAAAGCTAAGGAGAAGGGAGTTTACAAAGGCAAAAATAAACTCTCTCCTAAAGAGCTTGAGCATCATCGCAAGGATAACTGTTGTTTCAAGTGTGGCGAGCAAGGGCATGCGTACCATGATTGTCCCCAAAAGAACACCCTCCATGAGCCTCCCAAAGCTACCTTGGTCAAAACCCAAGAAGAGGAAGCTCACCACAAAGGAACTCCTCTATGTCATGCTTGGGGAAAGGTAAGAGAACATGATGCTTTTATTCTCTTTGACCCTGGTTCTACTCACAATTTCATATCCACAGAGTTGGCCACCAAGCTAGGCATCCAAGCCTATGAGATAGGAGATGTCCTACCTACAGACGGTGCTTTCAAGGGGCAAGAAGCTTCAGTCACTCCCTTAATTGGGAAATTGAGGCTCCATGTCCAAAGCTATGTGGAGAAAGAGGACTTATTTATCTCTCCTCTCTAGCACGAGGATGTAATCCTAGGGGCACCATGGTTTGATCACATGGATGCCAATGTTAAATTACCTGAAAGGAGAATCTACTTTAGGTTTAGGGAAAAAGATATGTACATAGATGCTAAGGGAATGGGTAACACCATACCCATTGTACATACTCAAGCTTTCAATAAGTCAATAAAGAGCTCTATTTCCGTGTACATGATTTTTGTTAAAGATTCTCAAAATGAACCTAATGCTTTAGCAAAATAAAACATAAACAATCACAAGGAATTAGAGTTATCCAATTTTGTCAAGGGGATGGCATAATAACTAATATCTAATTTTCCTAAATGATTTCTCATGTTAAATTGATCATTTAATATGGGGAAGTGCACGGGGAGGAAAACTAGAATATTGGTTAAGCTGGCAGATCGACCACAATAGGGATCCAAAGGGGGGGCCATCTGCAAAAGAGAAATGTGCAACAATGGGCTTTAAAGACCCTAAGGTTCAGCCCATTAAGACTTCCAAAATGCTAAGGTTCCAAAATTCAAAGGTTGAGTCCAAAGGTAAAAGCTTAGGAAAATTGGATGCTTTGTGTGTGTACAAAAAGTCTTCATGAGTCCTACATAGGAGGGGGTGAGCCCTGGAAGTAGGGGATGAGAGAGAAACATACACACAGACTCACAAGCTTCCTTTACACAAACGGAATGAGGGACACATGTCAGCTTCCTAGCGGAGATGCCCACAAGGTGTAGTCAAATCCTATTGGATGGCCATGGAGGTGGACCAATGATAATTAGGCTAGAGTAAATCTAGTTTAATTAATTTAAAAACACTTAATAAAAGAACCAATAAGAATTAATCTCTCTAGAAAACTATTGGACAGTCTCCCAAGGGGTCCAATGAGCATTCAACAGCCCAATGGCTTGCATGATTCCTATTGGCCAAGAGACAAAGGGGTCCAATGAGAGATTAGTTGCATTAATGAACTACCTAAAGTTATCACAAAAGGGGAAAAGGGGACACATGTCAGAAGGCTATCACTTATGCCTCTCAATTATCATTGTTTAAGCCTGGCATGGGCCAATGGGGTGCCTTCATGAGTAAAATGGAAGAGGGTTCGACCAAGAGAGAGAGAGGGGGATTGAATTTGTGAATTCATTATCACACACACACTCACACAATCTCATGTGTGGAGCAAGAAGAATCTCTCTCTCTCTCCTTCTCAAGCTTTAATGGAAAGTGATGGGGGCTATTCACAAGCCAAGCTCCCATACCCCTCTTCTCTCGTCCCCACCCCATGAAAACCCCCTCTTAGGGAGGGAGTGATAAAAGGAATTGGAAAAAGTAAGAAAAAAATAAAGTATGATTATGTAAATATATAAGAAAGGTAAAATAGGCCACCTCATGCCTGCGGGGTAGCCCATCCCCACCTTGTCTCCTTTTTCTTCATTGTTGCCCCGCCGGGTGTCCCTTTTTCTCTCCTCCACTCAAAAGGTCAACCCCCTCTCTCTTCCCCTTGTCCTTTCTCCTTTCTCTCTCCCCTCAAGCTACCCCACCTCTCACCAATAATGCATTATAACTCACCAATAATGCACCCTAACTCACATGCAACTTACCCTATCTTCCAAAATAGTATACCCCACCCCCTCTTTCTCTCTCCTATCATATCCCATGACCCAAATACCCCCCTCTCTCTCTAAAGGGTGCCATGTCTCTTGTCTTGTAGCTAAATAACCTCCCCCACACTCACACACACTCAGTTTCACTGAAAAAAGGTGCCCACAGACCCATCCCCACCCGGTGGTTACCTGATTTTTCTTGTGTTCACACACATCTGCACACATATTCACCTCTGAACACACTCCCCTCTCTCCCCTCTTGTAATTACTTTATTCTCCATGTCACCTCTCACTTTTTTTTCATCAACCCATCTCTCTCTCTTAGTCTCTCTCTCATGAGACTGCTATTCTGGCACATATACACATAGCCAGACAAGTGGGGCCCACAGTCACATGGACTATGTAGATAATGATTTCTTCATTTCTAAATTCTAGAATTTCTCCCCCCTCCTCCCCTATATAAAGAGGGGTCACCATCACACTAAAGACACACACCATCACCAAAGAGTACACTATGCACTGTGTGTGCCTAGTGCACACACACACACACCCACACCATCACCATCACCGCAATCACCATGCTCGTCTTGAGCATGACCTCTACACCCTTGGGCTATGGAAGATGAAGGGAAACTAAATGAAGGATGATGGCCATAACCCTCGTGCGAGTCTTCGCCATCAACTCCCACCTATCCGCCATGTGCTCTACCACGCTCTCCCTTCTCATTCCCCTACCCTATGCTCCCCATTTCATCGCCTTATTCTCTAAATAAAGCTTGGGGTTTTGTGAGTATGTTTTCTTGCAATGTTTTGCCCATGTGAGGTGTGCGGAATCGCCACCTAGTCTTGTGTTTGGAGTGAGCTTGTGTATGTGTGAAGGGTGTGCGGATTCACCATCCTTTTGTGGTGCCTAAGTACTAAGCCACTATACCCCCTCCCTCACTCTCTCTCTCTCTCTCTCTCTCTCTCACTTGATCTCATTCCCTTTCCTCTTCATCATTACTCCCAAGCATCCATCTCTCTTGGATGAAAACTTTGTTATGGTGGTGTGTTGTTTTAGTCCTAGCCGCTGAAGCTAGGTGGTGCCCCCTGTTTGCTTTACCATGACAGGCTCGAGACGCGCTATTCGGTCCCCGGTGTTTTAGAGGCCGTCGGGGTTCGGGTTCTCTTTGCTCCCGTTCATTTGGTGCCCCCATGAGGATCTTTTCATGAAACCCTTCAGTTTACAAGACTGAAACCCCTAAACTATTGTGAATGGATGAATGGCTAGCATGATTTGCTAATTGGACGACAGAAGAAGAAGAGCTCCAAGCACAACTAGACGAACTCCGCATCTCCATAGAAGCTTGAGTTCCAGGTGTAACGGTAATCGATTTGCAGTGGGAGAGTCAACCAACACTCCAAACCCAGTGGATATACATAGGCCAAGTGCCAAGAAGAAGAAGGAGAAGGTCGAAACCATGTCCACAACCCACAACCAACCCACAACAACAAAATGGAAGGAGCTCTACACAATAGAGAATCAACACTATTCTACTTTGAGAATCGGGTAACTCAAGTCACCGAGGTAATTATCACAGTCAGTTTTCAAGTCGCACCTGATGCTGCAGCACAGATAACGGAATCATTGGCTCACACTCTCACTAGAGAAACTAGGGATCTACTGAGTTTGTTTCAGGAAAGAACACCACCCTCTCCCACAAGCTTGGACAGTGACTAAGCACCTCTAAGCTTCACATGAATCAGTACAACCTACCTCAAGACAGATCACACATACCAACATGTGTACGCTCAATCAAGGTAATATTGGATTTGAAGGCTCACTACAAGCACGTCATTGACACCATGCTGGGTGGGGAGCGATTTTTTGAGGTTCTGGCATCAGATCAACCATTTGTCCTACCTTTGGTACAAGGCAATGTACCGTTTGAAGTTTTAATCTATGTCCTAGTATAATAGGGTATACACGCCTCCTTGTAAAGAAGAAAAAAACTTTTGCAAGTTACGCAGTGTGTCTTTCTAGCTCTCTCTCAGTAATCATGGCAAGTGTAGCATTTCCAACATTTAAAGGAAAGAAGGGGGAGGATTTGGTAACAGACTTCCTAGATGACTTTGAAGTAGCATGTGTAGTGAGCAACAAAGATACGGATGAATCCCGGGTTAGAATCTTTAAGCATCTCATGAAGCTAAAAGCTAGATCATGGTACAATGCACTTCCACAAGAAACCAAGGATGACTGGGAACCCTTAAAAACCACTTTTAATCTTTGTGTGAATGTCTATTTGAAGTGTTACTCGTGTGTAGAAGCAGAACTCAACAAGATCTTTTCATTGAGCTCTTAGTCTTTGTGTTCAGTAGATAGTAACATTGTCAATTTGTTTGCAAAAGATTGATTGTTTCAGCTAATTATGGCCCCTTTCTAGTCTTCAATTAATTATGGCCCCTTTCACACCTCATCATCCGCTCTCCACATTCTGTACGTTGTTGTCACAATATAATTTCTCTTACCCATCTCTCTCTCTCTCTCTCTCTCTCTCTCTCTCTCTCTCTCTCTCTCTCTCTCTCTCTCTCTCTCCATGTATGCTTCCAATCGCTTCAAGTGAGCTTGAGGGGACTTTAGTCAGATGTCAAACCTTTTGATTTTCTTGTCTTATCAGGCTCAAGTTTGGACAATATATAAGCATGTGTGGACTCCCTAAACACATGGCTAATGAGATCCCTTGGTAGTGCATTTGCTATGTCACAATAGAGAGTTAGTTTTTCGTACATGGCCTGGAAAATGGTATATCCATTCTATCACACAAGTGTGATAGACTCGTTATGGCATTTCCCTCTTGAATAACAGGTCTTGAGTTCATCTCTCCTCATGGATGAATCTCCTCGTGGATACTTTGGTCACACCAACTCGTATGTATGCATCTCACGTAGGGACCGTAAGGAGTGGAGATATATACAGAGGCCTCCCGTCATTATGCTATTAAGGATGATTCACAGCAAACCCTCCATACCACATGGTCTAATGTGAGATCATGTTGATGCTCATCCTATGGTGATTTCTACCTTTTGATCAGACAATGGGGTATTCGAAGACTCCGAGGGTTGAGCTCGGGATGATCAACGACATAGATGGATCATCGTTGTTCAGAGAGGCATGTCCTTCTTCAGTGACTATGGGAGACACCTCTACATGTGCATACCTTTTGCTATTTCCATTTAGCCTATGAGTTGTAAGCTTCTAAGAAGGGCTACATGGAGAGTTATCAGCCAGATAGCCACTCCAACTTTATCGTAAATAAAGCCCAAGCCTATGTTGTACGTACAATATGCAAATGTATTATTACTAGCCTTTTTCTGTATTAGCTACACTTTTTCAAAAGTGTGTGTACCTCTCTCTCTAACTGTATAAGCTATGGCTACCTTCACCTTCAAGCCACCTTGAGCTTATTGCCTTCGAACCCAACATCCAGTATCAGAGCACCAGGTTATGGAGATTTATCAGCCAAATAGACACTCCAACTTTATGCATAAATAAAACCCAAGCCTATGTTGTACATATAATATGCAAATGTATTATTACTAGCCTTTTTATGTATTTAGTCCACTTTTTCAAAAGTGTGTGTAGCTCTTTCTCTAGATGTGTAAGCTATGGATGCCTTCACCTTTAAGCCACCTTGAGCTTATTGCCTTCGAACCCAACAACCAGTATCAGAGCACCAGGTTATGCTAGTTAGGTTTCCCATTATGCATTTTTGTAATTAGAATTCCCTAATTTTTATTTTGCATTGGGGCACTCACATTTTACATTGATTGTGTGTTCAATTTCTCAATTAGTGTTTTGTATCTTGCATTTGGTTTTGCATTACCACCGTTCGGCTCCGATTTTGCATATATTTATTCCTTTGATTACTCTTTGTGTGAATGTCTATTTGAAGTGTTACTCGTGTGTAGAAGCAGAACTCAACAAGCGCTTTTCATTGAGCTCTTAGTCTTTGCATTCAGGAGATCGTAACATTGTCGATTTGTTTGCAAAATATTGATTGTTTCAACTAATTATGGCCCCCTTCTAGTCTTCAATTAATTATGGCCCCTTTCACACCTCATCATCCGCTCTCCACATTCTGCACCTTGTTGTCACAATATAATTTAGCTTACCCATTTCTCTCTCTCTCTCTCTCTCTCTCTCTCTCTGTGTGTGTGTGTGTGTGTGTGTGTGTGTGTGTGTGAGAGAGAGAGAGAGAGAGAGAGAGAGAGAGAGAGAGAGAGAGAGAGAGCATAAACTCAAAATGATTGTGAGACTATACATTAAGAAAGAGAGAATACATGCCTCTCATGTAGGTATCATAAGAGGTAACTGTTGAGCTATATATAGAGATACTATATATAGCTCAACAGTTAGTTCAATCAGTGTCGTCCATCGTTTTTTCTAAGCTAGTGCAGTTGCCGGCCATGTCCTGCCACCATACTTAAGGATTATTTTAAAAGTGAATTTTGGGGGTTGTTTCCCATACTTAGGTGGAAGTAAGCACTAGACCGTGTGCTTTTAGTATATCTCATTGCTTTTATACTATTATTTATGATTAGGTGAAATGTAAAATAGCATTTGCATAAAGCTTAGTATATACAAATCGTCTTGATTATATCGTTGCTACCTCATCATTGGTAGAGTTTGTCACTTATTCTTGGTCAATTAATAATTTTGGATCATGACTTTACTAATGATTTTTTTTAATTCTATGTCATGACTTTACTAATACTTTTCTCGATGATGTGATAGATTACCTCCCATTACTCACAAAGTTTATGCGTACTTGGCAGCCTGATGTTGAGCTCGGTGCATCGTTAAATTGAACCCTTCTAATTGGTATTTGTGCGTCAATATTTCATGGCACTATGGTTGTTATCATCTCATCGCACCCTCGTCGTCCATGGTGCTATGTCTCATTGCACCCTCGTCTCGTCAGTGATGATATGGTTGTTATTGTTTTATTACACCCTCATCGCCATCGATGCTATGATTATTATCGTCTCATTGCATCCTCGTTATCTTCTTATTATATGTACATGTGGCATTATTATTTGTTTCTATGTCGTCTCTAGAGCGGCGTCGTGAACCGTCTCTAAGGACAATGCGATGTGGTTTTTCTAACCTTAACGTTTCGATATGTTTCTTGAGTTGATGTTGTTTACAGGATGAGAGTCACGTCAAGCAGTGTGTACAGGGGCTCAAATATATTCAAGCTGCTTAAAGATATCGAAGCTTCTCAAAGATATTGAAGAAATTACATCAATTAAATTGTATAAATAGGGTTGTTAAAGACCCTTGAAAGGACACATTGTAAAACAGGAGTGATGTAGCTCCTTTGAGCATTGTAAATATATATTTAAAACATTTTAATAAAACGGTGGGTATATATAGAGCTGTGGATTTTTCCCTTGGGTCCCCAAGGGTTTTTTCATCCACAGTTAGGGACCTTCATTTGAGTAGGGGTGTTGAGCTATATATAGTATCTCTATATATAGCACCCTGGTCCCCTATATATAAACACATCTTGTGTGATCAATAGACACACTTTGGGGTTTTGCATATTTGGAGTTGTCTCGCTCTCTCTCTCTCTCTCCCATCGTCGTCTTCGGTTCAACAGTAACATCATGGGCACATCATGGTGTTAAGTATGGAGCCTGATTTATCCCTTGTAATTTTATGTGGTAAAAGCGCACATTTGTAAGGCCCCCATTATGAGGAGAAGCCATCGTCATGAAGGAAAATCACTCACTGGAAATAAAAATCACTCGCCAAAAACCAAAGTTTTCATGGCCAAAAATTAGAGGCAACTTTAGGGGAATATTCCTTTTCGTCGAAATATTATGGCTCGGATAGCGGTCGGAAAGTGGTTGGAAAACAACCGGTTGGTTGGACGGTGGTCGGTAGTCAATGGCCAGTTGTCGGAATTCAATGGCCGGTGGCCGAATTCAAAAGCGGACTTGTCTTCTCAAGGACGGCCACACATGGGCGGATTGGAGGGTCCGATTTGGACTTATCTACACAAGGGCGGCTACACATGGCTGCCTCTCATGAGAGAGGGCAGGCCTTTTGGCCTATAAAATGAGGCCATTTCTACACACATTTCATAGTGTGAAGTTGATGCAACAAGGTGAGTGTAAGGTGGTGAGAGTGAAGCAAGGCGGGAGCTCCATTAAGGGTATAATCCCTTTGTAAACTACTTCTTGTTTTGAAGTCCTAAAGCCATTGAGTGGATGCTTTCCCGTGGACGTAGCCCACATTGGGTGAACCACGTATATCGTGTGTACTCTCTCTCTCTCTCTCTCTCTCTACTCTATAATCTCTTGTGTGTGAAATCTATCTCTCTCCATTAAGTAATCTACTCAAATATCTATTTAACTACCTCTTATTTCCTAACAACTGGTATAAGAGCAAGGTTTGCTCGTAGCTAAATTATCTCAAGGAAAGGAATCCTTGAATTGAGTGGGAGTTATGGCGGAGGAAGGGAATCTCAAGATTGAGAAGTTCAACAAAATACCAACATTGGAAGATGCAAATTGAAGAATATCTCTACCAGAAGGACCTCTATTTGCCACTAGGCGGTCTTACGAAGAAGCCCGCAACCATGGCAGATGAAGCATGGATTGTCCTTGCTTGAAAGGCACTGGGAACAATCCAGTTAAGCTTGGCGTCAACGGTGGCCTTCAATGTTTCGGAGATGAAGACCACGGAGGACTTGATGAAGTCACTTGATGACTTCTCCAATAAGGTATTTCTTATGAAGCCCTTGTTCAATCAAAAGATGGCAGAGAATGGTTCAGTTGCAGAACACCTAATTCACTTTAACACAAACATAAGTCAACTTCGATCGGTGAAAATCAATTTTGATGACGAAGTGCGAGCTCTCCTTATACTATCATCTCTACCGGATAGTTGGGACAGCCTTGTGATGGCTGTAAGTAATTCTATCTCTGGTACAAATACTCTTAAGTTTGATGATGTTGTGGGTGTTCTTCTAAGCGAGGAAATGGGAAGGAGAAGCACAGGAGAATCATCAAGTGTTGCATTATTAGTGGAAACAAGAGGAAGGCCTAAGGAGAGGTTCAAAAACCAAAAGGGTCGTGATCGCTCAAGACGGAGCAAGTCACGCACAAAGTCAGTTCTTGAATGTTGGAACTGCAGCAAGAAGGGCCATGTCAAGAAGGATTGCTGGTCCAAGAAGAAGAAGGAGAGTCAGTCGCAAGACAACAAGCCAACATCAGAGGCCAATGTGGCAGGTAAAGTAGATCAAGATGCTCTAATTCTCTCATTAGACAATGTGTCTAATTCCTGGATAGTAGATTCCGGGGCTTCATTCCATGCGACACCACACAAGCAACATTTCCAAGATTACACCAAAGGTAATTTTGGGTATGTATACTTGGGAGATGATGAAGCTTGTGAGATTGTCGGCAAAGGTACAGTTTCTGTCAAAACTGCTAACGGAAATGAATGGAAGCTTAAAGATGTTAGGCATGTTCCTTCTCTTCAAAAAAATTTGATCTCTATAGGACAATTGGATGATGAAGGTTACAACATTGCATTCGGAAACAAACAGTGGAAGATCTCAAAGGGATCTTTGGTGGTTGCCAAGGGAGAAAAGGTCGGTACACTTCACTGTGTACTATCAGCACGCAACCTTCAGCTTGTGCAGCAACTACAAAAGTTCACAGTGCGCGGCACTATTGGCTTGGGCATATGAGTGCCAAAGGAATGCAAATCCTTCAAACAAAGAAGCTTCTACCAGGTTTGAAAGAAGTAGACTTAGAGTTCTGTGAAGATTGTGTTTATGGTAAACAAAAGAGGGTAAAATTTCAAAAATCAAGAAATGAAAGAAAAAATAAAACACTTAAGCTGGTTCATTCTAATGTTTGGGGTCCTGCAAGTACACCATCACTTGGTGGCTCATTGTACTATGTAACATTCATAGATGATGCGACTAGAAAAACATGGGTTTATGTCATATTTCATATTTCAAAGGTGGAAAGTCTTTGTGGAGAATGAAACAGGTACCAAGGTTAAATGCCTCAGATTCGACAATGGAGGCGAATATTGCAGCCAAGCTTTTGAAAGCTTTTGTGCTAGCAATGGCATTTAGAGGCAAAGGACAACCCCAAGGACACCTCAACAAAATGGGATGTCAGAAAGGATGAACAGGACAATCATGGAGCGAGCACGAAGCATGTGGCTACATGCAGGCCTACCGCTTGAGCTTTGGGCAGAAGCTGTAAGTACGTCTGTGTACTGAATCAATCAGTCACCCTCAATGGCATTGGATGGGGGAGTTCCACAAGAGGCATGGACAGGTAAACTGGTGAATTATGCGTTTCTCAAAGTTTTTGGGTGTGAGACTTTCATGCACATAGATAGAAGCCTATGATCAAAGCTAGATGCAAAGTCCAAAAAGTGTTTCTTCATTGGCTATGGAGAAGGTGACTTTGGGTATCACCTATGGAATCCTGAAGATGGTAAAATCTTAAGGAGTAGGGATATAATTTTTGACGAACAAAATATCTACAAAGATTACTTGGAAAGAAAACAAACAAAAGAAACAGGTGATGAGTACATGGAGCTTGAGGACGGTGAAGACTCAAGGACTGCAAACAGGGACAATGTGCAACAACGTCAACCAATTGAGGAGCCTCAACCGATTCCCTGAAGATCTACAAGAGCAAGTAGACCTCCAGAAAGGTTTGTTCCTTCCTTCAACCATCTCTTGATCTCAGATTCTGGAGAGCCGGAATTATACGAAGAAGCTATGCAACATGAATCCAAAGAAGAATGGACGAAGAGCATGCAAGTGGAGATGGACTCACTACATGGAAACCAAACATGGGAGTTGGTTGAGTTGCCTAAAGGTAAGCGGGCACTTCAAAACAAATGGGTGTACAAAGTGAAGGAAGAAGAAGGTGGGAAGAAAAGGTACAAGTCTAGGCTTGTGGTAAAAGGGTTTTCTCAAAAGAAAGGTATTGACTTCATTGAAATATTTTCTCCTATCATAAAAATGAACTCAATCAAGCTTGTCTTAAGCCTTGTGGCTGCTCCTGATCTAAATCTCGAGCAAATGGATGTAAATACGGCATTCCCTCACGGTGACTTAGAGAAGGAAATCTGCATGCTTCAACCAAAGGGGTATGAAGTAAAAGGTAAGGAGAAAATGGTTTGTAGATTAAAGAAGAGCTTGTATGGTTTAAAACAAGAATCAAGACAATGGTACTTGAAGTTTGATCGATGGATGTTGGATCATGGATTCACAAGATGCAACTCGGATCACTGCGTCTACACGAAGAATTTGGGAGATGGAAAATTCATCATCCTAATGTTGTATGTTGATGACATGTTGATTGCAAGTGCTAACATGCAGGACATCAAAGACCTAAAAGAGGATTTGTCTAAATCTTTTTCAATGAAAGATTTAAGTGCTGCAAAGAGGATACTTGGTATGAAAATATCAAGGGATAGGACGAAGAAGACAATAAAGCTATCTCAAGAGGATTACATCAAGAAGGTATTAGAAAGGTTTGCAATACAAAATGCAAAACCGGTTTCTACACCTTTGGCTGGTCACTTTAAACTAACGAAGGATATGTGTCCAAAGACACAAGAGGAGATAGCCTATATGTCTAAAGTTCCATATGCTGTAGCGGTAGGTTCTCTAATGTATGCTATGGTCTAGACAAGGCCAGACATTTCACATGCAGTGGGAGTTGTGAGTAGGTTCATGGACAACCCAGGTAAAGAGAATTGAAAAGCTATAAAGTGGATACTTAGGTATCTAAAAGGGACAACAACAAATGCTTTGTATTTTGGAGGAACCAATATTTTTCTAGAAGGGTATGTTGATGCAGATATGGTAGGTGACATAGATACTCGAAGAAGCACTACTGGCTATGTGTTCACGGTTGGAGGCACATCAGTCAGCTGGGCTTCAAAGCTGCAGAAAGTGGTCTCACTTTCTACCACGGAAGCAGAGTATGTAGCAATGACGGAGGCAAGCAAAGAAATTCTGTGGCTTCACAGATTCTTAGAAGAGCTTGGATTCAAACAAGACAATTCTGTCTTGTATAGTGATAGCGAAAGCGCTATTCATCTTGCGAAGAACTCATCCTTTCATTCAAGGACAAAGCACATTGAGGTGAGATATCACTTCATACGCACTCTTTTGGAAGAGGGACAACTAAAGCTAGGAAAGGTGCATACAAGTGAAAATCGTGCAGACATGTTTACAAAGGTGGTCAACAAGGAGAATTTGAGCTTTTACTCATCTTCAATCGGCATTCAAGGATAAGAAGCCAGGATGGAAAACAGTCACAGGTTTGGTTTGTAGATCAGTCTCCAAGTGGGAGATTGTTAAGTATGGAGCTTGATTTACTCCTTGTAATTTTCTGTGGTAAAAGTGCACATTTGTAAAGCCCCCATTATGAGCAGAAGCCATCGTGTGTGAAGGAAAATCACTCACCGAAAATAAAAATCACTCGCCGGAAACCAAAGTTTTCACGGCCAAAAATTAGAGGCAACTTTAGGGGCCTCGGGGGCGGAAGCCCCCGAGACTTTTTTTCCTCGCCGGAATATTATGGCCGGACGGCGGCCGAAAAGTGGTTGGAAAACAACCGGTCGGTTGGCCGGTGGCCGGTGGCCGGTGGCCGAATTCAAAAGCGGACTTGTCTTCTCAAGGGCGTCCACACATGGGCGGATTGGAGGGTCTGATTTGGACTTATCTACACAAGGGCGGCTACACATGGCTGCCTCTCATGAGAGAGGGCAGCCCTTTTGGCCTATAAAAGGAGGCCATTTCTACACACATTTTATAGTGTGAAGTTGATGCAACAAGGTGAGTGTGAGGTGGTGAGAGTGAAGCAAGGCAAGAGCTCCATTAAGGGTATAATCCCTTTGTAAACTACTTCTTGTTTTGAAGTACTAAAGCCATTGAGTGGCTACTTTCCCGTGGACGTAGCCCACATTGGGTGAACCACTTATATCGTGTGTACTCTCTCTCTCTGTCTACTCTATAATCTCTTGTGTGTGAAATCTATCTCTTTCCATTAAGTAATCTACTCAAATATCTATTTAGCTACGTATTATTTCCTAAGACATGGGGTGAAACCTCACCCTATACATCATCATCCTAGGTAAAGGTAGACACAAGCTAGCACATGATTTTTTCCACATTGGCATCCTAATAGAGTAGAGAGGGTACACACAAACAAGGTACAATGCATATGAAAAATCCCATAAATTTTAACCACCCGCCCCTTCGTGTTTGGATTCTGACTAGTGACAATTTGATGTAGAACACCCCAATCCAGGAGACAAAGCTACCATTTCCAATCTAGGAGATCATCACCAATCCAAGAGACAGAACACACATCTCTAGAGAGAAAAATTAGAAAACACCTACCCTCAAAAAAATGTATATAGACTAAGAACACACTAATCTAAGATATTTCCAACAAGATACACGAAGAGGTAATGCAATGGAAATGGCCTACGAACGTTAAGAATTGAGCAGAGTTAAGAGAATTAGATATAACGTTTTTGTGAGACTACTAGGGTGAACTTAATTGACGGTAGCAACATAATCATAGTACTTAGTTAACTTGGCATGAACAATACTTTTGCAAGATAGAGAAAGTTTAGAGAACTTGACAACACTTGAGGACGGGATTTATGTGGAGCCGCCCCCCCTCAAACAGACATTTGTATTATAGATTCTCCCATTAAGAGAGAATTGGTACAATACATTCTCTGTGTTCCTTGTCACCTAGGTGATGCAATGAAGATGGAAAGTTTCATGCATCACCAGAATAACATACACTTTACAAAAATCATTAACTATCCCAAGCCTCAGTCCCAAGGCGTCAAACACCTTTGAAGGTGGAGAGAGCTAGCGGGGAATGAGGGTAGGGAAGAGGAAGAAGAAACATTCCATAGGAGAAAGAAATAGTTTCTCACTTTTCATCACTCTTCTTGCTAGAATACAGCATAGTAATGAAGATGGAGAAGATGGCAAGCTTAACCACTAAAGCATGGCCCTTGGTTGGATTTGCATTCCATAGCAAAGAGTGTTTTTCTAGGCTCTCAACTTCCCTACTAGATTGGAGAAGGAGACAGATCTCTTGCACTTTGCACTTCACACAATGAGAGTGTGTGTGGGAGAGTATACTCCCCAACAAACCCCCCTTCTTGCTCTGGTCGACCGCCCCTTGTAGCTCATGATTGAAGCTCATTGGACCCCTCCACGCCTAACCAATCACATGAAAGAGGCATATCAAGCAGCAAGGGTAGCCTTGGGACAAGTGTCCCCCTTTTCCCTTTGAAAGAGAGGACTTGATAAATGCAAAAAAAATTTATCAAGTTAACTAATTTATCATTGGATCCCTTTGGAGTCCAACCAATAGCTTTAGGCACACCATGAGGGCAACATGGGTAGGGGCATGACATGTGTCTTTGCTACCTCTTGAGGCTAGGGATTACCTTGTGTGTGTGTGTGTGTGTGTATGTGTGTGTGCATGTGCGTGTGTGTTCTATCTCATCCCCCTAGCTTTAGGGTTCACCCCCTCTCTTGTAGGGATGTTTTTTACTTTTGGAACACAAGCACCTTAGTCATAAAGCACGACAAAGCACCTAAGGCTTGGGTAGTGTTCCCACAAGAACCTCAAGCTCCCTAGTCAACAAGCACGAGAAGCAACTCAAGCATCTTAGTGAGCAAGCACGACAAAGCACCTCAAGCAACTCAAGCAACTCAAGCTTTGGACGGGTTCCCACCTCAAGCACAACCCTAGCTTACCTAAGGTCAAAGGACTTTTAACACTAACCTTTGGAGGTCTTCAATGAAGCTAACCCTAAGGTATTTAAGCTCCATTGGCTAGCCTTGCTCTTTGACATACCATCTCTCATTTGGACCCCTTTACCATTGGCCCTGTGTTGAGATAGATTTGTAAGCACATGTCTATATTCTAACCCTTGTTCTCGTTTATTCCCCCACATTAAATGATTAGGTTAATATGAGAAAATCATTTGGCTTGGTTAGATATTATGTTTTATGAATTAACCGCTCTCTTGAAATCATACTCATCCTCGACTACTATGAGGTAGAAGAGGTAAAGCCTTAGTCATTAGTGAGTGTTTCTTAGAGGCTAGAGGATCCCTTTTTACCCTACGACATAATTCCAAAATGGATGACTAATCCATTTGATGCTTGGGAGACATAGCTTCCGCAAGCATGTCTGCTCTTTAGTCAATTTCATTCTCCCAAGTAGAGTGACAAATTCTACTTAGTGTTTAAGAGACGTTATCATCACAAACATGGTTCTAAGCATGCATACTACGTAAATGTGTGCACAGTAAAAGGAAATTTAGTCTTATAAGACAAAAACATTGGCCATTTAAAAGAACTATGTAAATTTGTTTACTCTAATGTAGCATTGTAGGCATTGAAAACATTCATACTCTCCTTTAGTTGTATTCCTTGCATCCATCTAGCATCTTCAAAAGGATAATTTTTGAACTTAAGAAGATATCGTAGGATAATCATTCCATGTCTTACTACCTTGTCTTCATGCCGAAGACTAGATTTGGGTTGTAGCACCTCTTCTTGCTCTTCAATTTTGGGAGGGTCTTCATTCAATAATTGGTTCACTTGGGGACTCTCCTTTGTAGGGATTAAGTAGGCTCACATGAAAAGAATTGTGTATTAGCCAATGGTTGGACAACTTGAGTTGATCAGCCATCTCATTGATTGGTTTCAAGATGTCAAAAGGACCATAGTATCTTTTTACTAATTTAGCACATTATTTCTTATGGCATGTACAATTTTTGCCCGTCGTTTGCCTCAATGGAGACTTGGGAAACTTAAGTAAGGCCCAACCATTTTCTTTGAACGTTTCATCGAGAATAACCATGGAATCAACGAAATATCATCATGGCATCACCGAGAATAACCATGGTATAAACGAAATATCATCATGGTATCAACGAAAATCACCATGACCAAAGTACTAACAAAACATCATCATGGTACCATCAAAATCACTATGATATCAACGAAAGATTATCAATAAAACGGTGTAAACTATATCTCTAGAAGAATAATTATACGAGAATCAATGAAGGAGTATATCATATAACAAAAGATCATGTACCAACAGTAGCTCGATAGAATTTGGACGATTATCAACGGCTCGACTGAATCGGAATGTTATGTAACTGGCTTCTGCAACAAAGTTACGTTAGTAACAAATATATGATTGATGAAGAAAAATATAATTGAGAAGTTTTCAATTATGAGGAAAATCAAAAGCAAAAAGTAAAATTTGCTTTTCAAACATATTCATAGTACGAGAACGATAACCCAAAATCGATGCAGAATTTAGAGAAACTTTCTTCCGCAAAGTTATACACCACATCATTTTTTTTGCAAAATCATTTGCAATTAGCAAAAAAATCAAAAAACCAAAAACAAAAATTGCTTTTCAGGCATGTACGCAGTCCGTAAACGATAACTAACAATCAATGCAGAATTTGAAAAAAAACTTTCTTATGCAAAGTTGTAGACCATATCGATTCCAGTGCCTCCGCAGGCTATTTTTGCAAAATCGTTCTCAATTAGGAGAAAAATCAAAAAACAAAAACGAAAGTTGCTTTTCAGGCATGTACGCTGTCCGCCAACAATAACTCAAAATCAGTGAAGAATTTGAAAAAACTTTTATCTGCAAAGTTGTAGACCACTTCGATTCCGGTGCTTTTTATGGGTAGTTTTTGCAAAATCGTTTTCAATTAAGAGAAAAATCAAAAACAAAAAACAAAAGTTGCTTTTCAGGTATGTATGCAGTCTGCGAACGGTAACTCAAAATCGGTGCATAATTTGAAAAAACTTCCTTCTGCAAAGTTGTAGACCACATAGATCGTCACGCGGGTGGTTTCTGCAAAATCGTTTTTGATCAGGAGAATAGTCAAAAAAAAAAACTTACTACTCTGATACCATATTGAGAGAGAAGGAGAGAGCACAGAAATAGAACCCCAAAGTGTGTAGAATACACACATGAGATGATGTATATATAGAGGGGACCTGTGTGCCATATATACAGAAGCCATATATTGAGTAGCTTCACATATAAGCTCAACAGTGTGCGTGTGCTCTAATGCAAATATGTACATCACCATTGACACACACATTTTACACATCTGATTCAGATTTCTATTCTCAAATCATTACATATGCATGCTTGGTCTTACTATCTTTTTGGCATAACTCCACCTGTATCCAAGCTCTCCGTTGCCGACAACTTGGAAGCTAAACCCTTTTTTCTTGCACTACTCATGAGGATACATTTTGCTCTTGGGATACCACAAGGATGCTTCGCTACGGGAAAGCTTGACCCCATTCGGTTGACAAATGTCCGCATCTTTGCATTGGGTTCAATTCTTTTCCTTTCCCCATTGAAACATTCAGAAGAATAGCATTATTCATCTGTGCACCCGATCGATAATCCAGGAACAAAACTAGATCACCATACACGTAGGTACTTTTCCATCTACTCAATAATTTTATAATTTGTGTTTTTGCTAAAGAATGGTTTTCCTTCAATATTCTACCTTATTAGTATGAGAGGGTATTGAGATCTTTCCATCCCTTGTGCTCTATTGCAAGTATATCTGGACTTTTTAATGATACTTAAATATATGGATGAAGGTGCTCTAGATTGTAATGATAGGTAGTCCTTGTGGCTTTTTACTTTGTGCTGAGAATACACATCGTTTGGGCTTTGGGTTGAGCATAAACATGGACGTTATGGATTAAGATAGACAAAGCAAGGGATAATTGGTTTTGACCCATCTTTTAATTTGGATACATTGAAATAGGTTTCTCTTCATAAGGATAGCCTTAATCCTCAAGGGAGGGTCTCTTCCGAGATGGCCATCATTGGATTTTTTGGAAATTTTGTTCAAAATACAAACAAAATGCTCTCCATTTTTTTCCAAATGAAAGTATATGTGATTACTAATAAAGGTACTGGACCCTTGCTTAGCGGGGAGTTTCTTTGTAAGTTTTGATACGGTGAACAATAGAAAAAGGTTTTTACATACATCCTCCTATGTAGCGCCATTGTTTTTTGTACATATGATTACTTTTGTAAACGTTATTTACTTGATCTCTGTCTAGTTGCGCGTTTCTTTGTAATTTTTGACAACAATAACAAGGGGAAAGGTCCATTGACACCGTCTTCCCAAGTAATGTCACTTTTGATGGGATTGTGTTTCTTGGATGGGGGCAGGTAAGAGGTTTCTTCCTGGGGATTACAACCACACCTGCAACAAAAACAGAAGATCACCCGTTGCTTGGCTATTTTTGTGATTCATAGATAGCCCTTGTATATGCTTCTTTGATAATCTTATATATTCACAAGTAATGTAGTATATATTAATGTCAAGTCTAAATGTCAACTTTAGTCTTATCTCTGTCATTATTGAAGATTACTTGTTATCTTATGTAGACTTTGTTTTTGACTACTATATACACACTGTCTAGTCTCTGGTCACATTGTATGGTTCAATAGGTTGTAAAATCAAACTATTGTTTGATAATCAATCTTCAATACACACATGCACACACACAAGATCATTGCATGCGAATCCTTGGGTGTTTCTTGGAAACTTTGGACATAGTGGTGCAGCCAAAGTTAGTCCGCGCTATAAAGTGTGTTATGCAATACAAAGGGTGTTAATAGGTGCATGGTACAGGGCTAAAGCCAATATGGGAGACCTCAGTAGGACAGTGGCAACGGAAATGCATGCTTAAAGTCTTTTTAAACCGGGGGACCTCCAAAGTGAGATAATGATGACGGCAAGTCAAGGTGTTCAAAATGTGGAAAATGTGTCCCAAAATGTGCCATTCAAGACGCTCTAGAATCTCGTCTAGACGGCTCGCCAAACAGAGTCCCGGTGTGAAAGTTATGATTATCCAAAGATGGAATGCTTTGCAGACCCCCGACAGGCAGGGCAGGTGGAGACAAGTGGCCAAAACTGGGATCAATGGATACGCATGTAAAGCTCAAGCTGTCGATCATGCCAATCTTTTCGGTTCGCCATTCGGAGCTCAAACGAGCAAGTTATGGCCTATGGAATATTTGTCGGAGGGGTCGGGTATGTGCTCACCGGGCCATGTTGGTAAGCGCGCCGATAGGAGTTTTTTTATCTCGCTAAAGTTCTAAAAAGTGGCATGCGATATGGAAAGTCAACCGGAGTTTACGGCTCGTTGATCGAAGTTGTGGGCGCTAGGATACGTCCAAGTGCCAAGCTCACGGACGATCGAGACAAAGGCAGATTGGGTTTTTTTCAGCGTTATGAATCTCCGTTCGAAGATCTGAGATGACTGAAAGGTGGAAAGGTTCTTAGGATAGGGCTTTGACGAGAAAAAAATTCAGTATGGCAGGGCCAAAATGTGTGTGGTTTCGCTCATTGTCAGCATGCGACAGGGAGGTTTAAAAATTGAGGTCCTTGGCGGTAAGGTCAAAAGTGAAAAGTTATCCTCAAGGCTAAAAGGAAAAAAAGAAGGGGTGAGTAAAGAATAAAGAAAAAGAAAGCTCAAAGAAAGTGGCACGGGCGCAGTGGTGCCATTGCCAAAAAAAGTTTTTTTTTTCTTTGCTTTAAAAAAAAACAAAGTGGGAAAGGGAGAAAAAGAGAGTGCAGCGGTTTCGAGCTGTTGGGTTTTTCTTGGGTTTTTCTTTGGGTTTGGGGAAGAAGGAAGCACTTCGTGAGATCGGTGTGATCGAAGCCGACACCCAAGGGAGAAGCATAGCTATGAAGAGGTTCGAAAAGTCGAGCGACATGTGGAGAAGGAAGCCAGTGAAGGCTACCAAGAGGAAGCGACCCGTGCAAGTGATGGTCGAAGCGACATGTGGGGAGTCATCGAAGCAGGTGTGGAGCGCCGCACAGTGTCTTGAGAAGGAGAGAAAATAAGAAGAATCGCTAAGGTGCTTCTTCACGTGGGCGAATGTAGAAAGGCGAGGGCAGTTGAAGAACTTGTGGCAAAAGAAGTGTTCAGCGAGCAGCAAAGAACCATTTTGGGAGCCTCCTGCAAAGAGGGTTGTGTCTGTGTAGTGAAAAGTTTTTTTTTTTGGAATAGCCATGGCCATGGGGTACTGAAGGTTGTAATCAGTTTTTCTTGAAGCAAGATCAAACCCACTTTTCCCCTATCAAGTGTTAATTTCCCCTTCCCCTTTTCTCTTTCTCTTGCTCTCGTTCGTGTCATGTGGTGTCGGAAGTGTGGAAGTGTGTGCTCCCCCGAACCGACGACGTAGGTGTGTACACAAAGAGAGTGAGTAAGAGGAGTCACATGGGTTGAGAGGGTCGAGATCATTTACAGTGGTGTGTGCATTGTGGGTGGGTGATCTTGTTGGCGATAGGTGCATCGGGTAGAGTGCAGGCAAGACCCTACTAGTGAAACTTGTTTCTTTTGAAGGTGTTTTCGAGAGGACAGGGGTGTTGTGAATACCCTGTGCTATATAGGGGCCATTGTGTTTGTGTCGAGTGTGTTCCCCATTCCCCCTCTCCATCTTCTTGTGCCCCCACGGAGGAGCACACTGATTGCTCCGAGTTGAGTAAAGAGAAGTAGTTTTTGGTGCTGGTCAACATAGCGTCTCAAAGTTATGGGCCAATTTTTACAGGTGAAGAAAATCCTGATGAGTGGGTTGCAGACTTTGAGTTGTATATGCTGTCGTTGCGCATGCCAAACGAGGACAGCAAGATGCAAACATTTCCTTTGGTGATGCGCGGGAAGGCAAAGGTATGGTACGAAGCTTTAGAAGGTGAGCCGAGGCATGCATGGCCATCTCTGCGCACGCGTTTCCTACATGATTTCCACAAAGAGGCATCCCCGGTGGAGATGGATGCCAAACTGAAGGCACTCAAACGGGATGTAAGTGAAGAGTTCAGTTTGTTTTTGGATCATTTTGAAGTGTGCTGGGCAGAGTTAGCGAGTGCCATGCAATTGGCCAATGGAGACTACTTCAACCTCGATAAATTCATGGCATGCCTACATCCTAAAGTGAGGGAGAAAGTGGATTTTGAGATCCCAGAAAACTATAATGGTGCAGTGGCCATCGCAAAGGCTAAAAGCAGAAAAATAAAAAAGAAGATTGAACAGGGTGTGTTGGTTTATGAAGCGATGGTCCAACCTCAAGGTCCAAGGGATGCTGTTCATGATGAAAGCTAGGCAAACCGAGGTGTAGCCGTTGTGCCACAAAATTGGGTGCGAATTGTGCAAGATTTGTGTGAGCAAATGCAGGAATTGCGGCTAAGCGTGATGGATAGAGGTTAACCAAGAGGAACAAGGGGCAGGGCAAGGCCACTACCTGGCCGGTGTTACAATTGCGGTGAAGAAGGACACTATGTGCTAGATTGCCCTCATCCGCTAAGAGAAAGAGGTAGTATTTATCCACTCTTTGCAGAGGTAGAGGACAAGTACAGCTCAATGGCCCGAGGGAGCAGGTAGTTGAGAATTAGGTGCAACCAGCTTTTCAGGATGGTGGTGACGTCCCTAGGGTGAATATCATCGGAGCGGATAAGCAGGATATTGAATTTTTGGCCAACAAAAGAGCAAGGATGGAAAGGGAGTCAGAAATCGAGTGGGAGACGAGGGCCCGTAAAGGTAAGGAGAAAGTGTACAAAGGCAAGGAGCAGCTGGAAACTAGCAAGAAGAGGAGGCGTCGCAAAATCAAGCAAGCAGCCTTAGGGCACGGCTACCCGGAATATGACTTGGTAAGAGATGTACAAAATCAAAAGGCTAACATAACCTTTGGTCAGTTTTTGGCTTTAAATCCCAAGCTACAAAGACAGTGGTCTACAAGTGTTAGCACGAGGCTGCCAAAGGCTAAGGGAAATGTGCATGCAATAAAAAAATGGCATTAAGAGTGGGTAGCATGACGGATGTCCTTCCTCTAGTTGATGCAGTCATAGAAAAGAGGATGTAGGTTCAGGCCTATCTAGACGGTGGAGCACAGATTTGCGTCATGACGGAAGCTGCTATGAAGGAAATAGGGGTCAAAGTAGTAGCTAAATCAAATGTACGCATTGATAGCCGTTTTTTGGCTTTCCATAATTGCCATAGTAAGCTACCTCACCCTACCAAATTCACCCAAACGCTATGGCTATCCCTACCATTTCACTGTACATAGGCGTGTGTGAGTTAGGGGGCTTTTCCCATATCTTCTTAAAAACCCTCAGCTAGCTAGTCACTGGGCTAGTTGAGCCAAAAAAAATAAAAAATAAAAAAATAAAAGTATATTATGGCCTCTTTGTGTGTAAATATTTCATTGTATATATGGCCTAAATATAGGGATATTTTATAATTATTTTGGTATTTTATTTAAATATTTCTACTTAGGTGTGTGTTTTATTAAACCTATGTACACCTTCTTTCATCCTCTTACACCATAAGTATATTTTTTGCCAATATGTACATACTCTAACCTTATATTTTTCCTTT
The DNA here is from genome assembly GCF_014529385.1 of Adiantum capillus-veneris. Lineage (NCBI taxonomy): Eukaryota > Viridiplantae > Streptophyta > Polypodiopsida > Polypodiales > Pteridaceae > Adiantum > Adiantum capillus-veneris. The sequence continues at coordinate 92,862,988 of NC_140956.1, read as the reverse complement.
ATACAAATCACTCCCACATTTTCACCCTCACCCTCGTGAAAACAAAAAATTGATTTCTACTCATTGGTCACGTTTATTATATTATTTACTTGCATACCTTTTCCTCTTTCATCCAAAATAATTCAAAGAGGGACCATATCATATGATTTCAATATCTTTACATATCCATAAATCCTCCATACTTTTATTATTATTTTTACTCATTATTCTAACACCATGTGCTCATTGAGCTAAAGTCCATGAATAGTCCATACACTAGTCCCACCATGTATATATTTCTTTATTCACCAATAATCCTCCTCCATGCATGGGTCAAGGGCAACTTGGATGCTTTGTATTATAATATGACAAAGGAGGGGCTCACTCTTGGATGCATTGTACAAATTCAACAAAGGAGGGGTCCACTAAAAGACTTTTGCAGGCATAAAAACAGGCTTTTTGGTGAGAATTTTGGCACCTATCTCCACTCCGAATTTGGAGCGGTGGTCAAAAGAGAAAATGTAGCCCACACTCTGAATAATCACCTCAAATGTTTTCATGATTTTTGGAGCTACCAGCGGTGAGATATGATTTTTTGAGTGGACCCCAGTCTGCCCACTTTTCTCACAAGTAGCCTATAGTCTTCTCTCACCTCTTTCCACACTTCTACACACACACACATTCCTCTCAATCCCTCACTCAAACCTGAACCTTCAATGGTTTCTCTCACCTTCTTCACCATTAACCTCCCCACTTACTTCCATAGCTCTCATATGAGCTCTCCATGTACATACACCATCTCTATGCCTCTCTCTATTACTTCCAAAGTACAATTCCATCTTACCCCTTATCTATATACATAAATTTAGCATGTATACCATGATTAACCTCTGCAAATCAAGAGATCTCATCAACGGAATTACCATTTTCATCACGATAATCAACCTTGGCGGCGGTGGCGTAAAGAAGGGAAGACGAAGAAGAAGATCGATAGTCATTTTGAGAACCTACACAAGTAAGTCCCAAACTTCTTCAAGCTTCACCATCACAAGGATTTGCTCACTTCATTCAACCATCCACCTCATTCTACCCATTGTAAATGTAACATTAACTTTCTAGTGATTACTAACACTAACCACTAACATACTAACACAAAATAGCCATTGACCTAACCATAAAAGACACCTCACCTCAAGACATGTGTATAGTAACTCTCTCTCTCTCTCTCTCTCTCTCTCCTTACTTACTTTCACCTGGTCTACCATCAATAATGCTCTCTTTTGAGCCCACACCCATGACTCAAGCAGACAAAGAAGGCCCGCAATGTTTTGATATTCAAAAAAATCATAATCCTGATTTGTTAGCTTGTAAATTAGGATTTCTAATAATCTTAATGAGGGGTCTCCAACCTATAAATAGGCCCCTCTCCTTCTTGTAAAACGACCTCCAACATCTCACATAACACCCCAACACTCTATGCGTGAGGAGAGACTTAGGTGTAGCAACCACTTGTGAGCTTCACTCTTGGTGTGAGAGAAGCCTTCAAGCTACACATTGCAAGCGAGAGAGCGTGAGTTCCACAAATCTCAAAACCACTATTATATATGCTCCTTCATCATCAATAAATTGAGGTTTGGTGCATCAAAGGCGTGATTTGATGTTCAAATCTTCGTCCTTCCATTTGTGCAATACGGTTTGGTGAATTCAAGGTGACTTGTGTATTTTGAGTTTTTATCGGTAGATCTTGATTTTAGGAAGTGTTTTAGTGTGTTTTTCATTGCCAATTTTGTGTCCATTGTAAGAGGGTATTGTGGTGAGAGGTCTCCCACACCCTAAGACAGTGTGTGTGTGTTTTGGCAATGTTTAGCAATCACTAAGCATTGAGTGAGTTTTGTACAAGTTCTACGATAGCAACCTAACGAACCATCTCCATTTGCAAGTCACAAATAAGGTATTATGCAAGATCCTTTTCTCTCTCTCTTACCTTTTCTCTAGCTCTCTCTGATCCATTTTGTGTGTGTCTTAGTGTGAGGTTGCTTGTGTGTGTTGTGTGGTGCATCTTCTTGGTTTTACCAAAAATCTCTCCTGCATCCTAGTTCGCATACCATAACTAGGTGTTGCCCCTATCTTGTTTGGGTTTGGCTGTGGGTTTGTTGTTTTGTTGTGCTTGTGGTTGCCCCAGCCCCAATTGAGCAACACGGGAGCCTTGACGGGTGTTTAGAGGCCGCCTTTCTTGTTGCCCGCCCCGGACCGCCTCAGCATGCGGATGGCTAACCATACCAAAGCGAGGTGTTTGGGCGTGGCTCAAGACGTAAGAGTGAAAGTGATGGGCATTGAGTGCCTCATCGATTTCTTTGTGATGAAAGCGGGTGATAATGCTTATCCAATCATCTTGGGTAGGCCATGGCTACTTGCAATAGGGACTAAGCGGGATTGGGGGAGCAGAGTGTTCACCTTGCCTGACAAGGAGAGAGGGAGACAGGTGGTGCTTGATTTGAAGACCAAAGAGAGCCGTTTTCACCCTGTGGCAGAGAAAGATGAAGGTGATACAACAAGCTATGAATACGAGACCGAGACAGCCTATGATGAGGGCTACACGGATACTGAGGAAGAGGAAAGTGAGGATGATATGCTAAAGATAGATGCCGACTTGTTTGGGCACTATTGAAGGCTCCCAAGTAAAAGGGTAGGTGCAACCACAAGTTGGTGGCATAGGTGTGGAGGAGGTAACTGCTATGCTAAGCGAAGATTTGACCAAGAAAGAGAGAGAAGGCTATGTTGAGCTGTGTGCCTCTTTTTTGAATTTATTTGCGATGAAGTACGAAGATCTACAAGGAGAAAAGGGTATAGAGCACAAAATAGTTCTTAAAGAAGGGTGCAAACCAAAGGCGCAGAAGCTAAGAAGGTTAGGGGAGATTCATAAGGAGGATCTTTGGCACGAGATTAACCAGTTTTTAGGTATCATATACCCCGTGAAGGAGTCGGGGTGGGTTTCTCCAGTGGTTATCACCCCTAAGAAGAATGGAAAATGGTGGGTGTGTGTTGATTACAAGCCATTGAATGCGGCGACCAAGAGAAACCACTACCCACTGCCGTTCCAAGATGAAATCTTAAATCAGGTGGTAGGTCATGAAAGATACTCTATTATGGATGGATTTTTAGGGTACTTTCAGATAGGGATCGCTCTTGAAGACCAATTGAAGACGAAATTTATCTCTCCATGGGGATGCTTCGCCTATTTGCAGGATGCCGTTTGGTTAATTGAATGCCTATGCCACCTTCTAGGACTGGATGAATATAACCAACCCAAATGATTTTCTCATATTAAATTGATCACTTAATGTGGGAGAATAAACGGGAACAAGTGTTAAGATATAGATATGTGCTTATAGATCTATCTCAACACGGGGCCAATAGTAAAGGGGCCCAAATGGGAGATGGTCTATCAAGAGCAAGGCTAACCAATGGAGCATAAGACCTTAGGATTAGCTTCATTGAAGACCTCCAATAATGTGTGTAAAAGTCCTTTGACCTTAGGTAAGCTAGGGCTGAGCTTAAGGTGGGAACCCGGCCCAAACTTGAGGTGCTTGTCGTGCTTGAGGTGCTTGATTAAGATACTTGAGGTGCTTGACTGGCTCCATGCTTGAGGTGCTTGATTTGGTGCATGACTAAGGTGCTTGAGGTGCCTTGAGAAGCTTGTGGGAACACCCCTTACTTCAAGTGCTTAGTCATGCTTGATGACTAAGGGGCTTGCTCATCCAAAGTCAAAAATATCCCTACAAGAAGGGGGGCGATCCTACAAGGGGCGGGGATGAGAGAGAACACACACACACACACACACACACACAACAAGGGAAGCCCCAACTTGAAGAGGCAGCAAGGACACTTGTCAAGTTCCTCCTCATGTTGCCCTCATGGTGTGCTTGAAACCTATTGGTTGGCCACCCAAGGGGTCCAATGATAATAAAGGATATTTAATTAATTTATTTTGCATTTATCAAGTCCTCTCTCTCAAAGGGGAAAGGGGGACACTTGTCCCAAGGCTATCCCTGTTGCTTGTAATGGCTCTTGCTTGTGATTGGCTAGGCCTGGAGGGGTCCAATGAGCTTCAAGCATGAGCTACAAGGGGGGGTCAACCCAAGCAAGCTAGGGGGGTGCTTAGGGGGTATACTCACCCACACACACTCACAAACACTCTCATTGTATACTATGCAAAGTGCAAGAGCTCCCTCTCTTTCTCCAAGCAAGTAGAGGTTGCGAGCCTACACCAACACTCTTGGCTATGGAGTACAAATCCATCCAAGAGCCATGCTTCAATGCTTGAGCTTTCCATCTATTTCTTCTTCATTACTATGCTATTATGTATGCTAGCACAAGAGTTATGATAAGTGAGGAACTAGCTCTTTCTCGTATGAAATGTTTCTTCTTCCTCTTCCCTACCCTCATTCCCTGCTAGCTCTCTCCACCTTCGAAGGTGTTTGAGGTCTTGGGACTGAGGCTTGGTATTGTTAAAGCTTTCTTCAAGTTTAGTTTATGCTATGATGGTGATGCATGAAGATTTCCATCTTCATTGCTTTACCTAGGTCACAAGGAACACAAAGAATGTATTGTAACAAGTCTCTCTTTATGGGAGAAATCATAATACAAATGCCTATTGGAGGGGGGACCGGCTCCACATAAATCCGGTCCTCAACTGTTGTCATGTTCTCTAAATTCTCTCTCTTGCAAAAGTATTGTCTATGCCAAGTTAACTAATTGCTATAATTATGGTGCTATCTTCAATTATGTCAACCCGCTATGCTCACAAAATCATTTCTTGAAAGTACTCTCATTAAATTCCGCTACTCTCAAATTGAATAGGAAAATTCCATTACATTGGTATCAGAGCATAGGGTTTCTCTTTTCTTGCTTAAGAAGAGAGGTCCTTAAGTAGCCTATAAATGGTTGATGTTGTTAATTATAATAGAGTAAGTGGAACTCGGATCTAATATCGGTTTTGTTAAGCCCACTATGTGGGGGATGGTGCACACCTCGGGAGCTTTGGACTTAATAATAGAGTCATTTTAGACTTGCCTACGGCTTTACCATTATTGAGCCATAAGAAGTCCGAAAGGAGCTAGCCCTTGGAAACTCTGCTATGTTAGACCTACTCCTCTACTCTCTATAATGAACCAATTTGAGCAGTGGGTGTAGATACTTAAGAGCCGATTTTCAAAGGCTAAGAGGAGTGGCAACTAAGGTTTTGTATTGCCAAAGCATACACTAAATATAAACATAAATTTTGTTAACATGGTTGACAATAATCAAGAGAGTAGAATGAACATTGATAGCTTTGATTTTGCACATGAAGGTGCTAATGATGATGCTCCCATGTTTGTGAATTATCTCGTCACTAGGTTGCAACAAGCTATGGGCAACCCTGTTTTGCAAGCCGAAGTTACTCAACAACTTCGTGCTTATGGAATTTCCCTTCCTCTCCCAGAGGAGAGAGAGCTTAGGAGGCCCCTTGAAGAGACCCCCAAAAGAAGACTCTCTCCCATTCGAGAGGAGGAATCCAAAGAGAAAGAAAGCAATGACAGTCTAAGTTCTTCTGAAGATGTGGCTCCACGAAGACGGCGGTCTAGACGATTGCCTACTCCTCCCAAGAGGAAAAGAGCAACCCATAGTCCTTCTCCTCATCACTCTGAAAGGCAAGAGAGGAAACAAAGGAAGAAAAGGGCTAGGAAGAGGTCACCCTCTTCTCCTTCTTCTTCACCTTCCTCCTCTTCCGATGAAAGTTATGGCTATTCTCCTATAGAATACAAGAGGGGAGGACATCGCAAATTATTTCCTGCATGGCGAAGGTCACAAAAGCTAAAGAAGTTCAAGGAGGGAGGAAAGAGTATCTCTTTTCTCATCGATGATGGCACCTTTGGTTCTACCGACAAAGTGTTGGCCTTCATCCAGCAATTTGATGCGGCCTTTGGGGACGAGGGCTTCACAGAGTCCTCCAAGCTACGCCATGTAGCTATGCACTTCCAAAAATCAGCTCGTCAATGGTGGGCTAGCCTTCGTGGCAATGGACAAGCCCCAAAGACATGGAAAACTCTACGAGTTTCCATCATGAAGCAATTTCTTCCAAGTGATACTAAAGATAAAGTTCTTACCGAATGGCGCGGATTGAAGCTTCTCTCTCATGAGTCTATCAACAAGTATGTAGACAAGTTTTGGGATTTACATCTCAAAGCTACTGTCTTTCAAAAGATAGACTTTGCCGAGAAAAGATAGCAATTCTGTGCGGGATTACCTGAAGAGATGGCCGAATACATCAACTCTCAACGGCCCGGTACTATTACCGAAGTAATCCACCACACCATGGTTGCTTCACGCATCAATTTCCATCAAGGGGCTAGACGTAATGTCAAGCCCATGGAAAAAAAATATTAAAATGATGCAAAGGGGAAATCCAATGCTCAAAATAATTCCCAAGGCACTTCCAACAACAACAATCGGTCCAAGGAGAAGGGAGTTTACAAAGGTAAAAACAAACTCTCTCCTGAAGAGCTTGAAGCTTTTCGCAAGGACCATAAGTGTTTCAAGTGTGGGGAGCAAGGACATGGCTATCGTTCTTGCCCCAAGAAGAATACTCGCAATGAGACTCCTAGGGCTTCCACCATCGAAGCTCCAAAAGAGGATGCTCATTGCAAAGGATCATCACTTTCCTATGCGTGGGGAAAGGTAAGAGAGCGTGGGGCTCTACTCTCAACTTCATATCAATAGAGTTGGCCACCAAGTTGGGCATTCAAGCTTTTGAGATGGGAGATATAGTAACAGCTGATGCAACTTTCAAGGGACAACAAGCCTCCGTTACTCCCTTGATTGGGAAGTTGAGGCTTCACGTCCAAAGCTATGTCGACAAAGAAGACTTCTTCATCTCTCCTCTCCAACATCAGGATGTTATCCTAGGGGCACCATGGTTTGATCGCATGGCTGCCAACATGAAGTTCCCTGAAAGGAGAATTTACTTCACCTACAGGGGAAAGAACATGTATATAGATGCTAGTGAGCGTGGTCGCACTATTCCACTTGTAAATCCTCTTTTTTTGATAAATCAATGAAGAGCTCAGTTTCTGCGGACATGATTTATGTCAAAGAGTCTCTAAAAGCTAATAATGTTTCATCAAATGAAAATGATAAGAATCAAGAAGAGTTAGACTTGTCTACTTTTCTAAAAGGATTCCAAGATGTGTTCATCGATGATATCCCTATGGACCTACCTCCAAAACGAGGGGATGATGACCATCGTATTGAGCTCCTTCCAGGAAGCTCACCGCCTAACAAACCTCCTTATCGAGTCTCACAAGCTCAACAAGAGGAGATTATGAGGCAAGTACAGGAATTGGTAGACAAAGGGATGGTGAGGCCTAGTTCCTCTTCCTTTTGTTCTCCAGTCCTTTTAGTGCAAAAGCAAGATGGTACATACCGTATGTGTGTGGACTATCGAGCAGTAAACCATATCACTATCAAAAACAGATTTCCTGTGCCTTGGGTAGAAGATCTATTTGATAAGCTACAAGGCTCTACCTACTTCAGTAGGATTGACCTTAAGAGTGGCTATCATCAAATAAGGATAGTGGATGAAGATATCCTAAAGACCGCGTTTCGCACAACATTTGGTCTTTATGAATATCTAGTCATGCCTTTTGGCTTGACTAATGCACCAGCTTCTTTCAATCGTCTCATGGAGAAAATTTTTAGACCATATCGTAAATTCACTGGAGTGTTCTTTGATGATATCATCATCTACTCCAAGTCTTTGGAGGAACATAAGAAACATCTCCAAGTGTTTTTTCAAGCCTTGATGGAGAACAAACTTTTTCTCAACCAAAAGAAAAATGAATTCTTCCTTCAAGAGATTCAATATCTAGGTCATATTATCTCTCACGATGGTATTCGTATGGATCCATCAAAGTTAGAGGTAATAAAATCATGGCCTAACCCAAGGAATCTACATGAGCTAAGAATCTTTATTGGTATGTGTGCATACTATAGATGCTTCATAGCAAAATTCTCTCAAGCAGCAGGACCACTACACGACTTAACAAGAGAAGTACGTTAAGTTTGTATGGACTGCTAAGGAGCAAAATGCTTTTGAAAAACTCAAAGAGAAGCTTAATTCCCAACCTGTCCTCGTGCGATTGATTCTGTAAATTCCCTCACGACTAACCACACCCATCACAATCAAACCATGCATCTTCAAGATAACCAAGATCCACCTCTTTGTCAAAACCCCACTGCATTTCGATATCCCGTACATCCTTCCAACTCTCACCATCTTGTAGTGATCTGTTTGGTATCTTAGTCACTATTGTAGTACACAATATCTTCGACATTGACTTGATCATCTACGGCTCACAATCCTTGGGAGATCCATTCATTCCAACCATCATTCGGCAGTTGCACACTCTAGAAGAGGTGGTGACTTGTTGTTTGATATGGACACACCTATGTCTTCATCAAAGGATTTCACATAAGATATAGACATGCTCATTGCATATGAGATTTGGACATTCCCAGAGAAAAGACCTCCATCTTGGTGGAAAGACACTTACCACTTGACCTCGACACGTCAGATCACTTGCTTACATAGGTTCATCTACATGGACTTAGGGAGAGGATCTTTCTGGCTTGGAATCTCGTGGAGAGTTTACCAACAAGATGTAGGAGATAAAGCATCCCACGACTACATTCGAACTCACCCAGAGCTTGGCTTGGATGGTAGTGCAGTCACTCTTTTACACTCCTGATCATTTGGATTCCTACAGGCTTCAGAGTTTCTTAAACAAAGGAAGAAGTTACCTCCTGCTAGAATACCATCTTGTGATGGTCCTTACATTTTCTCAATGACTGTTGCAGTACACAATAGGTTCGATGTCGGGTTGATCATCTACGGGCGTAGAGTCCTTGGAAGATCCATTCATTCCCACCATCATTCGGTGGGTGCACAATACAGAAAAGGTGGTGACTTGTGATTTTCTATGGACACACCTATGCAGTCATTAAAGGAGTGCACACGAGATATGGCAATGCTCATGGCATATGGGATTCTGACAGTCCCAGAGAAAACATCACCATCTTGGGTGGACAGACCCTTACCACTTGACCTCGACACAACAAATCACTTGCTTACACAAGAGCATCTACATGGACTTAGGGAGTTGCATTTTTTAACAAGGTATTGTTTTCATAACAACAAGGCAGTTCTCAGTTCTTCAACCCTAAATCTTGCCTTCCACACCAGATGGACTTGCGGATCCGGTTCCTCTTTAGATCATCATATTTCAGCCATACTTCCACTACTACTTTCTCCTTTTTCAGCCCACCAGGGGCTCTGTCATTGATTCCCCACCATCCGTACACCCTCTACACTGTTTGGAAACTTGTCGGGAGCATATAAGCATGCTAAAAATCAATGGAAAGAAGCATTTTTATCACCCCACAGTCACATTTTTGGGTGGACAGCATAATTTTTTCTTGTGTTTTTCACCTAGGATGAAGTTACCTCCTACCAAGATACCATCTTGTAGTTGGTCCGTTCGGTCTCTTATTGACCGTTGCGGTACACAGTATCTTTGACATTGGATTGATCATCTACGACTCACAATCCTTGGGAGATCCATTCATTCCAGCCATTGGCCATTGCGCACTCCAGACGATTTGGTGACTTGTGGTTTGCTATGGACACACCTATGGACTCATCAAAGGAGTTCACATAAGATATATCCATGCTCATGGCATATGTGATTTTGACATTCTCAAAGAAAACACATCTATATTGGGTGGACATGAACTTACCACTTGACCTCGACACCTCAGATCACATGCTTACACAAGAGCATCTACATGCACTTATGGAGAGGATCTTTAATCTCTTCCTAAACAACACCATTGCTTGGATCTAGAGACTAGAGTGAGACTTCATGGTTTTGGAATCTCTTGGAGAGTTTACTCGCGAGATACAGGAGATGAAGCATCCTGTGACTACATCCGAAGTCATCCAGAGCTTGGCTTAGATGGTAGTGCAATTATTCTTCTACACTTTTGATCATTTGGATTCCTACATTCAGAGTTTCTTACATAAAGGATGAAGTTCCTTCCTACTAGGACACCATCTCATGGTGGTACGTGCATTTACTGAGTGACTGTTGCAATACATAGTATCTTTGACATCGGCTTGATCATCAACGGGCGTAGAGTCCTTGGGAGATCCATTCATTCAAGCCATCATTTGGAGGTTGCACACTCCAAAGGAGGTGGTGACTTGTGGTTTTCTGTGGAAACACCTATGCATTTAGCAAAGGAGTGCACACAGGATATGGCCATGCTCATGGTATATGGGATTCTGACATTCGCAGAGAAAACACCACTATCTTGGGTGGATAGACACTTACCACTTGACCTCGACATGTCATATCACTTGCTTACACAAGAGCATCTACATGGTTTGAGGGAGCTTTGTTTTTGGACAATTGTATTGTTTTCGCAAGGCAGCACTGAGATTTTCAACCCTAATCTTGCCCTCCACACCAGCTCGCCTTGCCGATCTTGTTCCTCTTTAGATCATCATATTTCAGCCATACTTTCACTACTACTTTCTCTGCTTTCTTCCCACTAGGGACTGACATTCACTCCCCACCATCCCTACACCCTTTACACCGTTCCAGACCCGGTTCTGGGTGGACAACAACCTTTTTTCTTTTGTTTTTCACATAGTATTAAGTGACCTCCAGCCATGACCTACCTTCAGAGTTTCTTACACAAAGAATGAAGTTACTTTCTACCTAGACACCATCTTGCAGTACACAGTACGTTCGACATCTGCTTGATCTACTACGGGCGTAGAGTCCTTGGGAGATCCATTCATTCCAACCATCTACTTGTGGTTTTCTATGGACACACCTATGCACTCAAAAAAGGAGTGCACACGAGATATGGCCATTCTCATGGCATATGGGATTTCGACATTCCTAGAAAAACACCACCATCTTGGGTGGATAGACACTTACCACTTGACCTCGACACGTCAGATCACTTGCTTACACAAGAGCATCTACTTGGACTTAGGGAGTTGCATTTTTGGACAACTGTATTTCTTTTGAAACAAGATGGCAGTGCTCATCTTTTCAACCCTAAATCTTGCCTTCCACACCAGCTTGCCTTGCCAATCCCGTTCCTCTTTAGATCATCATATTTCAGCCATACTTCCAATGCTACTTTCTCTATTTTCATCCCACTAGGGGCTCTGACATTCATTTCCCACCATCCCTACACCCTCTACACTGTTTTGGAGACTTCCCACGAGCATACAAACACGCTGAAAATCAATGGATAGAAGCATTTTTATCATCACCCAGTCGCGTTTTTGGGTGGAAAACAGTCTTTTTGCTTGGGTTTTTCACATAGGATGAAGTTACCTCTAGCTAGGACATCATCTCGTAGTGGTCTGTTTGGTATCTCAGTGACTGTTGCATTACACAATATCTTTGTCATTGGGGAGATCCATTCATTCCAGCCATAATTTGGTAGTTGTGCACTTCAAAGGAGGTGGTGACTTGTGGTTTGCTATGGACACACCTACGCACTCATCAAAGGAGTTCACATAAGATATAGCCATGTTCATGGCATATGGCATTTCAACATTTCAAGAGAAAACAACTCCATATTGGTTTGAGAGACACTTACCACTTGACCTCGACATGTTAGATCACTTGCTTACATAGGATCCTCTACATGGACTTAGGGGGATGATCTTCGATCTCTTCCCAGACAAGTTCATGGCTTGGAATCTCTTGGAGAGTTTACCTGCCTGATACAGGAGATGAAGCATCCCGCGACTACATCTAGAGTCATCCATACCTTGGCTTAGATGGTAGTGCAATTACTCTTCTACACTCTTGATCATTTGGATTCCTACCTTCAGAGTTTCTTACACAAAGAACGAAGTAACTTCCTACCAAGACACCATCTCGTGGTGGTCTCTGCATTTTCTAAGTGACTGTTGCGATACATAGTATGTTCGACATCATCTTGATCATCTACAGGCGTAGAGTCCTTGGAGATCCATTCATTCCAACCATCATTCAGAGGTTGCACACTCCCAAGGAAGTGGTGAATTGTGGTTTTCTATGGACACACCTATGTACTTAGCAAAGGATTGCACACAAGATATGGCCATGCTCATGGCATATAGGATTCTGACATTCCTAGAGAAAATACCACCATCTTGTTTGGAAAAACACTTACCACTTGACCTCAACACATTTGATCACCTAACATGGAATCTAGATTCAACCCTTCGAGTTATGGGTGGACTAATTGTTTTTAATTAGGATATAAGCAGTTATCATTTGGGTTAATAAATCCCTTGAAAGGGATATCATCAATGAGCAATGTATTCTTTATACTGCATAAATTGCTGCATTGATACCAAACCCTCAACAAAGGCTTAAACATAGCCTCAACATTAGGCTTATCCGGTCTATAGACTTTTCGAGGATTATGGATGTAGCAATATTCTTGTCCCCATACCATAAAGAAATGATTTTTTTAATGTGGATGCTTTTCAAGAGTGTTCACATAAGTGTAAACATTCTTTTGTAGCATGGTGGAGGAAATACCAACATGAAAGTACTGACATATCTCATCCAAAACTTCAAAACAACCCAGGCAAACAACAATTGTGGTGTGACCAAGGTCACGTTTGACACAATCTGTACATGGATGCCTCTTGTCTTCTTTGCTGAGTAAAACTCCATTAAGATCAAGAATTAGTGCATGTTTCTTCATGTTGATTGCATGAGCAATATTTTTTGCATACGTTACAAAAGAATTATAACAATTTAAGTTTTTGCACTTATAAATTTCAAAACAAGGGACCATATATTTGCAACACACAATTGTAAATTGCACACGTTTATTTATGTCTCATACTCCCATACTCATCTATAATGATGTCTCCTAAAAGTGATTGCATTTCTCTATTGATGTGGGAAGATTGAAAGACTAGTTTATCTCCATCTCTCTCAAAAGAATATCAGCTTCCAAGTGGCCTACGTTTTCATGCATCAGGATGTAGCTCCTCAACGTTGATGTCTACTTGTGGCAAATTGGATCCTTGATTTTGACTGTCAATTTCACCTGCTGATGTGGGCTTTTCACAAGCCAAGCTCCCATACCCCTCTTCTCTCGTCCCCACCCCATGAAAACCCCCTCTTAGGGAGGGAGTGATAAAAGGCATTGGAAAAAGTAAGAAAAAAAAAGTATGATTATGTAAATATATAAGAAAGGTAAAATAGGCCACCTCATGCCTGCGGGGTAGCCCATCCCCACCTTGCCTCCTTTTTCTTCACTGTTGCCCCGTCGGGTGTCCCTTTTCCTCTCCTCCACTCAAAAGGTCAACCCCCTCTCTCTTCCCCTTGTCCTTTCTCCTTTCTCTCTCCCCTCAAGCTACCCCACCTCTCACCAATAATGCATTATAACTCACCAATAATGCACCCTAACTCACATGCAACTTACCCTACCTTCCAAAATAGTATACCCCACCCCCTCTTTCTCTTTCCTATCATATCCCATGACCCAAATACCCCCCTCTCTCTCTAAAGGGCGCCATGTCTCTTGTCTTGTAGCTAAATAACCTCCCCCACACTCACACACACTCAGTTTCACTGAAAAAGGTGCCCACGGACCCATCCCCACCCGGTGGTTACCTGATTTTTCTTGTGTTCACACACATCTGCACACAGATTCACCTCTGAACACACTCCCCTCTCTCCCCTCTTGTAATTACTTTATTCTCCATGTCACCTCTCACTTTTTTTCATCAACCCATCTCTCTCTCATGAGACTGCTGTTCTGGCACATATACACACAGCCAGACAAGTGGGGCCCACAGTCACATGGCCTATGTAGATAATGATTTCTTCATTTCTAAATTCTAGAATTTCTCCCCCCTCCTCCCCTATATAAAGAGGGGTCACCATCACACTAAGGACACACACCATCACCAAAGAGTACACTATGCAATGTGTGTGCCTAGTGCACACACACACACACCCACACCATCACCATCACCACAATCACCATGCTCGTCTTGAGCATGACCTCTACACCCTTGGGCTATGGAAGATGAAGGAAAACTAAATGAAGGATGATGGCCATAACCCTTGTGCGAGTCTTTGCCATCAACTCCCACCTATCCGCCATGTGCTCTACCACGCTCTCCCTTCTCATTCCCCTACCCTATGCTCCCGATTTCATCGCCTTATTCTCTAACTAAAGCTTGAGGTTTTGTGAGTATGTTTTCTTGCAATGTTTTTCCCATGTGAGGTGTGCGGAATCGCCACCTAGTCTTGTGTTTGGAGTGAGCTTGTGTATGTGTGAAGGGTGTGCGGATTCGGCATCCTTTTGTGGTGCCTAAGTACTAAGCCGCTATACCCCCTCCCTCACTCTCTCTCTCTCTCTCTCTCACTTGATCTCATTCCCTTTTCTCTTCATCATTACTCCCAAGCATCCATCTCTCTTGGATGAAAACTTTATTATGGTGGTGTGTTGTTTGCGTCCTAGCCGCTGAAGCTAGGTGGTGCCTCCTGTTTGCTTTACCATGACAGGCTCGAGGGGCGCCATTCGGTCCCCGGTGTTTTAGAGGCCGTCGGGGTTCGGGGTTCGCTTTGCTCCCGTCATTTGGTGACCCCACTGAGGATCTTTTCATGAAACCCTTCAGTTTACAAGACTGAAACCCCTAAACTATTGTGAATGGATGAATTGCTAGCAAGATTTTCTAATTGGATGACAGAAGAAGAAGAGCTCCAAGCACAACTAGACGAACTCCACATCTCCATCGAAGCTGGAGTGCCAGGCATAACGGTAATCGATTTGCAGTGGGAGAGTCAACCAACACGCCAAACCCAGTGGATATACATAGGCCAAGTGCCAAGAAGAAGAAGGAGAAGGTCGAAACCATGTCCGCAACCTACAACCAACCCACAACAACAAAATGGAAGGAGCTCTACACAATAGAGAATCAACACTATTCTACTTTGAGAATCCGGTAACTCAAGTCACCGAGGTAATTATCACAGTCAGTTTTCAAGTCGCACCTGATGCTGCAGCACAGATAACGGAATCATTGGCTCACACTCTCACTAGAGAAACTAGGGATCTACTGAGTTTGTTTCAGGAAAGAGCACCATCCTCTCCCACAAGCTTGGACAGTGACTAAGCACCTCTAAGCTTCACATGAATCAGTACAACCTACCTCAAAACAGATCACACATACCAACACGTGTACGCTCAATCAAGGTAATACTGGATTTGAAGGCTCACTACCTGCACGTCATTGACACCATGCTGGGTGGGGAGCAATTTTTTGAGGTTCTGGCATCAGATCAACCATTTGTCCTACCTTTGGTACAAGGCAATGTACCGTTTGAAGTTTTAATCTATGTCCTAGTATAAGAGGGTATACATGCCTCCTTGTAAAGAAGAAAAAAACTTTTGCAAGTTAAGCAGTGTGTCTTTCTAGCTCTCTCTTAGTAATCATGGCAAGTGTAGCATTTCCAACATTTAAAGGAAAGAAGGGGGAGGATTTGGTAACAGACTTCCTAGATGACTTTGAAGTAGCATGTGTAGTGAGCAACAAAGATACTGATGAATCCCGGGCTAGAATCTTTAAGCATCTCATGAAGCTAGAAGCTAGATCATGGTACAATGCACTTCCACAAGCAACCAAGGATGATTGGGAACCCTTAAAAACCGCTTTTAAGAGGCGCTTTGGGGGAGGTACCACTTCAGAAAAGTTGTGGGACAAGTTGAGAGACTTGAAGCAGGAGGGTCTTTTAGAATATGCCACCTATGAGTCCAAATTTGTGGATTTGTGGGAACGGTGGGTTGAGTCACTGGCAAGGGGGGAAGCTGCACCTGATTTCTTAAAAAAAGATCGGTTCACGCATGGCTTATGGCCGCTTCTCAAGGAGAAGGTGAAAGGTAGATTCTCGGCTACGTACGAGTTAGCCGTTGAGATTTCTCGCCTTAAGGACAAGAAGCTGCGAATGAAAGCCAAAGAAACCGAGTCAACAGAAACAGCAACATCACATCGACCAGGAACTACGACAACCACCATTCCACCACCACCACCGGCTCTTGGGGTAAGAGATGACCAACAAGATATGTTGGCCCATATTACTGACCAACTGCAGAATTTGTTTGTCCACTTAATACAACAAGGGAGGAGTCAAGAAAGAGATCAAGACCCTGGACGAGCACGACGACAAAACAGGGAGTATCATTGCTACAACTGCGGAGAAGATGGTCACGGTATGTACTATTGTCCCAAACCACGACAAAACTATAATAGAGGAGGTAGGAGGAACCAATTGTCACCCCCTAGAGAAAGAACACCCCCACCCCGAGCACCAACCCCACCAACACAAATTCTACGTCCACCCCAGACACCACTACAAGAATCCATTCCACCTCTTCCACCAGCCCCACCACCTGATCGCCCTGTAAACATCATAAGGCTAGAAGAGAAAGGAAAAGCCGTAGTAGTGGATCCACCCAGAGCAAAGGAGAGGGACAAGGGTAAGGAGAAGGTAACCTTTTTAGAACCACTTGAGGCCATGACTGTGAAAAGAGCTAGGAGGGAGAAGGCTACACAATCAGATGATGAGAGAAGCATGAGAGGAGAAACTAGCAAGAGGCCATCCAGGCCATGACGGAAATTGGGCATCACCGACTTCCAGCTAGGGGAAAGTTCTCAGCCCTATGATCTAACATTGGATGTGGCAGAGCAAGGACCGAAGATTACATGGCCACAAATGCTACATCTTGTACCTAAAGTAAGGCGACAATGGTCTAAAATGGTAAGTACAAGACGCTCCAAAACAAAGGTAGCCGGAGCAATTTCAGGATGCAACATGGATGACATCCTTCCAATTGTCGACGTAAACATAAAAGGAAAGAGGGTTGGAAACACCTACATTGATGGAGGTGCACAAATCTGTGTAATGAGCGAAGCTATGATGCTTCGATTAGGGCTCGAGGTTGACAGGCCTTCTCCATGCAAGGCAAAGATGGAAAACAACGCAAAAGTAAAGTGTGTGGGTGTGGTAAGTGCCGTGAAAATCAAAGTTTTCAACACTGAGGTAGAGGTAGATGTTTTTGTAATGCCTACTAAGGGGAAGGGCTATCCACTAATTTTGGGAAGGCCATGGTTGATGGCCATGAAGGCAAAACAGGACTGGGGTACTGGCCTTCTACGCATGACCGGTAAGAAAGGGGAGACAATCTACTACGACATGAGGATTGGCAAGCAGAAGCAAATGAATCTAGAAACATCGGCAGATGAAACCACTAGCGAATCTTCCAGTTCTGAGGAGGAGACCACATCCACCGACGAAAGTGACAGTTCCATTGATGTGATGGGTATCATTATGAAGGATCCACAAAAGGTAAGCACAACTGGTGATCCATCACCAAAAGGGAAACCCAATGAAGAGGAGAGCAAATCACCTGGCCTAGGAGGAAGTAGGTTGAAGGGTATGTTGTCTACGGAATTAACACTTGAGGAGAAAGATAGTTTTTTGCAAATGTTGATGGGATTTTCTAAACTGTTCATTGAAAACTATGAAAGAATCACAGGCATTACAGTGGTGGAACATCATATTAAGCTGAAGGAAGGGGTAAAACCAGTTGTGCAAAAGCTACGACGACTGGGGGTCATACAAGAAAAGGCACTCTTGGCCGAGGTAAGGAAACTGCTGGAGGCGGGATTCATCTATCCTGTAGAAAACTCAGAATGGGTGTCACCCGTAGTGGTGACGCCTAAAAAGAATGGTAAGTGGAGGGTCTGTGTTGACTACAAACCACTAAATGCAACTACAAAGAGAGACCACTTTCCTCTCCCTTTCTTGGATGAAATTCTGAATGAAGTAGCGGGTTTTGAATGCTATACCGTCTGTGATGGTTATTCTGGATACTTTCAAATACGCATAGCCTTGGAAGATCAGCTAAAAACCACTTTTATCACGCCATGGGGTTGTTTTGCATACAGGGTTATGCCATTTGGTCTCACAAATGCACCTGCCACATTCCAAAGATATGTCACATATGTTTTTCAACCGTTCTTTGGAACATCCATAAGAGTGTTCATTGATGATTTTTGTATATATAGCTCCCGTATTTCACATTTAGAAAAGATAACTGAAGGTTTGGCCAGGTTGCAGAGCCTAGGTGGGCAATTAATTGTGGATAAATGCCACATTGGGGAGAGTAAAGTCATTCTACTAGGCCATGAAATTTCAGCAAAAGGTATCAACGCCGACCTAAGTAAGGTGTCCGCACTCATAGCCCTACCTTCACCAACGACCGCACGTCAACTGGTCTCTTTTCTAGAGAAGGTGAGGTACTTAAGTAGATTCATACATCTACTATCACAACTTGTTCTACCACTGCAACAAGCCAAGCTCCCATACCCCTCTTCTCTCGTCCCCACCCCATGAAAAGCCCCTCTTAGGGAGGGAGTGATAAAAGGCATTGGAAAAAGTAAGAAAAAAAAAAGTATGATTATGTAAATATATAAGAAAGGTAAAATAGGCCACCTCATGCCTGCGGGGTAGCCCATCCCCACCTTGCCTCCTTTTTCTTCACTGTTGCCCCGCCGGGTGTCCCTTTTCCTCTTCTCCACTCAAAAGGTCAACCCCCTCTCTCTTCCCCTTGTCCTTTCTCCTTTCTCTCTCGCCTCAATCTACCCCACCTCTCACCAATAATGCATTATAACTCACCAATAATGCACCCTAACTCACATGCAACTTACCCTATCTTCCAAAATAGTATACCCCACCCCCTCTTTCTCTCTCCTATCATATCCCATGACCCAAATACCCCCCTCTCTCTCTCTAAAGGGCGCCATGTCTCTTGTCTTGTAGCTAAATAACCTCCCCCGCACTCACACACACTCAGTTTCACTGAAAAAGGTGCCCACAGACCCATCCCCACCCGGTGGTTACCTGATTTTTCTTGTGTTCACACACATCTGCACACAGATTCACCTATGAACACACTCCCCTCTCTCCCCTCTTGTAATTACTTTATTCTCCATGTCACCTCTCACTTTTTTTCATCAACCCATCTCTCTCTCATGAGACTGCTGTTCTGGCACATATACACACAGCCAGACAAGTGGGGCCCACAGTCACATGGCCTATGTAGATAATGATTTCTTCATTTCTAAATTGTAGAATTTCTCCCCCCTCCTCCCCTATATAAAGAGGGGTCACCATCACACTAAGGACACACACCATCACCAAAGAGTACACTATGCAATGTGTGTGCCTAGTGCACACACACACACACCCACACCATCACCATCACCGCAATTACCATGCTCGGTTTGAGCATGACCTCTACACCCTTGGGCTATGGAAGATGCAAGGGTTATGGAAGATGAAGGGAAACTAAATGAAGGATGATGGCCATAACCCTTGTGCGAGTCTTCGCCATCAACTCCCACCTATCCGCCATGTGCTCTACCACGCTCTCCCTTCTCATTCCCCTACCCTATGCTCCCCATTTCATCGCCTTATTCTCTAAATAAAGCTTGAGGTTTTGTGAGTATGTTTTCTTGCAATGTTTTTCCCATGTGAGGTGTGCGGAATCGCCACCTAGTCTTGTGTTTGGAGTGAGCTTGTGTATGTGTGAAGGGTGTGCGGATTCGGCATCCTTTTGTGGTGCCTAAGTACTAAGCCGCTATACCCCCTCCCTCACTCTCTCTCTCTCTCTCTCACTTGATCTCATTCCCTTTCCTCTTCATCATTACTCCCAAGCATCCATCTCTCTTGGATGAAAACTTTATTATGGTGGTGTGTTGTTTGCGTCCTAGCCGCTGAAGCTAGGTGGTGCCCCCTGTTTGCTTTACCATGGCAGGCTCGAGGCGTGCCATTCGGTCCCCGGTGTTTTAGAGGCCGTCGGGGTTCAGGGTTCGCTTTGCTCCCGTCACTACAAAGACAACATAATAGAATTTTGTATTATCTTCCAAAAGGGGCCATATCTATACTAATCACATTGAAAAAATAAGTACCTTTGTTTTTCTCACCAACTTCAATCCCTTGCTCCCTTTCTTGAATGCTTTGGACTTTGTTTGTATTTGGTGTCGCTTTTCCTATCCCTTTGTCAGTTTTTTCTTGTATGTCCTTGGTTGCAAGAGTCGCTTGGAGCTCTTCATTGGCTTCACCCTTCTTCTCACTACCCTCTGCATCCTCATCTCTTTGAGGCATGTTGTTAGTGTTGTGTGAAGGTTTTGGAGAATTTTGCACAACAAAATCACTTTGATGCTCTACCACCACCATCTCCTCTTCACTATTCCTAATGTCACTTTCATGAATTGGGTCTGTCCAATTGTAGGTAGCATGTTCTCGCTCTCTTTAATCATGTCATTTATAGTTTTTTGAGAGGTTTGTTCTTCAAGATCACTTTTGTTCTCTACAAGATCACCTTTATGAAACTAGGTCTCTCCAACAATGGTGGGTAGCATTTGTGCGGCTTGAGATATATTATCTCCATCTTCTATTTTGTTGTCTTCATCTGAAAGATGAAAAAAGCCAAATTTTTACCTATTTAGAAAATAGTCTAGTGGATTTTCAATAACCATAGTATCCATTTCATTTCCATCATTTAATCCAAACGTTTTATGCTAGAAAGGCTCCATTTATCATATCGACACAAAAATTCTAACCTAGAATGATACCTAAAGCACATTTGAAAGTGAGGCTTAATCTTAAGCTCCAGCCTAAGGCTTAAGTCTCAAAGTTTAGGCTTTTGTTTCAAGCCTAAAACTTAAGTCTCAAAATTTATGCTTATGTTTGAAGTTTAAAATGTAAGTCCTAAGCCCTTTTTAATCTTCATCATTCACTATGTGAAGACCTTTTATACTATGTGCACTGAAGACCTATTTATAAAACCCCTTATCTATGAATGTTTCAAGGTATCATCCAATTTTCTTCATAATCTATAAGTATTTTGTTATTTGTAACATTTTTTTGCTACAATTCTCATGAGACTGAACTCATATGGTAGTGCTACACTAACATACAAAGGCAAGGATCGAACTTAAGTTCGAATAAATTTCAGTTTCTTGTTATAGATTATGACTCTTTCTTAACATATGTAATCGCTACAATCCTGATAGCTGCTTATATCCTGAAAGTTTTCTGCTTATAACAAACCCTAGCTATGGGTGGACTAATTGGAACCATTGCTAGAAGATTACAAAGTTGAAAGGAGAATGCTAAGCGATCATTCCTCTTCATTGCATTGAAATTTGATGGTGCCTCATGTTCATCAAGTTTCAACTGACTCTCTTTGGCCTTGAGAGTTACTGCCTTTGGAATCTTGATTTTTCCAAGAATTCGTCCACCCTTGGGCTTCCATGCCCAAATGATGCAGCTAGTGTCTTCCCAACGTCGAGGATCATTGATGTTCTTTCTCTAATACTTGTTCCAACAATCCTTGTAAACCTCCACATCACTTGCATTCTTCTTCTTTGAAATTGTTGCCCAGTATTGTATCTTCACTTGAAGATAGGTTGGAGAGTCATTTTTCTGATCAATATCTATTGCTGCCACTCCTAACCAAATTGGGTAATTTTCATCACAAGGTTGCACAAGTACAAAGTCTCCCTTTGCCACATCAAGAGTTGGGTTGAACTCCTCAGCACGTTTGTTGCGCATTGGACCACAATAGTGGCCCTTGATTATGTCAAGTGCTTTATCTAGACCATCTTCCAATGGAACTTCAAGAGGATGATCTTTTTCACGCATACTCCTTGGCCAAAAGTCATCAAATAAAGTGTTTTCACTTTGTCCAGGGTTTTGCATAGCTTGCATGAGATTCTCTCAGTACATAAGAACTTGGTTGATCCACCTAGCATACTCACTTTCATCTCCTTTCTCTTGCAAGTGATCTTTCCACCAACTAACATACTTCTTTATTCCTTCCATAACTTTCTCACTATCTTTAACATACTCAAAGGGTGGTAATACTTTGGAACACCTTCAGGAAGCTTGGCTCCTTCTTGGTCATTTCTCTTCCATAACTCTATACCATTTTGGGGTTACCAATCCACATTTTTAGGGTGTACTTTGTACTGCATCAAAGGTATTACATCACTCATATAGAACCTAAATTGCAATGGCTTTGAATGACCCACTAAGCTATCTACTCCATCATGTAAGAACCCCTTTACAACTCCTTTAAAGTCTGCCACCTTTTGTAGGAGAAAAGGTGTTGGATGCATGCTAACACACTCACTAAAGATCTTCATCAAATGTGGAAATGTAAAAATGGCTTGTTTTCTAAGCTTCTTAGAAAAGCGACTGAACAATGCATCAATGTCTTCATGAGTGTGACCAACCATAAGAAATCCAAGTTGCACAATGTCAAATACTCCTCGTGCAACCAACAATGATAGGTATGCAAACACATATCGATTCTTATTTTTTGAACCACAAGTGTCCAGTTGCGACAACCATGTTCTTGGCAACCTCTTGAACCCAAATACATTGCCATCCTCCTGTACATGTGCATTAGTAGCAAAGATTGATTGCATCCATGGACAATCATTTCCCTGTCTAGAAGCAAAATTCTCAATGCCCACATTCACATTTGTGATTAGATCAGGTTCTGCCTCTTCATTCTCAGCACTCTGTTCCTTGCAGTATTGGTATTTCTCCTTAAGCACTTTCATATGGTGAAAAAGAGAAGCTGTAGACAAAACACAATAAAAAAGATTTGTTTGTGGTTCTACACTTGAGTTTTCTAAGCTCAAGTCACCAAACATATGTTTATCTCTTCTTTCTAAGTTTCTTAGACATTTTAAGAGAGATGCAATTATGAAGTTGGGATCACTCGGCCATAATCCCAATGAAAAGTGACCATAAGTTGTTTGTCCATGTCCATGAGTGAGCATTCCTGTCAAGGATACTGGAAGCCTCTCAACTCCATTGAGAGATTTTGGAACTAGTTTAATTTGTGGTACAGTAGTCCTACTCTGGTCCATCTTGTCATGTATAATGCACAAGAACTTGGTTGGATTCATTTATGAAGAGATCCTCCAAGCATAGTATAGATTTATATAGATCATTTGTTGCAGCATGTGTGCTCTCCTTTGTGCCATGTATGTAGCACGCTCCACCTGATTTTGGGTAGACTACATCTTGACCTTTATGGATGTGCAAATGTCACATTTAGAGAATGTGCTTGATTTTGATAAGGTAATTGTCTTGAAGACTGTGTTCCACAACCTTGAGAATGTTGGCTATGACAACGTTTTGTATTCCATTGTGACAAGTGTGTCGTTTACATCCCGCAAAATGTCCACTTGTTTGTACATTGTTGGTAGAACACGTTGAGTTTCCCGAGTGCCATGCATGGTTTTCCTTGACTTATGTGGCATTTGATCTGCATTATTATCTATGAAGCCTTGTATGAGTGCTTTTGCCATCTCAACATGTGTCAAGATCTTCCTTATTATTCCAGTGTTTCCATGATTGCCATTGCATGCTCCATCCAAGAATTTTTTACGCAGCCTGTAAAATGTTGACTTTTCTATTCCATGCATTACATACCTTCTTTCCATCAAAATTAAACTCAAAGAATTCCTCTTCTTGATCTTTTCTATTAGCCATGCTCATTCAATCCAATACAAATGTGCATCGGCTAGTGTAGCTTTGTCCCCAAAAGTCTGCCCTCGCTTGCATGATTTTAGATCTGTTTCCAATCTGGCAGCATCGCATCTCACAACAATCAATTGTTGCAACTTTGTGAATGTTTGCAGGATCACATTTGTTGAAAGCACGAGCATTACCTTTTTTTTTTCTAGGCTTAACTCTATGTGCAGAACTCCTTTTCTTACCTGTCCCATCTCTTATATCACAGTCACCAGCAATGGCATCCTTCTCTATCATTTTGAGTATGAAGAAGAAGACCTAGTTCTGTACTGGTGGTACCTTCTTCAAAACTAGTTTTAGTGTTGTTATCTATGCCATTATCCTCATAGTCATCACTGGAAGCATATAAGCTCTCAAGGAATCTCCCATTTCTTCCATGAGGAAATCTTGAATATCCTCAATGGCAGAAGAAGATCCACTGTCTTTCATCAAGAGCTCACCATTCTCAAATGTGAGCTTCCTAATAGGCCAGCTTACCAAATTCAAACTTGAAATATCACTTTGATGTGGATGCATCGACCCTTCCACAATGACACCCAAGCTACTCTCACCTAGTTCAGTACAGTTTAAAGCCTCATATGGGTGGACCAGCAATACCACTCCATTACCAAGTTTTGTAGATCTATTGTCAGCCCAAAGGACGACTCTTTTCTCTTTCCAGCTCGCTCTATCTATCAAGCCGTCTTCTTGACCAACAAGAAAATCCTCATCTATTGTGTGAGATTTTCCTCTGTCCATAACAATATTATGCAATGGCCTTTTGATGATGCTTCCAACTGCTTGAGGCATGGTTCTTGCATCCAATTGTGACGAATGGAATCAAGAAGGTGTCATCAAAACTTTCTAGTACATGTATCGCCACACATCTTGTGCCAATGATTTCAAAACCACAACGTTGAGATGCATCAGTGGAATGAATAACCCCACGAGCAATCCTTGTGGAACCATCAACAAGAAACATTGAATCACCTTGTTTTGGACCCTGCAATTTTTGAGAAAATCCAGAGATATCAGTAAAATTATATGTCTGAACATATAACTCAAAATTTAATGCATTCCCAAGATACACTCACAATTTTGGCAAAATCTTGCATCCCATTCAATTAAGAAAATCTACAGTGAGTCAATCCATGGAGGATGGTAGGAGGCTCGAGCTCAAGTTTGAGCTTGTATGTACATCCAAGTGCTAGAAATCTAAAGCTGACAAGAGTTGCAAGATAGGGACTATGTTACATTGCAGAGGCACCCATGGAATTTGATAGGAGGATGGAGCCTTTATGCACATCCAAGTGCTAGAAATATATATCTCACAAGAGTTACAAGATGGATCTGGAGTTATATTGAATCAACCCATTGGGGATGGTAGGAGGATCGAGCTCAAGTTTGAGCCTAGATGTACATCTAAGTGCTAGAAATCTAAAGCTGAAAATAAGTTTCGAGCCTAAATGTACATCCAAGTGTTAGAAATCTATACTTGTCATATAGGTTGCAAGATGTAGCCCAAGTTAAATGGAGGCACCCATAGAATTTGGTAGAAGGCTCAAACGAGCATAGATGCACATTCAAGTGTTAAGAAATCTATGAGCAACAAGAGGTGTGAGAAAAAACCCAAGGTATGCTGAAGTAGCCTTGAATTTGGAAGGAGACTCAAATTGAAGTTTGAGCTACATTATACGTTTAAAGAGTTGTAATGTGGAGCCAAGGTAATGATGAGCTTTACATCAAACCTAAGTTTCCTCGAATGACCTATCAAAAGAGTTGGAGCTTACAAGAAGGTGAGGCTTCAAAGTAGTTGCATGAGTGGCTCAAACTTAAGTTCGAGCCTAGTTAGTCATATAGTTTTCTTTTAGGATAGGACATTAGTTCAAGTAAAAGTGGCCTTGGAGATTATGCTATGACAATTGAGCCTTGATGGACATTCAAAATACAATGAGGTTTTTTTCTCAGTTGTTTATGTGTAAATCGATTCTTGGTGATTATAGTCCTTGTGTTTTACGTGTTGTAGCAGGACAATTTTACATGCAAAAAGGTGCAATGGAATCAGTTAAGGAAGAGGGTTGGTGGAGGCGGGTCCCCCACTCATTGATCCTAAGAGGTTTCAGCCAAGGAAAGTCAAAACTATGTCCAACTTGTGAGTATTATTTTCCCGAAACTCTAAAAAAACTAGTTCTAGACACCCCTAACTTCGTCGAATTTCTTGACCCCTTAAACATCGTTTTTTTTAACTGTTCAGAAAACAGTTTTTTGAATAGGGTTTGCTTAGAAAAGCGTAGAGCTGCTCTCAAGCTACAGGCTCATAAAAAAAGTTTTGCAATCAGACTCCATATGAGAAAGTTATGCTGATTTTCGTGAAGTTTTTTTTTCCACTTCTTTTAACCATCATGAAAACCATTACTTTTGGTCCACGCATGTGAGTTTGCTAATCTAAACTTGGTAGGGTTGGTGGGAAAAGCTATTAAAAACTTTTTAATGCTTTTAAAACCTTCTATATTATAATAGGTTTGGATTTTTCTACAAACTGTGACGAATTTGACGACGGCGTGACAGGTGAGATTCTTTACTCCCGCATCTCCTTGTCCTCGGTGAATCTCCTTGTGGCCCCACAAGGCTCTTTTTTACAACTCTATATTAATTCTCTATCTCTCTCTCTCCCCCTCTCTCTCTCTTCTACATTAAAATAGGGTTTGGATTTTCGTGCAGATTGTGAAAAAACTGACGACGACGTGACAAGTATGGCTCTTTACTTTCCCATCTCCCTCTCCTCTATGAATCTATTTGCAGTCCCAAAACGCTCTACATTAACTGTGTGTGTGTGTGTGTGTGTGTGTGTGTGTGTGTGTGTGCATATCTTTCTCTTTTTGATTGCAGGTGAAGATCTGATATAGCAGTGGATTCTAGATTTGAAATTTGAATTTGAATTTGAGAGAGAGTACACTTACTTGGTTGGGTACTGAGTGTGACATTTCCACTTGACATAGATTCTTTGCTTTTGATATTTAGCTCGTTTTTGGTGCCTTGTTTCCTTGTTGATAAACTAGAACAATGAACTGATGTAGCTTAAACCTCACCTTCTAATGCTCTCAAAGCACTAGCATATTCCACTCTAGTGTGGCCTCATGAGCTTATTGTGGATATTTTAGCATGATAGCGTTGCCTCATGCAAGTCCTTGAGACTTAACCAGGGCCATAGCATAATAGCTCTAGGGAAAGCGGCTCAAATTTAAGTTCGAACCTCGCCTACATATGCTATTGTAGCAAGTCTGGTTTAATGGCATCCTTGTGGCTACTTAGGGAAAGAGGCTCGAGGTTAAGTTCAAACCTTGCCTACATATGCTAATATAGCAAGTCTACCTTGAACTTAAGTTTGAACCTCAAATGTATATGATACTTTAGCACTAGGGTGTACGATTAGCCTCATGACAGTTGTGTGGCTACCACTGCCAGTAGGCTCAAACTTAAGTTCGATCCTCACTTGAATATAGTAGAGTAGCACCATCATGTAGGGCTTGTTGCTACCAAGGGAATAGAAGAACACCTTTAGGCTCGATCTTAAGTTCGAGCCTCAAGTGCATATTCTTTAGAGCTAGGATGCAAGGCTTGCCTCCTAACATCCTTGTAGCTACCAATGGAAAGAGCCTTGCTTGCATTGTAGCCCTACTATGCAAGGGCACAACCTCATGACATCCTTGTGGCTATCAAGGACATGGCAAAATATCTTTAGACTCAAGCTAAAGTTTGAGTATTTCATACTGTAGTGCTAGGGGGAAAGGTTAGCCTTGTGAAATCCTTATAGCTACTAAGATCATAGAATAGCATCCTTGTGTCAAAAAATGGGAAAAAGATTGCACTTAAGTGTAGACCTTGCCTACAACTGTCAGTATAGCACTACGATGCATGTATAGCTTCATGAAATCCATGTGGATACCAAAGGAAAAGAAAAACACTTCGAGGCTCGAGCTTAAGTTCAAGCCTCAACTGTATAAGCTATTGTAGCACTAGGGAGTATGTCTAGACTCATTCCTTAGAGATACTAATTCCAAGAGGCTCGAACTTAAGTTTGATCCTCACTTGGATAGGCTAGTGTAGCACTAGAATGCAAGCCTAATGCCATCCTTGTGGCTACCATGGGTATAGAATAGCACCTTGAGTTCGAGCCTCATTTTCATATGCTAGTGTATCACTAGGATGCAAGGCTTTCCTTATGACATCCTTGTGTCTACTAAGGGCAAGAGACTCGAACTTAACACTAGAATGGTAACCTAACAGGACATAAAAGTGTCCTTTCAGGGTTTTGGGAAAAAATTCCAAAACCATAGTAAATCCACTCATTTTGAAAAATCCTTTCATGAGCTTATAGTTAAATAACTAGTACATATGGAAAAAATGAGAAACTTGTAATTTTTCTCATCCCTTGGTCACTACAAGCCTCCAAAGTTGATGGACTAGTGCATTTTGCCCAAAACAGCAATTTCTTACGGTTGATTGCATATAAATAAGAGTGGAGATTTTTGTAGGACATGAGATAAAATGCCCCGTTAACTTCAATGGGTTGGTAACCAAAACATATGGTTGCTTTTACCTCACTATTTTTTTTTTGGGGCAAAAAAAATAGGTACAAAAAAGTTGCATTTTTGCCATTCTGCGGACCTATCATCAAAGTTTCTATAGTCATGCTCAATACAGATACTATATACATGTTTTCTTAGTTCCCTTTGGCCCTCTAGATTCAAAAGGATCCATGGAGAATGTCAAAAGGATAGTGGATCTCTTACAATTGGAACCTTGGGGGCAATGATAAAGTGCTAAATACAGCAAACATGAAAAAACTGGGTTTAGCATTATGACCTCTGGAAACCCATAGAAACTACTCAATATCTATCCAAGTTTGTAGTCTATGATTAGATATGGTCACACTACCTACAAAATACACACAATTGGCCTAAGAAACTAGCAATATTGAGAAAGTTATACTTGATACTCTAAAATGTATCGTATTCTTCAGCAATCAAAAAACTCAACCATCATCATATACTATGCTATATAGCATATTAGGTCCCCCAAAACTCAAGGAAGATTATCTTTATGTTATACATTACACTTACACAATCAAAATTGAATTTGGATATCAAGAAAGCCACCAAAAAAATCATAAAAGTGCTAATTTTGGCCAAAAAACAGGATTATGCAATTCTTGTAAATTGGTCGTAACTTTCAATTTAAACACTTAGCTCTCCCTACAAGCATCAAAACATGTTGAGAACTAGGAAGTCCTAACCTCTAGCCATCTAAACCTCACAAACATGAAGTTTAGAGTGGTGTAGTTGTCAAAAAATGAAAAAGAGCCAAAAACAGGACCCGTTTTTTAACACAGTTTAGGTTCAAAAATGTTGTGCAAGAGTAAGGTTAATGGTGAGATCGATACTCAAAAAAAAATGATAAGTTTTATTCAGCTCATAAGTCAACTTTGTGGATATATAGCACCTAGAAATTCATTTTCATACTCTTCAAATAATTCAAGCAAAATGGTCACTTAACAGGACACAAAAGTGTCCAAGGACATAAAAGTGTCCTGTTACCATTCTAGTGTTAAGTTTGAGCCTTGCCTACATATGCTAGTATAGCACTAGCATGAAATTCTAGCTTCATGACATCCTTGTGGATACCAAGGGAATAGAGAAACACCTTTAGGTTCAACCTTAAGTTTAAGCCTGAATTGCATATGATATTGTAGCACCGGTGTGTAAGGCTAGCCGAGGGATATCCTTGTGGCTACTTAGGGAAAGAGGCTTGAACTTAAGTTTGAACCTCGCCTACATATTCTTGTATAGAAACTCTAGCCTAAAGACATCCTTGTGGATACTTAGGAAAAGCGGCTCAAATTTAAGTTTGAACCTTGCCTACATATGCTATTGTAGGCTATCTTAATGACATCTTTGTGGCTACTTAGGGAAAGAGGCTCAAACTTAAGTTTGAACCTTGCCTACTTATGCTAGTATAACAAGTCTAGCTTAATGACATCCTTGTGTCTACTTAGGGAAAGCGGCTCAAATTTAAGTTCGAACCTTGCCTACATATGCTATTGTAGCAAGTCTGGCTTAATGATATCCTTGTGGCTACTTAGGGAAAGAGGTTCAAGCTTAAGTTCGAACCTTGCCTACATATGCTAATATAGAAAGTCTGCCTTGAACTTTAGCACTAGGGTGTAAGGTTAGCCTCATGACATCTGTGCTACCAATGCTAGTAGGCTCAAACTTAAGCTCGATCCTCACTTGCATATACTAGAGTAACACCAGCATGTAGGGCTTGTTGCTACCAAGGGCATAGAAGAACACCTTTAGGCTCGATCTTAAGTTCGAGCCTCAAGTGCATATTCTTTAGCACTAGGATGCAAGGCTTGCCTCATGACATCCTTGTGGCTAGCCTTATTTGCATATGCTATTGTGGCACTAGGGTGTAAGACTAGCCGAGGGACATCCTTGTGGCTACCAGAGGCAAGAGGCTCGAGATTAAGTTTGAGCCTCCCCTATATATGTTAGTATAGAACTATCATGAAAATCTAGATTCACTAAGTCCTTTTAGGATTCATGCAAGAATAGAAAAACACTTAGGATTGAACTTAAGTCTAGCCTCATGGCATCCTTTTGGTTACAAATGACAAGAGGCTCAAACTTAAGTTTGATCCCCACTTGCATATTTGAGTGTAGCACTAGCATGGAAGGCTAGCTTGATGACATATTTGTGGCTATCAAGGGCATAGAATAGCACCTTTACGCTCGATCTTAAGTTCGAGCCTCAGGTGCATCAGGGAATAAAAATTCACTTTTAGGCTCAAACTTAAGTTTTAACTTCCTCTCCATATGCTAATGTAGCACTAGGGGTGCATGACTAGCCTCATGACATCCTTCTAGCTAGAAAAATCATAGAGCTTCACTTTTAGGCTCAAATTTAATGTAGCACTAACTTGCAAGACTACTCTCATGACATCCTTGTGGCTAGCAAGGGTACAAAACAACATCTTTTTGCTCAAACTTAAGTTCGAGCCTCGTCTACACATGCTAGTGTTTTTTTTAAATGTACTATATAACTTAAACTTGTGCTCCTTGTTTAGGTTCTAACATTGTTCTTTTTGGTTGTTTCAGGAATGGAGGCTTCCAATGTACCAAGTATACCAGAGCAGGGTGCACAAGTCTTCACACTCGATGTTCTTGGAATGTCCACTCATGCCAAAACTACTGCTGCAAGAATAAAGGTTGACAAGACCTTTGAGTTAACAAAAGAAGAAGGAGTGAAGTGGTTTGTGGATACCTACGATACAGATGCAAACTACAAAGGTGACATCCATCTATATTTGTCACAAGGTGATATGAAATATGGAGACATGGGGATTGTTGTGGGTGTCAAAGATGATGTGGATGCAACAACAATGCCATGCTTTGCATGTAATGTGCTACCTATTGGAGAGACCACAAAGGAAAACAAGTGTTGCTTATCATTGGGCACTTTTCATGTAGCAGACATGAATGGTAGCAAACTAGGAAAAGAAAATTCTATTGTAAAATTAGGATTGCAGATCTCCAGCTTCACTAATCAAGAAGACTCAGGTGTGGACTGTGTGTAAGACCTAGTGAAGGTAGTGAAACATGCAAAGCGAGTCTTAAGCTTACCAAAGAAGATTGTACCTGCAAAGAAACCAATAGGGGCACTATCTAAGAAAGTTGTGGAGAAGACAGGGAAAGCCATAGTTAGGAGTGCACTTGCAGCATCAAGAGGTGCCCGTGCAAGCGCTTCAACACATGTAGAGAAGATCACTGCCACCGTTAATTTAGAGGAGCAAGAAGGTTCACAAGGGCAGGATGCACAATGACTCAGAAGAAAAAGAAAGGCAAAGGATGATTTTAGTCTTGAGGAAGATCGACAAAAACTAGCAAAGAAGAAGATGAAAAAGAGTGCACAAGAAAAAGAGGTTTCTGAAGAGGAGTTGATGGACATGGAAACTCCATCCAAAGATAACAAGGCACTGACCACTTTAGAAATCAAGAAGGGGTTCTATACTTTTGGGATTAATGAAGTCTTTAGCATTGACGTGACAAGGTGTTTTCTTGCTCTGTCAAAGTATGTGTACAAAAGATTAAATCTAGATTGGGTCAGGATTTTGACTTTAGACTTCATTCAAGAACCAAAGCAAGAGGAGATACTAGCAATTTTGATGCCTTGTGATCCTTCCAAAAAACATCCTCTTGACAAACTTTCCAAAGAGGATGTTTGCAATGTTGATTACTGGATCATCTCTACCCATTAGTGCTACAAAATGTTTGCACGGTGCAAACGTTTTAAAGGTTACCCCTCAATTGCATCGATAATTCAAATATAGACGATCAAAGATTATTCTCAATTGACCACCAAATATCTCTCGTGAAATATCCAAAGATGTGAATCTATATGTTGCAATGTCAATGCAAAAGGAGCCATTTCTTGGCCAACTTATGCAAGCACGAGCACAATGGCATGCAAATGGTTGTCCTTCTAAGCCACCACCTGGTGTCAACCAAACCAAGAAGGACTTTGAAGCTTGGAAGGTACTTGTTTGATTCTTTGAGAACATGGATGTGAGTCTTTTTAATCAATATCTATTTGTAAACTAGAGTCTATCATAGGCTCAAGCAAGACCTCCATGTGCTCATTTAGAACTTAAATTGAGGTTTTAACTTAATATTTAGTGTCACTTGCATATGAGGCTATAACACAAACAAGCGAGGCTTGAACATAAGTTTGAGCCCCACTTACATATACCCATGTATTTTGGACTTTGCATAGATGTATGTGAGCATATAAAGAAACAATTCAATCTAGCTAGGCTTGACCTTATTAAGTATGCATATCAATCCCACAAGTTAGAGCCTTGTCAATATTGATGTTGGAATTTTCAATTTTGCAGAACTTTGTTGAGACATTAGAGCACACACTTCAAAAGGGATTTGTCAAGACCAACTTGCACTTGCTTCTATGTGATGAGAAGATATGGAAGAATGGGTCAAGATCATGAGACAATATGCTCGAGGCTTGCTATCAAATACAAAGGGAGAAACAATTGACGAAGGTTCCAATGAAAATCCTAAATTTCTAACTATGAAGGGTGGTTAGATTCGACAAGCACCTGGCAGAGCAACTCTGGAACCTACATTGTTCAGGTGCATTTTAGGCCTCGAGAATAAAGAAATTCTTGAACTACAAAATACAATCTTGGAAAAAACCATCTTGCTAAAGAAGAGCAAGCATAACCCTCATAGAATGGACATGGATGAGATGGCTTGGAAGCTAAAAACAGATCGAGTGTTGAAAAAAGCAATAATATCATTTTTCTTTGATTTGACAAGGGAAAATTTATCTTGGGAGCAAGTTTGTGAGAAGTACAAGCTAAGAGAGAATGAGTACAATCAAATGAGGAGGTATAGATAGTACTATGTCAAGGACTCCCTCAACAGAGCAAAGAAGACTCCACCCTCACTTCCGAAAAGTGTAATAACTCTCCCCAATCATCTTTACAGAGCTAATATGGGCATAATATGTCAAGATGAGTCTATTCCATGGAGAATCAAGGGGGTGGGCTTTGATATTGGGAGGATCAAAGACTTTTGCAATACAGAGCACGTACCATTTCAATTGGTTGTCTTGGATCTTCATGGTACTAAAGAAAAGCTCTCTATAGAGTTTTTTGCAAATTTGGCACTCAATCTAAACACATTGAATGCACAATTCGAATATGTGCTAGTGTGTTTCATTGATTTCATCAACATCAAAATGATTGTTGAAGGGGTTTCTAGCCAGTCAACTAAGGTCCATATTGAATATGGAAATATCCAAGCAACAAGAGATGAATCATGGATAGATGGAACTGTGGACTCTGCAATGGTTGCTCTTTTTGTTAGCAAGGTTGATAGATTTAAGTCTATTGACAAAGATCATACAAAAAGAGTCTTTTTCTCAGGCTCTTGTGGAAAGGATCATGAATTTATTGATAGAAACGTCATTGATGGCCTTATCTCACAGGGTTTTGTCATGAGCAAAGCTATGTTTTGGAATTTTTTTTGGGTGGATTTGTGTTGGAGCAAAGCTTGTTGAAGAAGAGAAGGTCAATTGCTCTATGTAAAGATGATTTTGAAGCATTGGAGTTAGAATCTCAATGCTCTAGTCTCTTAGAGAGCAATCCGTCCTTGCAGGAGTGGTGTGGTGCAAGTCAAGCATCACTTGCGAGACAAACAGTGGAGCTGTATGATAAAGAAAAAGAAGACCTTAACAATCTTGACATCGATGATCAACAAAGAAGTGGAGATGATGTTGATGGAAATGAAGACAACGATAACGTAGACAACACGGATGATAGTGAAGTTCAAGAATCTATGAATTTTGATCATCAAGGGGGGGGGAGACAATGTTGGAGAAGTGAGTCCAGTTGTGGATGTTGAGTGTGCAAAAGAAAATGATGAAGATAATGAGGATGATGATGCAGGCAATGAGGATGCACAAGAGGATGATAGAGCCCCTCAAGACATTGTAGTAGCTGATGAAAAAGATGTGAATGCTTCTAAGAGTATTTTTGATACTAGGTTTAATGATGCATGCCATTATCATGTACGAACATACTCCTAAAGTATAAAAAGGAAGGATAGTGTATTGAATTGATCAATTGTGATACTTTAGGTCCTTCAAACACTATTTTCTTAATACTGTCTTGTGTATTTATCTAAAAGTGTGTCATTTTAATTAGATTTAATTGTTGTTGGTTTAAAAAATGATGGGGGGGATCAAACTTGAGTTTGAGCCATCACAAAGCACATGTCTTTATTTAAAGTGTCAATTCACAAAGCATAGCAAACATACAAATGTGTATTAAGAGTAAGAAATTTTGGTTTTGGTGAGACAATAATGAAGTGTTACCAAACACTAATGAGGGTCAAACTTAAGTTCAAGCCTAACAAGAAGAGATAGTGAAGCACATTTGTATGAACTTCAATCAAAAAAGTCATGGGACTGAGTTGTTCTAAGTGAGACTTGAACTTCCATATAATAGTGTAGCACTTGCATATGTTACGTGAAACTCATAATGTCTTTGTACCTAACAAGGCATTGAAATTTAGTTTGTAGGCTCGAACTTAATTTTGAACCTTGCCACATGTTAGTGTAGCACTACCATGTTAGGCCAATCTCAAGAGAATTGTAGTGATATAATCTTCCAAATAGAAATACTTACGGATCATGAAGTAAAAAGGATCATACCTTGAAAAAATCATAGTCAAGAGGTTTTTTGAATAGGCCCTAGATGTGCACAATATAATAATTTTATACATAGTGAATGCATTGAGACTAGACATGGCTTGGGATTTAAGCCTTACACTTGAAACATAAGCTTTAGGTTAAGACTTAAGCCTTAGGCATGAACTTAAGTTTGAGCCTCACCTCCAAATGTGAAATAGATAGCATGTTAGGTGAGCATCACGTGATCATGTGTATGAGTTTCAACAACAAAAGTCCTTGTCATAGAATCCTACTTCAGTACTTCCACGTGAATCTCACAATTTCATATCCTATTGTAGCGATTACATATGTTAAGAAAGAACCATAATCTATAACAAGAAACTGAAATTTATTTTGTAGGATCCAACTTAAGTTTGAGCCTTGCCTTTGTATGTTAGTGTAGCACTACCATATGAGTCCAGTCTCATGAGCATTGTAGCAAAAAAATGTTACAAATAACAAAATACTTATAGATTATGAAGAAAATTGGATGATACCTTGAAAAATTCATAGATAAGGGGTTTTATAAATAGGTCTTCAGTGCACATAGTATAAAAGGTTTTCACATAGTGAATGATGAAGACTAAAAAGGGCTTAGGACTTACATTTTAAACTTCAAACATAAGCATAAATTTTGAGACTTAAGTTTTAGGCTTGAAACAAAAGCCTAAACTTTGAGACTTAAGCCGTAGGCTGGAGCTTAAGATTAAGCCTCACTTTCAAATGTGCTTTAGGTATCATTCTAGGTTAGCATTTTTGTGTTGATGTGCTAAATGGAGCCTTTCTAGCATAAAACGTCTGGGTTAAATGATGGAAATGAAATGGATTCTATGGTTATTGAAAATCCACTAGAGTATTTTCTAAATAGGTAAAAATTTGGCTTTTTTCATCTTTCAAAAGAAGGCAACAAAAGAGAAGATAGAGATAACATATCTCAACAAGCACAAATGCTACCCACCATTGTTGGAGAGACCCAGTTTCATAAAGGTGATCTTGTAAAGAACAAAAGTGATCTTGTAGAACAAACCTCTCAAAAAACTTCAAATGACATGACTAAAGAGAGCGAGAACATGCTACCTACAATTGGACATACCCAAATTCATGAAAGTGACATTAGGAATAGTGAAGAGGATATGGTGGTGGTAGAGCATCAAAGTGATTTTGTTGTGCAAAATTCTCCAAAACCTTCACACGACACTAACAACATGCCTCAAAGAGATGAGGATGCAGAGGGTAGTGAGAAGAAGGGTGAAGCCAATGAAGAGCTCCAAGCGACTCTTGCAACCAAGTACATGTTGGAGCTATATATGGCTCACTCTACTCAACTTGGTCTCACCTATATATTTCTATCTTGTCCTCAATATGAATTAGTATTTGGGAGCGTATATGGTGTGTCTCTTGTCTCGTCCCTCTCTCTTTCTCTCTACATCTCAACATGGTATCAGAGCGGTAACGATCACGCGCCCATTCAATTCATGGTGACAAAACAATATGTGTATTCAATTCGCATGTAAGATTCAAAATTGCTACAAATTTTATTTTTGAGCGTTGATTCTTGTTAACTGTGGTTGTTTTGTGTTAAGAAGAATATGATTAGTGTTTTGTGTGGCGTTTATTGCTAATCAATCTAATCGTTGATTTTGTTTGATGACACCTTGAAATTCATCGCAATTTTTGGGGGTGTTCTGCTCAAAATTTGGAGAAACGAGAAAAGCGCGATGACGCGTAGCGCCATTGCAAAACTTGTTTGTCTCCTTGAGCTTCAATTTGAGTTCTAGGTTTGCGTCAATCGGTTCGCAGCAGAAAGTTATGCTATTTTTACTACAATTGAGCTTGACGCAGCTTTCTTCGTCCTACTTCTTCGTGAAGCATCCGCGATCGTTTTTCTTATTTTGGCGTTAACTTTTTTGAGAAGATTTAGCTTTTTGCTATTCGTATTGTGGCCGTCAATCTTGCATCTCACACCACTCTATTTTAAGGATTCTTTTATTATTAACGTCTCCTTTACCCTATCCACACTAGTAATAAGAAATAATAAATATTACTGATAATTATTCCTAGGTAGTGCATGCATATAGGTAGTGGATAGCTATAGTGTAGTGAAGTGTTATGGAAAGTGATTGATCACTCATAGGTACTATAGCATGGGATCATAAATACACAGGGTAGTGATATCAGAATTAATTGGTATACATTTGGTAAGACCAATTAGACAAGGTATGATACATGTACAGGTGACAACTAATTAAGAGGTATATTTGCGATAATAAGGCTCATATAAATTGTCTCCATAGAGATTATTACCCACCGTGCTATACATAACTAGTAAGTCAAAGCATTATTGTTATCCACGCTAGCAATAAGCAAAAAATACCTCCAATGATAATTATTCATAGTAGTATAACATGCATATAAGTAGTAGATATTTATAGCGCATGGAATTGTTATGGCAAGTGATTGATCCTTCCTATGTAGTGGAAACCTCATGGGATCATAAATACCCAAGGTAGTGGTCTCAAGATTTATTGGTATATATTGGGTGAGACCTAATGGAGAAGGTATCATACATGTAGAAGTGACAACTAATTAAGAGGTATATTTGCGATAAGGTCCGTATTGCTTGTCTCTATAGGGATTATTGCCCATCGTGTTATACATAACTAATAAGTTGGTCGATCATTGTGCACCACGCTAGTAATAAGCAATAAAAAGTGTTAATGAAAATAGGTTTAAGTAGTAAAGGAGTAGTAAATAGGTATACCACAAGGAAGTGTCATGGCATGTTTATTGATCATTCCCACGATGTAGTAACATGGGATCTTCTTATGCCTTGGATAGTGACATGAGGCTTGATTATTTTCAAAAAGGACTGCATTAATTGTCTCCATAGGGATTATTTCCCGTCATGTTATACATAACTAGTAAAATAGTTGATTAATCCACACCAAGCTTGTAATAGGAAGAAAATATTACATGTTAATGACAATTATTCCCAAGTAGTACATACATATAAGTAGTAAAGGATAAGTTATAGCATGGGGATCATAAATACACAGGATAGTGATATCAGAATTAATTGTATACATTGGGTAAGACCAATTCGACAAGGTATGATACATGTAGCAGTGATAGCTAATTAAGAGGTATATTTGCGATAAAGCTCGTATAGATTTCTCCATAGGGATTATTTCCCTCCGTGCTATACATACTTAGTAAGTAAAATCATTATTGTTATCCACCCTAGTAATAAGCAATAATTATTGTTAATAATTATTCCTAGGTAGTATAACATGTGTATAAGTAGTAGATAATTATAGCAAAGAGAAGTGTTATGGCAAGTGATTGAGCCTTCCTAGGTAGTTACGGCCACATGGGATCATAAATACCCAAGGTAGTGGTATTAAGATTTATTGCCATATATTGGGTGAGACCTATTGGACAAGGTTTTATACATGTAAAAGTGACAACTAATTAAGAGGTATATTTGCGATAAGGTCCATATTTCTTTTCTTAATAGGGATTATTGCCCACCATGCTACACATAGCTAGTAAGTTGGTTGATCATTGTGCACCACGCTAGTAATAAGCAATAATAAATGTTAATGAAAATTATTCCTAGGTAGTACATACGTATAAGTAGTAAAGGAGTAGTAAATAGCTATACCACAGGGAAGTGTTATGTCATTGTTTTTGATCATTCCCGTGATGTAGTAACATGGGATCTTCTTATGCCTTGGATAGTGATATGCGGATTGATTATTTTTAAAAAGGACTATATTGATTGTCTCCATAGAGATTACTGCACACCGTGTTATACATAACTAGAAAGTAGTTGATTAATCCACACCAAGCTAATAATAGGAAATAATATTAAATGTTAATGGTAATTATTTCCAAGTAGTACGTACATATAAGCAATAAAGGAGAAGTTATAGCATGGGGAAGTGTTATGGTGAGCAATTGATCATTCCCAGGTAGCGCATGGTATCATAATTAATGCCCTAGATAGTGATATCAAGATTGATTATTGGTCAATAGGTATGATAAAAAAAGGACAACTATTTGAGAGATATATTACGATAAGGACTCCATTTCTTGTCTTGATAGGGATTACTGGCCACACTGCTAAACAT
This sequence comes from Adiantum capillus-veneris, assembly GCF_014529385.1. Lineage (NCBI taxonomy): Eukaryota > Viridiplantae > Streptophyta > Polypodiopsida > Polypodiales > Pteridaceae > Adiantum > Adiantum capillus-veneris. The sequence continues at coordinate 92,823,825 of NC_140956.1, read as the reverse complement.
AACTAGTAAGTTAAAGGATTGTTGTTATCCACTCTAGTAATAAGCAATAATAAATGTTAAGAATAATTATTCCTAGGGAGTGCATGCATATAAGTAGTAGATAATTATAGCGCAGTGAAGTGTTATGGCAAGTGATTGATGATTCCTAGGTAGTATAGCATGGCATCATAAATACACAGGGTAGTGATATTAGAATTAGTTGGTATACATTGGGTAAGACCAATTCGACAAGGTATGATACATGTAGAAGTGAAAGCTAATTAAGAGGTATATTTGTGATAAGGCTAGTATAGATTGTCTCGATAGGGATTATTGCCCTCCATGCTATACATAACTAGTAGGTCAAAACATTATTTTTATTCACACTAGTAATAAGCAATAATTAGTGCTAATGATATAAATATTCCTAGGTAGTATGACATGTGTATAAGTAGTAGATAATTATAGCACAGGGAAGTGTTATGGCAAGTGATTGATCCTTCCTAGGTAGTAGTAGGCTCATGGGATCATAAATACCCAAGGTAGTGGTATCAAGTTTTATTGGTATATATTGGGTGAGACCTATTGGACAAGGTTTAATACATGTAGAAGTGACAACTAGTTAAAAGGTATGTTTGTGATAAGGTCTGTATTGCTTGTCTGCATAGAAATTATTGCCCACCGTGCTATACATAACTAGTAAGTCGGTCGATCATTGTGCACCACGCTAGTAATAAGCAATAATAAATGTTAATGAAAACTATTCCTAGGTAGTACATACGTATAAGTAGTAAAGGAGTAGTAAATAGTTATACGAGAGGGAAGTGTTATAGAGTGGTTATTGATCATTCCCGCAATGTAGTAACATAGGATCTTCTTATGCCTTCGATAATGATATGAGGATTGAATATTTTTTAAAAGGATTTATTGATTGTCTCCATAGGGACTATTGCACATCGTGTTATACATAGCTAGTAAAATACTGGATAAATGCAAGTCAAGCTAGTAATAGGCAATAATATTAGATGTTAATGATAGTTATTCCCAAGTAGTACGTACATATAAGCAATAAAGGAGAGGTTATAGCACTAGGAAGTGTTATGGTTTTGAGCGATTGATTATTCCCAGGTAGTAGCATGGGATCATAATTAATGCCCTGGATAGTGATATCAGGTTTGATTATTGGTCAATAGGTATGATAAAAAAAGCACAACTAATTGAGAAATATATTTACGATAAGGACTATATTGGTTGTCTTCATAGGGATTATTGTCCACCGTGTTAAAAAAACTAGTAACTTAAAGGATTATTGTTATCCACGCTAGTAATAAGCAATAATAAATGTTAATGATAATTATGCCTAGGTAGTGCACACATATAAGTAGTAGATAAATATAGCGCAATGAAGTGTTACAGCAAGTGATTGATCATTTCTAGGTAGTATGATGGGATCATAAATATGCAGGGTAGTGATATCAAAATTAATTGGTATACATTGGGTAAGACCGGTTGGACAATTAATTAAGAGGTACATTGGGTAAGACTGATTGGACAAGAAGTGTTTTACTGGCGAGCGATCGATTATTCCCAGGTAGTAGCAGGGATCATAATTAATTCCTTGGATAGTGATATCAAGATTGATTATTAGTGAAGAGGTATGATACAAAAAGGACAACTCATTGAGAGATATATATACGACAAGGACTCGGTTGCTTGTCTTCATAGGGATTACTGGCCACAGTACTAAACATAACTAGTAAGTTAAAGGATTGTTGTTATCCACACTAGTAATAAGAAATAATAAATGTTAATGATAATTATTCTTATGAAGTGCATGCATATAAGTAGTAGATAATAATAGCGCAGTTAAGTGTTATGGTAGGTGATTGATCATTCTTAGGTAGTATAGCATGCGATCATAAATACACAGGGTAGTGATATAAGAATTCATTGGTATACATTGGGTAAAACCAATTCCACAAGGTATGATACATGTAGAAGTGATCGCTAATTAAGAGGTATATTTGCGATAAGGCTCATATAAATTGTCTCCATAGGGATCATTGCCCTCCATGCCATACATAACTAGTAAGTCAAAGCATTATTGTTTTTCACGCTAGTAATAAGCAATAATTAGAGCTAATGATACTTATTCCTAGGTAGTATAACATGAGTATAAAGTAGTAGATAATTATAGCATAGGGAAGTGTTATGGCAAGTGATTGATCCTTCCTCGGTAGTATAGCAGGCTCACGGGATCATAAATACCCAAGGTAGTGGCATCAAGATTTATAAGTATATATTGGGTGAGACCTATTGTACAAAGTTTAATACATGTAGAAATGAAAACTAATTAAGAGGTTTATTTGTGATAAGGTTCGTATTGCTTGTCTCCATAGGGATTATTTCCCACCGTGTTATACATAACGAGTAAGTTGGTCGAACATTGTGCACTACGCTAGTAATAAGCAATAATAAATGTTAATGAAAATCATTCCTAGGTAGTACATATGTATAAGTAGTAAAAGAGTAGTAAATAGTTATACCACAGGGAAGTGTTATGGCGTGGTTATTGATCATTCCCACGATGTAGTAACATGGGATCTTCTTATGCCTTGGATAGTAATATAAGGATTGATTATTTTCAAAAAGGAATGTATTGATTGTCGCCATAGGGATTATTGCACATCGTGTTATACATAACTAGTAAAATACTGGATTAATGCAAGTCAAGCTTGTAATAGGCAATAATAAGATGTTAATGATAATTATTTCCAAGAAGTACGTACATATAAGCAATAAAGGAGAAGCTATGGCACGGGGAAGTGTTATGATGGTGAGAGATTGATTATTCCTAGGTATTGGCATGGGATCATAATTAAAGCCCTGGATAGTGATATCAGGATTGATTATTGGTCAAGAGGTATGATTAAAAAAGGACAACTAATTGAGAGATATATTTACAATAAGGACTCTATTGGTTGTCTTCACAGGGATTATTGCCCACCCTATTAAATATAACTAGTAAGTTAAAGGATTATTGTTATCCACGCTAGTAATACACAATAATAAATGTTAATGATAATTTATCCTAGGTAGTGCATGCATATAAGTAGTAGATAATTATAGCACAATGAAGTGTTATGGCAAGTGATTGATCGTTTCTAGGTAGTATCATGGGATCATAAATACGCAAGGTAGTGATATGAGAATTAATTGGTATACATTAGGTAAGACCAATTGGACAAGGAATGATACATGTAGAAGTGACAACTAATTAAGAGGTATATTTGCAATAAGGCTCGTATAGATTGTCTTCATAGGGATTATTGCCCATTGTGCTATACATAACTAGTAAGTCAAAGCATTATTGTTATCCACGCTAGTAATATATACTAATAGATAAAGGGGGAGGAGATTCCGGCTCCCCCCCTGACACGCGTCAAATGGAGATCCATCCGGCAGTGTCGCCTGCAGGCTCGAGCAACACAGTGACGCAGGGAGAGAGAGAGAGAGAGAGGCGGCTTCGACGCCAGCTACACTAGTAAACAATAATTACTGCTAATGATAATTATTTCTAGGTGTATAAGTAGTAGATAATTATAGCGTACGGAAATGTTATGGCAAGGGATTGATCCTTCCTAGGTAGTAGCCGCTCATGGGATCATACATACCCAAGGTAGTGGTATCAAGATATATTGGTATATATTGGGTGAGACCTATTGGACAAGGTATCATACATGTATAAGTGACAACTAATTAAGAGGTATATTTGCGATAAGGTCCTTATTTCTTCTCTCCATAGGGATTATTTCCCACCGTGTTATACATTACTAGTAAGTTGGTCGATCATTGTGCACCACGCTAGTAATAAGCAATAATAAAAGTTAATGAAAATTACTCCCAGGTAGTACATATGTATAAGTAGTAAAGGAATAGTAAATAGTTATACCATAGGGAAGTGTTATAGCATGATTATTGATCATTCCCATGATGTAGTAACATGGGATCTTCTTATGCCTTGGATAGTGATATGAGGATTGATTATTTTTTAAAAGGAATGTATTGATTGTCTCCATAGGGATTATTGCACATCGTGTTATACATAACTAGTAAAATATTGGAATAATGCAAGTCAAGCTAGTAATAGGCAATAATATTAGATGTTAATGATAATTATTCCCAAGTAGTACGTACATTTAAGAAATAAAGGACAATTTATAGCAGGGGGAAGTGTTATGGTGGTGAGCGATTGATTATTCCTAGGTAGTAGCATGGGATCATAATTTATGCCCTGGATAGTGATATTAGGATTGATTATTGGTAAAGAGGTATGATAAAAAAAGGACAACTAATTGAGAGATATATTTATGATAAGGACTATTAGTTGTCTTCATAGGGATTATTGCCCACCATGTTAAATATAACTAGTAAGTTAAAGGATTATTGTTATCCACGCTAGTAATAAGCAATAATAAATGTTAATGGTAATTTATCCTAGGTAGTGCATGCATATAAGTAGTAGATAATTATAGTGCAATGAAGTGTTATGGCAAGTGATTGATTGTTTCTAGGTAGTATCATCGGATAATAAATACGCAGGGTAGTGATATCAGAATTAAATGGTATACATTTGGTAAGACCGATTGGACAAGGAATGATACATGTAGAAGTGACAACTAATTAAGAGGTATATTTGCAATAAGGCTCGTATAGATTGTCTCCGTAGGGATTATTTCCCACTGTGCTATACATAACTAGTAAGTCAAAGCATTATTGTTATCAACGCTAGTCATAAGCATTAATTACTGCTAGCGATAATCATTTTGAGGTAGTATGACATGCGTATCAGTAGTAGATAAAATTTAGCGCACGGAAGTGTTATGGCAAGGGATTGATCCTTCCTAGGTAGTAGCCGCTCATGAGAGCATATATACCCAAGGTAGTGGTATCAAGATTTATTGGTATATATTGGGTGAGACCTATTGGACAAGGTATCATACATGTATAAGTGACAACTAATTAAGAGGTATATTTGAGATAAGGTCCATATTTCTTCTCTCCATAGGGATTATTGCCCACCGTGTTATACATTACTAGTAAGTTGGTCGATTATTGTTCACCACGCTAGTAATAAACAATAATAAATGTTTATGAAAGTTATTCCTAGGTAGTACATATGTGTAAGTAGTAAAGGAGTAGTAAATAGTTATACCATAGGGAAGTGTTATAGCGTGGTTATTGATCATTCACACAATGTAGTAACATGTGATCTTTGTATGCCTTGGATAGTGATATGAGGATTGATTATTTTTAAAAAGGACTGTATTGATGGTCTCCATAGGGATTATTGCCCATCGTGCTATACATAACTAGTAAAATAGTGGATTAATGCACACCAGGCTAGTAATAGCCAATAATATTTAATAATAATGATTATTACTCCCAAGTAGTACGTACATATAAGCAATAAAGGAGAATTTATAGCACGGGGAAGTGTTATTGGCGAGCGATTGATCATTCCCACGTAGTAGCATCGAATGATAATTAATGCCCTCGATAGTGATATCAGGATTCATTATTGGTCAAGAGGTATGATAAAAAAAGGACAACTAATTGCGAGATATTTATGATAAGGACTCTATTGCTTGTCTTCATAGGTATTGTCGCCCATCAAGTTAAACATAATTAGTTAGTTAAAGGATTATTGTTATCCACGCTAGCAATAAGCAATAATAAATGTTAATGATAACTATTCCTAGGTAGTGCATGCATATTAGTAGTAGATAAATATAGCACAATGAAGTGTTATGGGAAGTGATTGATCATTCCTAGGTAGCAGCATGGGATCATAAATACAGAGGGTAGTGACATCAAAATTAATTGGTATACATTGGGTAAGACCAATTCGACAAGGTATGATAGATGTGAAAGTGACAACTAATTAAGAGATATATTTGCAAAAAGGCTTTTATAGATTGTTTCCATGGGGATTATTGCCCAGTCTGCTATACATAAATAGTAAGTCAAAGCATTATTGTTATCCATGCTAGTAATAAACAATAATTACTACTAATGATAATTAGTCCTAGGTAGTATGACCTGCGTATAAGTAGTAGATAATTATAGCACAGGGAAGTGTTATGGAAAGTGATTGATCCTTCCTAGATAGTAGCATGGGATCATAAACACCCAAGGTAGTGGTGTCAAGATTTATTGGTATATATTGTGTGAGACCTATTAGACAAGCTATCATACATGTAGAAGTGAAAACTAATTAAGAGTTATATATTTTATAAGGTCCATATTGCTTGTCTCAATAAGGATTATTGCTCACCGTGTTATACATAAGTAGTAAAATAGTGGATTAACTCACACCACGCTAGCAGTAGGCAATAATATTAAATGTTAATGACAATTATTCCCAAGTTGCATGTACGTATAAGCTGTAAAGGAGAAGAGGTATATGGTAAAAAAAGGATATCTAATTGAAAGATATATTTGCGATATGGACTGTATTGCTACTCTTCATAGGGATTATTTTCCACCGTGCTAAACATAACTAGTAAGTTAAAGGATTATTGTTATCCACGCTAGTAATAAGCAATAAGAGATGTTAATGATAATTATTCCTAGGTAGTGCATGCGTATAAGTAGTTCATAATTATAGCGTGGTGAAGTGTTATGGGGCAAGTGATTGACCATTCCTAGGTAGTAGCTTGGGATCATAAATACACAGGGTAGTGATATCAGAATTAATTGGTATACATTGGGTAATACTGATTGGACAAGGTATGATACATGTAGAAATCTAACTGGGATTTTTCATTGTTTTTTGGAAAAATTACCAAAATACCCCTCAAATTTCCAAAATTCCCAAAATACCCCCAATATGTTGTCATAAAGTCCCTAAATGTCCTTAAAATTTTTCAATATTTCCAAACTACCCCTGGTTGTGAGATTAAATATTTCCAAGCATAAAAAATGTTGTAGCTTTTCCTAAAAAGTCTAATTGTCTATTTGTACAAGATGCTAAAAGTAGAATTTGGATTGGTTATATAGGTTTTGGAGATGAATTGCTTCTTTATACATCTAAGGTGCTTAAAATTTTATCCGCATGATTGCATCATATAATGTATCATGGCTGAAGCACATGACCGAGATTTGAACGATGAAAGCTTGAACTCGATAGTAGGCTTTCAGTCTATTTATGATGAAACACAATGCTTCTTTGGATATGCAAGATAAACTCCTAAGGTATCTATTCGAAGGAATAGGCATGTAAAAAGGGAAGTGTTCCACATCCGGAATGCAAAAGAAGCGACTAGCTTCTCTCTTGCTTTAAAAATCAACGGATTGGGATGGAAAGCTTAATGTTGTACTACTTCCGTGCAAATGGTCCGACATAGTAGTGTTATACAAAGAGATAGGAATGGTTCCACTTCAAGAGTGGAAGCTATGTCTTGGAGATGATCACAACACACGTCCTCCCATTAGGAGAAATATGGACCTTGCATGGGCCTTGTAAGGAATCCTAATTTTTAGGGACTAAGGCTAATGTTGTGTAGGGTTAAGGGGACAAGGGCATTCAAGAAGCTAGTTTTGAGTAGGCTTTTCTAGCCTTCTTTTTAGACACATGTAGGATGTGGACCTATATAGGAGGTCACCTTCTCTCTCTAACTTTTTGAAAGTGAAGGGAGTAAAGAGATGTGGCCACATCAGAAAAAACGTGGGTCACTAAGAGACAAAATTTGAGTTTTTTTCAAAAAAAAAACTTCTTTTTTACTTAAAACTTCCCCCCAACATATATACATATCAAAAAATCATTTTTTGACCCTTTTTAAAACCTACAACCACTAAAAGTCCAATTTTTCATGCACAACTTTTCTAAAACCTACAAGCACAACTTCCCCCCTTCTCTCCTCCCTCTCCCTCCCTGTCCCCTTCTCTCCTTCTCATCCACTCTCTTTCCCTCTCCCCCACTGCCCCCTTCTCTCCTCCCATGTTCCTCCCTCTCCCTCCCCTCATCTTTTGCTTCATCACGCAACAGCTGCCATGGTGCTCACGGACATTAGAAATCGTATGCATACATGTTTTCTTTTCCGTGGTGTTTGCACCGAAGGCCACACTTGAGGGTGATCAGAGGTCATCTCAACAACGTCGTACCTTCGGTGAGATGAATGTTGATGGTTCTTCAATATCTTGCCAATACCATCACATATTTGAATAAAACACCCATTTGTGCAAGGTAACAATATACTTATTTCTTTTGGTTGTGTTCTTCTTATCATAAACTTTGAAGTATAAGGTGTTGCCTCTACTTGTTTTGTAGTGCTTGGCACAAAGGTTGCTTTTGTGCACAAATAGTGAAAGGCTGCAGGTTAGAGAGGCCAAGTGTCACCACTTTTCCTCTAAAACAGTCTTCTTTATTACATCTTGTAGGTAGGTTCTTCAAATCCATGATTATTAGAGGTGGGTAATCTCATCATAATGTATATTTTAGGATTGTTTATTCCTAGTTGGATGGAAATACTTGCACATTTGTACAACTTATACTTAACAAGTGTCTTTATTATACAGCTTGTAAATGTTGAATTCATACATGTTTTTGTTACAAGGTGACCTCTTACTATGCTAGTTGAGTGGTGTTGTTTGCAAGAATGGCTCAAGGAACTGGCATAACATGAAGCTTTTACGGTGGCACAAAGCTGTCCTCAACAGAAATGTGGCTCCCACTACACCAAAAATCATTATGCTAACATGGAGAGATCCCTTCCAGGACAATGAAACATCTTTTCATAAGTAGCAACACACCCTTTCCTAACATGAGGGCACTCCTACCAAAGATATTTTTATGTGATAGGTCACCCCATACCATGCCATATCATGGAATGGATGTAAGAACTATGACTGCACTACTTCTTGGAAGTTGTTCACAAATGTATGTTTATCAAAGTTAATAAGAAGAAATTTGGACTTTTTTGTTTCTTAATGTGTAAGAGCACTCTAGGTCTACCATATTTTAAATTGTTTGATAAGTTAAATAAGATTTGTAGTCATTTAAAGTGTAAATTTGTTTTTGTTTGGTAAGATTGTACATGAGAAGACATGATAAAGTAGAAGAGATCTTGACGGAATAAATCTCGATGCCACATCTCTCCTTAAACCCTTTGATTTCTATTGTCCTGGGAAGTTCAAGGGAAGTCTATTTTCAAATTTTTAGTAATAACTTTTTTTGAAATAAATTCTGGTTATTTTAAAGTTTGTATAGAGTTTAGGAGTTCATTCTAATTATTTTTCTTTAGTTTCAAATTTTGACCGAGGATACTCCTTGGAAGCCACTTGTGAAGGTGTTAGGGAGGGATTTTGGGAATGTTTTGCATGCAAGAAATACAATCCTTCACACAATAAAAAACATTGGTTCTTTGAGTATTTTTCAGATTCCATGGTTTTAATGCTCGTTGGAGCCCGTAGATTAAGGAAAAAGTAAGAAATGTCTGTTTTACATTATTCTTTAAGAGATTGCCCACTTGCACGTTGTTTTTTAGAGAATCTGAGCAAGGTATGTTTTTTTTTGCATCAAAGTCTACAAGTTCAACACTTAAAAAAAATAAAAATAAAAAGTGGACGCAAGGGCGCGCGAAATGGCCATCCAAGACTTTTGGATGGCCATTTTGCGCGCCCTTGTGGCCACTTTTGTTGAGGGCCCTGGAAGCTTTTACATGGCAAAAATTTGCAAAATTATTGTGTATAAGTATGAGATAAGGCTGTAAGTTAGATGTACAGAGAGCAAGAGCTTACCCCCTGGGACCTTTGAAGGTGTTAGAGTAAGATTTTGGAAAAGTATTGTATGTAGGAAATACAGTCCTTAACACAATAGAAAACATTTAGTTCTTTGAGTATTTTCAGATTCCATGGTTTTAATGCTCGTTTGAGCCCGTAGATTAAGGAAAAAGTAAGAAATGTCTGTTTTACATTATTCTTTAAGAGATTGCCAACTTGCATATTGTTTTTTAGAGAATCTGAGCACGGTATGTTTTTTTTGCATCAAAGTCTACAAGTTCAACACTATTAAAAAAAATACAAAATACAAAATGGCAGCAAGGGTACGTGAAATGGCCATCCAAGACTTTTGGATGGCCATTTTGCGCGCCCTTGTGGCCACTTTTGTTGAGGGCCCTGGAAGCTTTTACATGGAAAAAATTTGCAAAATTATTGTGTATAAGTATGAGATAAGGCTGTAAGTTAGATGTACAGAGAGCAAGAGCTCACCCCCTGGGACCTTTGAAGGTGTTAGAGTAAGATTTTGGGAAAGTATTGTATGTAGGAAATACAGTCCTTAACACAATAAAAAACATTAGTTCTTTGAGTATTTTCAGATTCCATGGTTTTAATGCTCGCTGGAGCCTGTAGATTAAGGAAAAAGTAAGAATGTCCGTTTTATATCATTTTTAAAGAAATTACTAACTTGCACGTTGATTTTTGGAGAAGCCGAGCAAGATATGATTTTTTTTGCATCATGGTCTAAAAGTTCAACATAAAAAAACCAAAAAAAAAAGTGGCCGCACGGGCGCGCGAAATGGCCATCCGAGACTTTTGGATGGCCATTTTGCGCGCCCTTGTGGCCACTCTTGTTGAGGGCACTGGGAGCCTTTACATGGAAAACTATTGTAACACTATTGTGTATAAGTATGAGGAAATGATGTAAGATAAATGTACAGAGAGCAAGAGCTCCCCCCTTGGGGTATTATAATGACAAATAGGGGCTTTTTAATGCATAGCCATGAGATAGAGGTATAGCGTTTGATGTAATCAGAGCACCCCCCCCCCCCGGTCCCTTTTTCTATGTGTTCAAAGGTCTAGAACATTCACTATGTAAAATTTTTATATATCATGTGCGTTCACCAGAATGGATTAAAAGTACCCCTTATAGACCTTATCTACACATGTTTCTGTTACTTTACAAGAATACAAAATCCCTTTTGTTGAACACATGTGCTATGTTACATATACTTTAGTGAACTCCCCAGGTCAAAGGCCTCACAAATCCTGTGCACTAAACATTCACACTAGAAATTGACCAAACAAGGAGCCAAGTTTTACTTCCTTGTGTCTACCTCATGTTCTTGAGAATGTTTTGGTTAAGCCATTTCTTTGGTATTTAAAACCACATGTGACCCCTATTGTTATAGTATCCAACCAAAGGTTTCTTGATTAGCAGTTTACATACGCTCGATTGGTACATATCTTCTATGTTAATAATGCATGTATCTATAATTTATGTTACACTTTCTCTATCCAAATGAGCTACATAGTAAAAATCAAATCCGCAATTTAACAGTTAAGTTCACAAGGTAATAGCTATTGGTATCATCTTTAGCAATACCAAAGAAATAGCTACCAATAGCTCATGAATAGGGATATTTAAGAAGATTTGATACCAAAAACTTGTCAACACTACGCAAAAAGGTGGAAACTCACAGGCTTCACAATATATGTATGATGAAGCATCATGAGTCAATAATAAGTCACCCTTATACATCGACACCTTCATCTCAAGTTGTCATTTCTCTAAGTCAAGCTTGCTTGGCATAGGCATAGTATGGAAACAATAACATGTTGGAAAGCAAGAATTTAGCTTTCTCAACTTGTGAAACATTGTTAATGATATATATTCAGCATCCCCAAATGAGGACATCTTGACAAAGATTATGATCCACTTTAATAAGAATAACCATTAATGATTAAACAGAAATCAAAATATTGCTTGAATTTTTGATTAAGACTTGAGACTTGAAACATCTTACATGCAAATAAAAATATCCATAAAGTTCAACAATAATTCTCAAATTTGTATGAAACTTCAGTAATCTAAATTAAATACTCTCACTCAATGCGACACCATTTAACAAAAAAACACATTTATAGAAGAATCCAGCCTTATGAAAATAATTACAAATGAAGATAATGTTGTTGTTATTAGGCTTCTCTTACAAGTATTTGTCTTCCTCATCTAGAGATTCATATACACTTGAGTATTTGTGTGTTTATGACACTAGGGAGGATATTAGTACTATATGGATGGCTTTTCTAAGAGCTCCTAGAGAGTACCTATTGATTCAAGATTCTACAAAAAATCTACTATTCTTATCAAAATCCTTTAACATCGCAGTGAAAGGTTCTTCATGGAACAAAAATAGAGTGATTTCCATCTCTGCACATGGTTGCTTGCTCATGTCCTCTGAAAAGAAGTTGACTCTGTAAGTAAACAACAGATTATGTGAGCACAAAGTTATAAAGTAGAAAATGATCATCTAATGACAACTATACAAAGAATAAATTATAAGAAAAATCTTTGATGACTCTCCATAGATAACACAACTTACTTGCATTGTGAGACTCAATCACATGCTACACAACTATAGATGGCGCGCCAAAGCCATCAACAAAATAGCACCACCCAGTGTTATGAGGTATGAAGCCTAAACATTGAAAGCCATAAAGAGGTTTATTCTCTCCAGCATGATAAACTTAAAGATGGAGAAGATGTTAAGCTCTGAATGTAAGCTACAAGGGTATTTTTCTTACCATTTTATCTTTATGTTCGAGATGAACCCTTGCAAAGCCCACACACTATTCACACCTCCTATTGTTGTGATATTCAAGTCATGTGAGCTCATATTTTTTCCATCTTCGGAAGTAAAGGTTTCCATGTAGTGTGAGTGAATCAAATTAGAAGGAGTAGAATCTTGTTTCATGGTGTAATGGAGGTGAGACAAGGAAGAGGAGCTAGCTTGGTGTGAAACTATGTGGTGGCCAAGGGGAAGAGATGGGGGAGGAGCTTGCTTGGTGATACAATAGAGGTGGGAGAAAGCTAGCAGAGAGATAGTGTTTCACTCTAGGGGGTGCATGTGGTTGTTGCAGCAATGGAGAGCTTAGAAAAGAGTTTGTAGAGAGAGAGAATCACTTTTTAGCTATAGAATAGGTTTGGAAAGATTTTTGAGGGTGGAAAATGATGTTTTAAATTATTATTTTTTGGTATTTTTTAGTGCACGTTTTTTACTTTTGGAGGTCAAAAATACTTTTTTGACCATGAAATAAGTTTGGGGACCTTATAAAGAAGGAAAACTTGAAATTTGAATTTTTTGAAGCTTTGAATTTTTTAGTGTATTTTTACATCCGGACCAAAAAGTGGGGGGAAAAAGGTCAAAGTGGTCCCCCCCCCCCCCCCCGCTCTCCCTTTCCCCTAGCCACCTCCCTTACCTTCTCACGAGGTAAGGGGCCATAAAGAGGTGTAAGGCTACCTTGTCCCCCTACTTTTTTGAGGGTATAGAGTGTGTCCACCACCCTCTTACTATTGGTTGGCCTCTAATTAACCTTAATCCCAAAGGGCCCCTACAAGGTTCATATTTTTCCTAAAGCTCACTTAATGAACCAAGCTTGGAGGATGAGCAAGACCAAAATGATGCACTCAAGTGTCGTTGCGTAGACATGGATTTTCCAAGGATGCTTCATCGTGATTTCCCTTTATGTTGTGAAAGATGTCCCTTTTGCAACAAAAGAAGAAAGGACGTAATGTCTTTCCATTTTGTCTCTTTGATTTGTTAATTAAAGATTTTGTATAAGAGTGAATCAATATGCTGGGATTTTCTCGCAATGTGGAGAGCAAGAGAAAGGTGGCTTGGCAAAGCTAGTCATGAACATCCAAAGTTTATAGATGAGTTTTGGGATGGAGAGAAAACCAGAATCTACCAAGATTTTTTGAAGCCGGACAAGGAGTGGGAGTTGCCTATACCTTGTGATAATCCAAAATGTATGCGAGCTCATAGGTCTTTTACAAAGGATCTAGTGTGCAAGTCCTTACAAAGACGAGGCAATAATGAGCAAGGAGAGTTTTTTTTAGGTGCTCAAGCAACAACGTGTTACAAGAATTTGGATCAAGGTATGCATTTCATACATGTCCATGCCCCGTCTCTCTCTTGTAACGCATATGCTTCTACTTTATGCTAATAAGATCTTGTGTTGTAGGGTGACCCAGTAAATTTTCCCTTTTTCTTCATTGGGATGGATTTGAAGCTACATCCACAACACAAAAGGATAGTGTTGTGGTGGAAAATGTTATTTTGAATGGTGGGAAAAGGTCAATTGTTGACCCTATACCGGTTTTTTTCTTGCCCTTGTCTAACAAGGACCTTGAAAGAAAGCATGTTGAGGTGTTGTCATATTTCCTTCAACCTTTACTAGATGAGCTTGAGACATCCTATCTTAATGGCTTTGAAGTTGACTATGATGTGCACAATGAAGTAATTTGTGATGCTCTTCAACCGGGAATGGCAAGGCTAAGATGTATATTGATGGTTTGTACGGGCGATCATCCCGCCTAATGCAAACTAGTTCAAGTAAAATATGATGGAATGGCCTTTTTTAGGTGAGACAAGGCATCATTAGAGTTTATGAGATATGGCAATGGCACACAACACTATGTCTACTCTAATACTAGATATCAAGGAAGGTATCCTCCTGAGCAACAACATGTAGATGACTTATGGGAAAGTATTAAGATGTACAAACGTTGCACAACAAAAGAGAAGATGGAGGACACTTTACGAGATGGATGTTTGAAAGGTGAATCTATGTTATGGAGACTCTATCATCTCTATGTATTTGATATCTCTAGGGACCTTGTGTACGATGTGATGCATGTACTACCTCTTAATCTCTTTCAAAAATACATAAAGAGATTGATGACATCAGACTCTCTGAATACAAAAAAGAAGATTGATATTGCTTTCAAAGAGGTTGCAGACTCCATTCCAAAGGCTATCTTGCATGCAAGTAGATGGCCAAAACATGCCTCACAATTCAAAATGTTCAAAGCGGAGGAGTACCAAAAGTTCTTTCAGTGGTGTCTTCCACATGTTCTTAATGTGGTAGATGGCATCTACGAAGAGGAAAAACCTCTTGGGATACTTTTGGTTGATATGTCCCACATGTTTTTTGATTGCAGTAGGGAAAAGGGTTGGACCCAAGAGTATATTGAATTTTGTTGCTCTTTATCGCTATCGTGGAGAATTATTTCTGAGGATTACTATGGTGCCAACTCTTCTCCTATAGAACATGTGGCAGGTATGGTTATATGAAATTTAATTAGCTTACTAGCTTAACGGTATTTTTTTAATATAATAATTCTCCCTTATTTATTTGATTTGAAGGTAATGGAGAGATTTTGGATGATGTTTATCTTCATGGCTCTCATGATGCCACATGGTGTTTTAAGCATGAGAGGGACATTTCAAACTACTTGAGCATACACACCAACAACAAGTCTACTGAGATATCCTATAGAAAATACCACAGTCAAGTTTTGTGTACAAAAATACACAAACAATTGAATTTAGAGAAGGATGGCCTAACAAACATTGAACGAGATACGGTTTTTATCCATGCATGCTTGATCTTGCCTGTAAGTCTCATTCATGGATCAAGGGATAGGTGTTTTGAGGTACATGAGAAATGTGCTTTTCATGCATCTTCTAATACAAAGGAAAATGATGTTTGGAATGCTTGTCTTAGAATGTTACCATGCCCATGCCAAAGAATGATTAAAAAAAGGGAGTTCTTGTGGGATCAAAAAAGGCAAAGCCAAGGGATCTTCACACATTAGAGATTAATGGGATGATTGCATTTTGGTTGAGCAGATTTGGATATGAATTTACCTTCAATAAAATCCATCCAAATGCATACTTTTACACCAAATCTTTATTGTGGTAAACAGTCTATTAGAGAGCCTGAATTCATTCGAAGACAACTCTGGAATGTGCCTTATTCACAAAATACAAAAGTCTAATTGTGGTCTCATAGTTCAGGCTATTGATTTTTTGCAATGCAAATTCTTTTGGCTTAGTACAAGTTTTGATGAATATGAGATACTTTATGAGACTAGTGTCTCCAAAGTTCGCTCAAGATTATTATCTCTAGGCGAGGTAGGGTGTGTTCTGCAATGATTTGATAGGGGTGACCTTGTCCTTGCAAGACAAAGAGAAGATCTGAATATCAATGCATTTGTGAGAATTGTGGATATTGACAACAAAAGAGCTTTGCTTGCATGGGAAGATGAGAAACATGCACAAGATTGGGTGGATTGGAAACACATTTATAAAGTTATGCAAGGTACTTAAATTTTGGACTATTATTGCTTTTGTATATTTGACTAGTTTTCTTGCGTTCTGGGTTCTATTCATGTCCTTTTTAATGACATTGTAGGTTGTCATGCGCATTCGAACATTGAAGTGACTTGAATTTGTATTTTTGAGCCACTTGATTAAATTGTTGTGTTTGTGTTACCTATTATGGATTTTGTCACCCAATCACACTAGTTTATAGGTGCTGCCTCATGTGGAATCCTTGCATTGGCAAGATGTGGTATTTTTGGCCAATATAATTACTTTGATGTGTAGTTTATTTTCAAAGTGAGGTTTTGAAGTGCACATTCAACATTACTTCTGTTTTACAAGTGATTTACAAGTTTATTTATTGTAAAGTCAAGTTTCTTACTATTGGCTGTCACTTAATGTTCACATTGATATCACTTTGAAACGAGTTCTTTACGTGTGAATTCAACCTTCTATTGCAATTGTTAGGGTCTTTTTGCAACTGATACAGGTGAAATAACATCAATCAAGAGGCAAGATATCTTAGAGGCAGTCGATCTCTTCTTTTCCAGTGAGCTTAATTGGAATAAGGTGAGACATTTGATAAGAGGTTCTACATTTCATTGCTCAAGAAATTTGTTTTAGTCTTGCAATGAAACCAGGTTATTTTTTTGGATTGCCTATTCAATACAGTTTCTTAAGTCATTAGTTTGATATCAAACATTCTTGTGCCTTTGTTTTCTTTAAGTCTTTGAAGGAGGCTTCTCTTTTTGTAGCCAAAGACCAGGTAGTAATTGCTTTACTTTTTTGAAAATATGCAGGTAATGATTCTTGATCCCTCGATGCAACACAAAGTCGTGCTGAAGCTGTACAAAATTGAAGCTGTACAAAAGAACATTCTGGAGGTTGTCATTGTCGATGAGATTGGAACTCATGCAGAATCTTTGGCATGCATTTCATTTTTTCCCTTACTAATGATGGGTTGATGTGTAACTTGTCAGCAACAGCTGATTGCATAAGAATATGAGAAATTCAAAGTGCAAATAAATGCTTTGGTTGTAAGGGCATAGAAGGTGCTAGACAAGGGGGTTGACCATGCAGGATGGAAGTCCCTTGCCAAGAAATAATGTTCGTGACCATCCTCGCATGATTCAGGTTAGTCAAGGGTTGTTTATGTTGGTCCTTGTGCTTGCATATTCACTTCATGTCTTTCTTCTTACTCTCTCATTTGATGCAGGTGTTTATGGGACATAGTGGTTGGGTAGATATAGATGGAAATCACTTGCCTCGCCTTGTTTATGTCTCAAGAGACCAATGTCTTGGTTTCAATCATCACAAAAAAGCTTAAGCCATGAAATAGCCTCCTTGCATTGCAGATTGCTACGCAGCTATGAGAGAAGCCATGTGCTTCATGATGGATCCAATTGCTGCTGGAAAGTGTTATGTACAATCTCCTCAAGGTTCAGTCAATGTTGGCATTGTTTTTGTATTTAATAGCCAAGCGTTGTATGGATCTGAGCCACCTAAAAAAGTCCAAGCCATAGAGTATAAGTTGCAATTGTTGTTCAAGCCTCCTCTGTGTAACTATTGTTACTTTGGGTCAAGAAATAAGAGCTAAAAGTCCAGCTTAAGACGTAAATTGTGGAAAAAGAAAAAGGGTGGCAAGAAGAGCAGTACTGATTTACAAAATCATAAGCTAGAAGGCATTGTGGAAGGTGTCGAGGGTTTTTCATTGTTTGGAAATTTTCCATCAATTTTTGCTTCTTTTTTTGTTACAAAAGGGCGTGTAACATAAATGATGTGTTGAAAACCTGTTGTCGGGGTGGTGGCGTTATTGAACTCAAGTTTCTGTAAATATTTTATGTATTGAGAGTAATTACAAATAGATCTGGTAATTATGGTGTAGGCTGACTTGCACACTTACACACTATGTAAGGTCGCTTCTCTTTACTTTGTAAACATCTTGTTGAGCTGAAGCTACTCAATATATGGATTACATATATAGCTTATCTATATGTAGCATCCAGGTCCCCTCTATATATACATCGTCTCATGTGTGCATTTAACACACTTTGGGGTTCTATTTCTGTTCTCTCTCTTTTTCTCTCAACATGGTATCAGAGCAGGACGTTTTTGATTTCAAATTTCCACTGGAATCGATGTGGTCTACAACTTTGCAGCAGAAACTTTTTTCCAATCCTACACCGATTTCGAGTTATCGTTCTCAGACTGCGAACATATCTGAAAAGAAACTTTCACTTTTTGCTTTTGATTTTCCTCCAAATTGAAAACAATTTTGCAGAAACGGACTACGTTAGCCACCGAAACTGATGTGGTCTACCATTTTGCAGAAGAATTTTTTTTCAAATTCTGCACCGATTTTGAGTGATCATTCTCAGACGGCGAACATATCTGAAAAGCAACTTTCACTTTTTGTTTTTGCTTTTCCTTCTAATTGAATGATTTTGCAGAAACGGCTTGTGAGAGCCACCGGAATCAATGTGATCTACAACTTTGCAACAACGTTGCAGAAGAAACTTTTTCCAAATTTTACACCAATTTCCAGATATCAAATGTCTATAGATCTGTTCATGGATATATGTCATGAATATCGTTCCGATTCTGTCCAGCCGTTGATGATCGTCCAAATTTCGTCAAGCTACCGATGGTATATGATCTTTTGTTATATGATATATTCGCTCATTGATCATGTTATAATTATTCTTCTAGATAATCTCTTGTTGATACCATAGTGATTTTGATGGTACCATGATGATGTTTTGTTAGTACTTTGGTCATGGTGATTTTCGTTACCATGATGATATTTGATTGATACCATGGCTATTCTCGGTGATACCATGATGTTGTTTCGTTGATACCATGGTTATTCTTGGTGATACCATGGTTATTCTCGATGATTCCATGATGTTGTTTCGTTGATACCATGGTTACTCTCAGTGATATCATGACGTTGTTTTTTTGATACAATGATTATTCTCGGTGATACCATGGTGATTCTCAATGAGTCTATGATGTTGTTTTGTTAATACAATGATTATTTTCGGTGATACCATGATGTTGTTTCATTGATACCATGGTTATTCTTGGTGATACCACGATGTTGTTTCGTTGATACAATGATTATTCTCGATGATAGCATGATGCTTTAGTCATTTCATTGATACAATGATAATGTTTGTTAATACTATGATGATATTCATTGATACCACTACGTTGATAACTATCGTTTTATGTAGTATATACACATGTCATTTTCATCACGTAATGACGCATCTTATACTTTTATGTTCATACTTTATGTATACAAATGTTACCGTGCGTATATATGCTGTCAAAAGAGTGGCGTCACAAACCATCTCTTATGGCATTGTGAACGTAATTATTTCACTAACGATGCTAGAAAATTTCATGATTATGTTTCTTGAGTCTATGATCTATGTAGTATTGACAAAGAAGTGATTTTATGAAGACAAAGTTGGTGATAATAAAATATTTATGAAGACATGTTTGGTGATGCCATATTGATGACAACATGAAGATATGATTGGTGATGCTATATTGATGACCAGCTACAGAGAAGATTCATGGAGACACTTCTGATCACGAGCTAATCGATAGCCTTTACACCTCTTTATTGAACCTTTGTATTCATTATTGTATTTGATAGGATAGGAGTGATGTAGCTCCTCATAAAATATTCATTGTAAAAGGAGTGATGTAGCTTCTCATGAAAATTTGTACATTCAATGATTTTTATAATATAACGGTGGATGTATATAGAGTTGTGGGTTTTTTTCTTGATCCCCCAAGGGTTTTTTCATCCACAGTTAGGGACCCTTATTTGAGTGGGGGTGTTGAGCTTATATGTGAAGATACTCAATATATGGATTACATATATAGCTTCTCTATATATAGCACCAAGGTCCCCTATATATATACATCATCTTATGTGTGCATTCGACACACTTTGGGGTTCTATTTCTGTGCTCTCTCTTTCTCTCTCAACACATCTAGGTTTTTAAGATTTGTTCGCCTCAGTAGACTAGCCTCAAGGACAATATTTGCTGGTATTTTTTGCTTCTTAAGTGATGCTGAAATTTTCCTGCTCATTTTAATCGTGAGGTTTTTAGCATCATAGTAGTTGTTTCTTGTTGACAAGATTTTGCAAATTGCTTGTGGCTTGATTAAGTTGTATTGCTCGAAAATGTTCATGTTGATATGGTGTCTTGTAGTTGTGCGGGAACTTAGTAGCAGTCTTGAGAGGTCAAGGAATGCTTCTTATCCTCTATATTCTCTCCTAAGCCTCTTAACAAAAATACAATCTTTGCCAATAAGTTCATGACCACCCTAATTTTATTGAGGGGGATTTTAGTACTAGTTTCTCCATGTAGAAGATGGATTTGAGGAGGCGACAACAAACAATATTGTTCATCATCTCTCCTATACTCATGACTGAATAAGTTCACAAGAGTAGCTAATTGTGGTTGATTATTCGTGTAAGAATTTGAGGCCAATTCTGACATGATTGGTAGAAAAAGCTTTACGTAGGTAACGTTGGAGGGAATATTTTTATGAATGCTAGCTAGATACTTCTTTAATGTGTTGGGCAAAGATGTATAGCATGAACATTACCAAAATTCAATGTAGGGGTTAGTGTTGCTCATTGCGCATGAGGAACTAATTTTGTGTCATTGGTATTGTAATTGAGTAATATAGATAAATAAAGTGATTATCTATAGAGAAACATCAAAATTATCATAAGGCGTTATTTTTCTTAGATGTGAAAAGTTGGAGGTTGTTTTTGACATGTGATAATTTCAACAGGAATGTTTTTCACATGTGAGTATTTCAAGAGGAATGATTTTCACATGAAGGATTTTTTTCTTACATGAGAAAATGGTTTTAGCACTTCTTCTCACAAGCGATTTGTTTCTCATGTGTGAAATCAAATGTAATTTGTTTTGTCATGTGTGATTTTATAGTGAGAAAAGTTCTAAAAGTTCTTGTGTAGTCATGCATGCGCAACACAATGTCGAGGCCATATGGGAAGCCAGGATGACAAGAGGGCTTATGGAAGGGCAAGTCAAGGTTTCTTTTTTAAACGAAATGGAGAGTTTTTAGTGTTGACAACATGCTCGCAACAGTGACATGGCTGGCACAGTGATATGCTGCTCGCGAGGTTGCGAGTTTGGATCCAATCCGTGCATGGGAAGTTTAAGCACCTTTCTTTAGTACTAGTTCAAAAGATCACGAGAGAATCTATTGAGATTTCGCCTAATAAATTAAGATGAGCAAGTATGTATCTTAAGTCCATAAGTAAAGGGTGAGTTTAGGAAATGAAAAGAGCATGAAAGTGGAATGTCAAAAGACTTTTTGTGTCCCAAATTAAGAGGAGATAGTCGAATGCTCATTCATACACTTGTGTTTTCCTTTTTCTTATTTTCTCTCCTCTGCGTCACTCTTGAGTCAGGTCTCTTTCTCTCTCTTGTTTTTGCTCTCTATTTCTCTCTATCGTTTTACAAATTAGCTTTTCTTGGTAGCCTTCTTATAAACAGATTTATAACATTGACAAGTGCACCGTCTAGGCCAACGAGTATATTGGTGGACAATAGTTCTATGTAAAGCTTAAAGAATAAGAAGAGGATTCGTAGGAGATGTTAGCAAGGTTGTAGCACAAGAGGCTACTACTACTAGGTACTAGCTATAGAGCCATTGGAGTAGTGTTGTATGCGACATGCTCAGATATAAGGTGAGTGCTTAGGTGATGATGTAGTGGAAGTTTTTACCAGGAGTCGAAGAGACCGAGCTTGGATTGTGTGGGTGATTGTCTCGTGGAGTAATGTACTATCCACGTCTCTACATCCCATAGATCCCAAGAAGTGGGTAGGTAGCGTTGACTATTGTGACTCCTAGGGTAGTGATCAAACATCCCTCAGCTATGATGGCAGTTAGTCCTATTCTCATAGGGTATCAATTTTAGGAGGGCCTATTGTGGTGGTTCTTGCACTTTCATGCTTGTGTGCAATTGCCTTTGATCTTATCCCATCTTGCATCTCTTCCTTTCACCTATGCCACAATACCCTCTTCTTTGCTATAAGCTTGTGTTTCAACCTTGCTAGCATCAACTTCCTATTACAAGTGTCCCTCCTTGTCCCCCTACACTTAACCACATATATGTAGGTGAGTATAGGCTTCCCTCTTCATCACCTCACACCAAGAATCTTCACTTATTTCATGTGATATCAAGGTTTGATTAACCATTAAGGTCAATGTGGCAAATGACACAAAGGACTACAGAAGGATCATCTTCTCTTTTGTCATGCCATATTTTGTTTATTCTTATGAAACATTCCATTTCTCTATTTGTGAGTGCTATGGTGACAATAGAGGGACAAATCTACTCGAATTCAAGATAGTTTTCTAAAATTGAGACTTTTGTATAGGTCTACACTCTAAATCTTTTGTTACTTATTCTTTTCAATCCATAGGTTCTCGTGTGTAACGAAACATCTATGTTTTGATTAGTATAGAGAAGAAAACAAAAAATTCATCCCAAGGATCACATTTGTTGCTTTTCTTGATCATAAGATGACGCAAATTGTTCGCACCACATTGTTGTCTTGCTGAGTTGATTTAAATCACTAAGTCGTCTTCTTTTTGAATTAGTGAAGCGTTTAAGGTGAATATTATAAGACGTTGTCATGTTGTGACATGTACATAGTAGGAACAAATGCTAGGAGATTTATTAATGGATTTTTTAGATGCATAAGTATATTTACCATAATGTACATATGCATTTTTAAGTATAAGGATTAGCTTTCTATGTAATCCTAGTGTTTATCTCAAGGATAAGATAGTTTTACTTTATCGATAGAAATTATTATGGATAAAAGCGTCAATAGATGTGCCTCTTTAGCATCACTACAAGAGGTTGTGTGCTCTTGTGACGCTGTTAGCGACGGAAATACACTGGGTTTTTATAACCCCCGGTGTCGTTAAAACCGTCGCTATGAGAGCGTCACTATATGCGTCGCTATATAGAGACACTCATAGCGACGCTCATAGCGACGGTTATAGCGACGTTTACACAGAAGACTATAGCGACGCTATAGAGCCATAAATAGCGACGGTTATAGCGACGCCCGAGAGAATTTTTTTTCGGTGAGAGGGCATTGAATGCCCTGCCACCCATCAACCATATTGTACTTGATTCACTTTTTTAAAAAAGTGCAAGGGTAGATAATAGACCCAAAATAGTCACCCACAAGACGCATTGTTTGCAAAATTGAAAAGCGTAAAATTGACAATTGTACACATCATAGGCAAAATGAATTGATTGGCAAATGTAATAATGACAATTGTACAATATCATAGGCATAAAGAATTGATTGGCAAAAGGAACTGCGGTGACAAATGTAATAATATACATGGTTCAAAAAGACGTATAAAATCCGTCTCATGATACATAAGCTATGAGAAACCCTAAACTAATGCTATCTAGCTACGGCTAAACTGACGTCGTCTAGTCAGACGTCTCATCACGTCCAAGCGGCGTATCTGTCGGATTCTGCAAAAAAAGACAATAAGACAACTTTCAGTAAGTATAAACATATAACGACATTTATAAAACAATACAAAAAATAGAAAAGAGTAAACCCTAATACTAACCATGCCGCCGCGAGAACTGAGAATGTCCATCAGGGCGTTTAAGCCCTTCCTGCCTGTGTACTCGCGCTCGTACGGTGTGGGATCACGTCCTGTCATCGACCACTGTCAAAACATACAAAGATTTCATTATGTTAGAATTAAAAAACTCATAAACCCTAAACTATCGAACATAAAGAGCAATGCGAAAACACTTACAAAATCGGCCTCAAATAATGCCCATCCACCGCTCCCCAAGTGGTGCAAGCTCCCTGCCTCTAATCGCGCTCTGGCTGCATCCTTTTGTTGCTTCCACTTGTCGGGATTCTCGCACGCTGCTTTCTTCGCATTCTTCCAATCTTCTTTGGCCAACCAATCTGGCCTGTTCCACCCATTCTTGATTGCTTTTTGCACTTTGGAACGCTTGTCTTTGTAGTATTCGCGCATTCGAATCTTCATCAGGTCTTCATTGAAGCGCTGATCCCGTGTTGGAACGGGAAACTCATCATGAAGTATGTTGATGACTCTGTTTTTTAAATCACTTGGTACTTCACTCCATTTGTTTAGTATGTAGTGTCTAAACAGCTGAGAGCAAAGACCACGCATGCGCGAGATCACCTTTTTGCCATCATCATCCATGATGATGCCGCCGCTGAAGTCGATGGAGTAAGGCAAGCCCTCTGGCCGGTGACGCGTGAACCTGGGTGTCCTGGCAGGGGTCTCTAGCGGCGTGTCGATGGGGGTACGGACGTCAGGTGTCTCCACCGGCGTCTCGGCCCCGAAGCGAGGAGTGTCGAGTGGGGTGGCTCCTGGCGGAGTAGGTAGAGGTGTGTAGCTGCTAGGAACAGTCAGCCGCGCAAAACCTGGCGTAGATGGCGATGTTGTGGCTGGTGTGGGGGTGGGCAAAGAAGGGGAGGGTAAAGAGCCTCGTCGAACACGAGGCGGTGTGGAGGCATCGGCGGCGGAATCCCCACAACAACCACCACCGCCACCACTAGAGCGCCGGTGTCTAGACGAGTGTGAAGATCGTCTCGTCAACGTTGAAGCTTCGGAGCGCGCCGAATGCTCCGAAAGAGAGGGAGATGCGGTCAGAGTCCAACGAGTTATAATTGGCAACAACTCGATCTATAATAGATGGATCAAACTCGCCAAATTGGCGAACGTGCTGCAAAGAAACACGTCTTGTCCGTCGCACAACATGCTTGCATTGATTACAAGGACATAAGACCCTCGTTGAGAGATAGGTGTTTCGGTTGGACGGTCCCACATCCTCGTCACTACTCATAATGAGGATAAAAATCTTATAACCTGGACAACAAATTTAATATTCTATTGGCATTATTCGTCTTATCTCTCTCTCTCTCTCTCTCTCTCTCTCTCTCTCTCTCTCTCTCTACCTCACATTCTCTAGTCATGTCCAATCCCCGCACACCTCGGTCTAGAGGTGCACGGAGATCAGAACCGCCGGGTTATAATCTCGTCTTATTGGTCAATACCTATATTTGTGGGTACAAGAAATCTACAGACCCACGTCTACATGATACTGCATGTAGTGGACAAAACCCCTTTGCCTCTTCTCTAGCTGTAGCACTTCACAGCATCTTAACATCTTTTCACAGTAGATCTTTTCACTGTTCGTCTAACTCTAAACCCTAAACCGTAAGTAATTCTTGCATGGACTCGATCTAACGTAAATAAGCATAAATCTAAATAAACGTAAATCTAACTAAAAATAAACCTAAATCTAATTTAAAGTAAGTCTACATCTAACCTAATCTTTAACGTCTTTTGGGATAGTTTCCTACGATGTTAAAACTCTCTTCTTCTTGTGTGTGTGTGTGTGTGTGTGTGTGTGTGTGTGTGTGTGTGTGGGTAAACCTAAATAAACCTAAGTCTAATCTAATATAACATAAATCTAAATCTAACGTAAATTATGTTATATTAAAAACAAAGAACTAAACTAACAGGGATTATAAGAACCCTAAAAGTGATTTAACACATAATTTTTCACATAACTCGGCAAGAGTTGGCATTCTCATCACTAAAGATGTGTGAGTTAACTTCCGGCGGTGACGCTGCCTCATCTCCATCCACATCTGACGACAACAATTGGCCCTTTAGACCGTTCTTGCTCTTGTTACTAACTTTGAAGTTGCTGTTGAATGACTAGAGGTTGTCTAGATGGTCATTGTGTCGGGGATGTAGTGACTCTTGCCGCCCTGAAGATCCACCTTCTTCCCTATCTTCTGAAGACATTTCACCAGTACTTTTGGATCGACAGAGCCCACCATGAGTGAAGGCAGCAATACCCTATATTCCATTGAGGGCTTTCTTCACCCGCTTCATGCAGGCATCGCAGTCTATGGAGACCTAAATCTAATCTAATATAACGTAAATCTAAATCTAGCGTAAATAAACGTAAATCTAATTAAAAATAAACCTAAATCTAATCTAATTTAACTTAAATAAACCTAAATCTAATTTAACGTAAGTCTACATCTAACCTAATCTTTAACGTCTTTTAGGATAGTTTCCTACGACGTTATAACTCTCTTCTTCTTGTGTGTGTGCGCATGTGTGGATGTGTGTGCCAATAAAAAGAGATAAATGGTATAACCTTTCTATCACCCATGCCAAGTATGATAGATTGGTTATGCCATTTCCCTCTTGAATAATAGGTCTTGAGTTCAACTCCTCGTCGGCTAGATCTTTAGGTCTTTTAATTTTAATTAGTTTCCTACGTGTTAAATTAGTTTCTCTCTCTTTCTCTCTCAATGTGTGTGCGTTTTTTTGGATCGTATGCATGTTTTCTTTCTCTTTTCCTTTCTCAATGTGTGCGTTTTTTGTTTATGCATGTTCTCTCTCTCTTTTCCTCTTTCAATGCGTGCGTTTTTTGTTTATGCATGCTCTCTCTCTCTCTTTTTCTCTCTCAATGTGTGTGTGCATTCTTTGTTTATATATGTGTGTGTGCGTTTTTGTTTATGTTTGTACTCTCTCTCTCTCTCTCTCTCTCTCTCTCTCTCTCTCTCAAAAACACTATGTGTGTGTGTGTGTGAGAGAGAGAGGGAGAGAGAAAGAGGGGAAGGGAACATGAGAGTGAGGAGAGGGAAGGAGCATACCTGGCTCTCCTTCCTCTCCTCGTGTGTGTGTGTGTGTGTGGAGAAGAGAAAGAGAGAGAGAGAGAGAGAGAGAGAGAGAGAGAGAGAGGGAGAGCGTTACCTGCTCCTTGCTCGAGGGCGCCGAAAAACTCAGTTCTGAGATCTGAGTTTTTGGGCACGCTCTGTTATTTTTTTAGCCCAGTCGGCGTCGCTATGAGCGTCGCAAATTTCCAAAGAAATTTGCGACGCTCATAGCGACGCCGGGATTTTTTTTTTTGAGCGTCGCTAATATGAATAGCCTCTTGTAGTGCATGGGGAAAAAAACATTGTGGTTTCTTTCTACTATCTCATTATCATCTCATACTCTAAATAGAACACATCCCTTTTTGATAGCTACTAGGAAGGTATCAAATCCTAGTGGGACACTAACTTCTATAATTTTCAAAGTTGCACCTATTTTAATCCATTATTGAAAGGATTATTACAAAAACTTGTTAAGGAGCAATGTCACGCTTTCATATTGCATGAGGTGTCCATTGGAATCAAGTGGAAGTCTAGGGTAAGGGGACCACAAGTAGAATTTTGTTGCGAGAAAGATACCCTGTTTTGATGAGTTTTTTACACATAGTTCCCATCCAAGTTTTAAAGAAATAAAAAATGGAGGTCACAATCCATGAGTTGAATTTTTTGCACCTATTTATAATTTTTAATGAAAAATTTACCAAAATGCCCCTCTAATTTGTGGAGATTCCCAAAATACCACTCAAATATCAAAAATTTACAAAATACCCCCAATATTTTGTCATGAATTCCCAAAATGCACTTCAAATTTTCCGAAATTCTCAAAATACCCCTGGTTGTGAGATTAAATTTCTTAAAAGATATTTTTTTTTGTAGCTTTTCATAAGAATACTGAATTCATATCAATACAAGGTGCTAAAACTTGAATTTGAGTTGCGTATGTAGGCTTTGGAGATGATCTGCTTCATTATTTGTAGATATAATTGTTGTTTTTTGTGAGGTTTTATAACAAACTACATGCTAAGATCAAAGAGGGACTTGAATTTTGTGCATTCATCAAGGCTTGAAGTCTTTCATCTCCTTCTCGCTCCATTAAATTTTCGGCTCCCAAAGAGTTTGTCAACTAAGGTGTGTTTTCATTTGTGATATTGATAGTTTCTTGTTGTTTTTTTTTTCATCTCTAGCCCAATCTATATCTCTAAATATATCACCCTCTCTAACCAAATCTCTCTCTCTCTCTCCCATACATTCCTTTCTATTCTATCTCTCCATATATCTCCCTCACTAACCACATATCTATCCCTTGAACTATCGTGCTCAATAACCGCATATCTATCTCTACAAAATCCTATATCTCTATCTCTATCTCTATCTTCTTCACCCAGAGCCAGAGGTCTGATACCTTCCTGGCAAGCATGCCAACTTCTCGACATAACCTGGGTGAAACCAATGCAAAGCTGCCAGGGTGAGAGTTTGTGGGCAATTATGGGTGATCATGCGGAGCAACATGGTATGCAATTTGAGCCAGCAATAATGAAAAAGTTTCAAGCATTTGCAATGTTCATGCAAAAAAATCATGCCATTGAAATAAGGTCGATTTCATCAACTAAATCCATGCAAGTGATGGTCAATAGAATGGATCAATTCAACGGTAAATATGTAAGAAAGTACTTGCACAATTATGTGAAGGAGATGGAGATGCATCGTGTGTTAGAAGGTGAGATGATTCAATGTTTTGAGCTAGTTGTTGCTCCAAAAACTAAGCAACATGTAAGGGAAATCAAAGATGGTCATGAGAGAAATTAGCAAGAGCTCAAAATTTCTTTAAAGGAGGAATATTTCATTGAGGACTCTGAGACAAAAGGAAATTCTTAGAATGGTAGCAAAGCCAAAAGAGGAACTTTCAATAACAAAGCTACTAGAGAATTTGAGTGGTGGTATACATAACTCATGAGGACGAAAAAGGCCACATTGAATATAGAGAAGATAGATCGTTTCTTACAAGATGCAGGTAAAGAGTTTCAAGAGGATTTGGAGCTTCTTCTTGAAGATAAAGATATTGAGAAAGGACTAAAGACCGGACTGGAATGAAGTTGAAGGTGTTGTCTCACTGCTTGCCAAGCAACAAATACGAAGGGACAATATGGTAGTAAACACTACAAGTCCTTCCTCCTCAATTTCTAACAAAATGGTAAAGCCTACTTTTGTAGCTCCTAAGTTTGATGAGTCTATGCTAGATAATCTTGTGAAGGGAATGTGCGACTTGAAGGTAGAGCTTGAAAATCTTGAAGAGAAAGGCCAACCATTGGGGCCACTTCCCGAGCAAAGACAATATCTCAAAGAAGGGTTGTTCCATATATGTATTTGATGTGATAGTATAAACCATGTAAGACGGGATTGTGATAGTTTTAGTGATGCTTTGACAAAAGAGATTTCTTTTAAGAATGGTAAAATCCAATTAAGAGAGAGGGGTCTACCCTTGAGAACTAACCTTAGTTGAGAATATTGCAACTAACCATGCCACCTCTTCAATTGAGGCAGCTACTTACGGAGTGAAAATTGAGCATCTTAGTGATAAAGAGATGAGTGATCACCATGGTAGACTTTGACATAAAACTAGCTAAAATAAGAAATCTTACAAAGTAAATTCTACATGAATCGAGTGATTGCATCTAGAAACAGGGTGGACTGATCTAGTGGACTCAATGTTTGTGCACCTACATTACGAAATACCAAAACCATGAAGCCATTGTGGTGGAAAAGCATAGGTGTGAAAATGGTGATGATGAAGGGACTTCAAAAAGAGCTGCAAGAGTGGAATAAGAAATGATGCAACACCTTTGCAAGTGCCACCAACACAAGAGACACCTTCACCAAAAGTGACCATGGAGGAGTCTACAACATGAAAAAAGGAGTCACCAAAAGGTAAGCCAAAGGGACCATCTTACAGACTACAATATGAAATTGATCTTGCTACAAACTTGAATAAAGTGCTAAAGGAGGGTACCAAAATTGAGTTTATTTTAGGAGAGGTGCTTGGCATATCC
Source organism: Adiantum capillus-veneris (assembly GCF_014529385.1). NCBI lineage: Eukaryota > Viridiplantae > Streptophyta > Polypodiopsida > Polypodiales > Pteridaceae > Adiantum > Adiantum capillus-veneris. The sequence goes on along the minus strand of NC_140956.1, from coordinate 92,793,864 downwards.
AAGCGTGAGTTCCATGAAGAAATTACTGACATCATCAAGAGTAAGATGCAAACACTTGGAGAGTCTATTCAGCCACAGGTTGAAGGTGATACCGTGAAGAAACAAGGAGTACAAGTTCAAGCTTAAGAAGGTGATGAAGCTATGGTAGTATGCTACCAATCATCTTGAAAGGAAAAGTGAAATTTTTCAATGATGGAGAAGAAGCTCGAAGCATTCCTAAGAGCCACTATTCTAAAATCCATTGGGAACTACTACAAAGATATTGGTCAAGGTAGGTGATCTTGAAGAACCATTTGTTGCCTTAATTAACCATGGGTCTAGAATAAATATAAAGTTAAAAAGTCTCTACAACAAATTTAAATGGACAATGGACATAAAACATGTTTGGATGGTCAAAGTGGGAAACAATTCACCAAGTGAATTGTAAGCAACATGTCCAAGTGTAAAGGAGACAAGTAAAGGTTGAACAAAATTTCTTTATACATGACACATCTTCATATCATCTTATCCTTGGGTAACCCTACATTGTGGAAGTTTCAGTATAAACAAATGTAATGGATGATGGTTCAGCTTACGCCAGAATACAAAGCAAAGATGATAAACGTGTTGTTTAATTTCTCACAATTTGTGTAAACCATGAAAGAAATTGTGATAAACTCATAGAGCATCCTTTACCAAAGGTGAGTAAATAGTTTTATAATCATAGAGAAATGATGGGTTTTCGCCAAGTACCATTGTAAAATGGGATCGTAGTGGTATAGAAAGAAAAAGGTTCTTGCTTGATCCAAAAATAGGTGAAAGTTTTTCTATGGGATCCTTGGTCACAAGGAATGGATTAGTATGTTTTGTAAGACTTGAGTATTTGAAGATATGTGAGAGGCAATATGTACATAATGTACAAATAAGCATGAAAGAGAGTGGGTTGCTACAGCCTAGTGAAAATGCTTTGGGTTTGTGTGAACAAGTTTCTTTTGTAGATACTATGGGTTAGCTTGATGCTATAACGAAGTCGATCTAGTTTGCGTTGTGGAAATGAAGAAGTGGAAGTACGCTCTATGGAAATGTTTCAAGTCATAGAAGCCTTTAAAGAAAAAAAAAGTTTCAAGCAAACAATTGGCCCAAAAGTCACAGTGAAACTAAAATTCACAAGAGTGTCGCAAAGAATGTGAAAGCAACCAAGTTGTAACACATGAGGAGACAAAGTGCTTCAAAGAAATTCTTTCAAAGCATGGTAAGGATTTTTTATTTGAGCCATATGAGATAAGGGGTGTTGTTGTTCCTTCTATTGTAGCTCCTATGGTAATTTTTACAATACCTCATGTACCTTGGAATCTATGATCTATTATGGTTCCAAAGTCTTATTTGCCAAAGTTATTAGAGCTGAGGTAGAACTATGAGAAGATCAAAATGAAGATTTTGGAGCCTTCTTGTGCTCTATACTGAAATAGGTGGTTCAAAATCCCAAAGAAGAATTGTGCATTACGCTTTATCCAAGATCTGCTGACTGCAACGAGTGAACAAGGTGACAATTACAAATGTAGGCACATGTCATCCAATTGTGGATGAGTTTGTAGACACATTTTCAAGGAGGGAAATCTACTCAATGGGGGATCTCTACACAGGGTATGATTAATTTTAGCTTGTGATTGAAAGTAGAGACTTAAAAACCATGAGGACACCTTTAAGATTGGTAAGAATGTGTACCTTGCCACAGAGAGTGTTAGAAGCTGTACACACCCACGACAGTAACTACTCGGAGGACTATTATTTTTTGTAATTATTCATTCATTGAGGAAAACCTAATTTTTCACCTTGTAATTATTGGGACTTACAGAAGTTTCCAGATTGTATCCCAGTTTTGATAGTTAGATTGAGTAGATGATTGATTTTGGAACTTTAGGGTTGAGAAATTGTAAGGTATATATATCACTTTTGACCTTAATGAAAAGGACCCTTTTGTCATTTTTAAAAACAAGTTTTGAAGTCTGTGAGTGAGTGTACTATGTACGAGAGAGAGTGTGTGAGCTTCATCTTGACGCTACATGTGCTCCGGTGGTCGGAATCGAGTGCGAAGAAGTGCAGCGTATTGCCCCCGACGAGAGCTATGCGCCGATACCTACATTGCGCACGTACGGTCCGGTTTTGCGAGCTCCTTCTACGAGCTTCATCGGTTGTTTGGGTGAGCATATGTTGTCCGATTTTGCATTGCAGCACATCCATGCGTTCACATTGAGTAGAACTACACATCAGACACTTTAGATTTTGGAAACGAAGACCTGTAGATTTCTGCCAGACATCCTACGTGTTTCTGCACCAGGTGTTTTGGGTCGGGATTTTGGTTCATAGACCTTAGGGAGAGCGACCTATTGGTATTAGTAGGGTCTCCTTCAAGTTCTATGGTGTTTCGAGATTGTTTGATGGGTGTTCCGCTCTAGAAAGCGTTGTAGGAAGTTTCCTCTTATGCACTCTTGAAGGCTGTGACTTAGACAATTGATAGAGACCTTTGTAGGAATTAGTTAGGAGTCGGTCGAGTGTAGGTTGATACCTTATGCTTGCTTCCACATGCCTGCGGGTCGAGCTTCTTCCTTAGCTGACATTACATGTTAGGTGAGTTCTCGTTGTGCTGACGTCCGTCGCGGCGTATCCGTCAGACATTGGCGCCGCTGCCAGGGACGAAAACCTTAGGTAGGTGACCGAGACTAATCCTTGAGGATTGGTATTTTTGGCTTGCCAAGAGTCTTGCTTTACATTTAGGTAGGATCAGAGGGTGGAAGACTCTCTAGGTCTTAGAGGGAGTTTTGGAAGTGTGTGTTTGGCCTAGATCCTTCGACTTAGGTAGTTTTAAGTAGTAGTCAAGTTCTAGTGTAGGAGTTGGAGTGGTAGAAGCGGTCAGAAGAGTGCTTGAGAGTCTAGAGAGGCCAAAAAGCAACCAAAAACACCATTATCACCATTTCACATGATAGGTAGGAGTAGAGTAATTAATAGGACATCATGATTCAGGATCTAGAGCATTTCATGCATGTACACTTGCTTGGTAAAATCGTTACAAGTTTGTAAAAAACGCAAAAAGATGCAAAAGTGTGTTTGAAAGCCTAATTGAAGTCCAAAAGTTACTGTGAGTGTTTCTGATAGATCTACAGAGCATCAGGAGCATTCCTGTCAGAAAAAACTTTAATTTTAAGCCTAGAGACATCCTACGCGTAGGATATCTACATGCTAATATGGGAGGAATTTTGGGATTTTGAGTTGACCAGTGTGTTCAAAAGGTAGGGTTTACCCTAATTTCAACTGGAAAGTGGAAATTTGACCATATCTTGATAGGATAAGGCCAGATAGATTGAAATTGCCATACATCCTACCCAAATAGTGCCAAAATATTATTTTGAGACCAAAACCATAAGATGGTTGCATGAGCATGTCTTGCATGATATATTGAGTGACCGAAAGGGGTTTCACCTCATTTGGGTAAGAAAATTGGATTCAAAGCGGACTTTAGCACTTTTGACTGAAAAAGAAAAAACAATTGAAATTTGGGACTTTTGACATCCAAACCAAAATCTAAGCATACCATTGGGTTACTGACATCAAGGGGAAGCTGTGCGACAAATCTGGGGTCAAACAGGCCAAAAAGACATCCTACGCATAGGATGTCTTCTGAGTGATTTTGGACTCCAAACTGAATTTTGAGTATACCAAAGTGATTAGCAACTCAAGGAGAGCCTGGGCATTAAGTTTGAGTCCATTCTGATGAAAAAGAAATCCTACGCGTAAGATGTCTAATGCAAGAAATTGAAACCAAACTTTGACTTTGAGCATAATAAGGTGTTAGTTAGCCTAAGGCAAGCCTCCCAGACAATATCAGCAACAGGCTGTCGGAACAGATTTCTGACTCATTGACCAGCTAATAGGTGTCCAAACCAAAAAGTAAAAGCATTTGTAGGCTCAGCACAACAAGGGGAAACAACAGTGCAAAAATCCAAGCAAAACACAACAGGACACATCCTACACGTAGGATGTCTATTAGGGCCTACTGCAAGGAAAATTTGACTTGGCATAGACAGTGAGATTCCATTTGGATTAAGGGTTCCAGAACTTCTTTCAGAAGTGAATTTGGACCTTGTTTGCCCATTTGACAAAGCAAAGACTGAATTCAGACTATTTTGCGTAAATTGACCAACATCTGAGGGTAGTACTGTTTCAGAGTAGCAAACCTAATCCAGAACAGCAGTAGTGTATAAAATATAGTAGTGGTTGAGATTAAATCTCCAGTTATACCAATCATTACTAAGATAACCTCTAGCAGATAAATGCTTTGACTCAATTGCCAAAATTAAAACGCTTGTGTACAGGTATATTCAGCAACAAAACAAGAAGTTGAGCAGAAACTGACCTTTGCCAGGTGAGTGGTTGGATTTGTGATAAATTGCATTGATAAGTTTGATGATTTTAAGATCAGGAAGATACATTGCTAGAGACCAGAAGGTGGCAGGTGACCAAGGTAGCTTAGTGTCCACCGAAGAGAGTGTAACTCAGGCAAGGCTAGATCCGCTAGCACCGATTATTGAGGAAGGTAGTGATACAGACACTTCGTCAGACAAATCCTTCTTTATGATGGGTAGTCAGCAGCCAGGAGGTTTCACCTATGATGGACCTATGCGAGAAGGAAGCACCTCCCAAAATCCTTTGAGTGATTCCAAGCTCACGGTGATCTTCTTGGAGGGAACAAACTCGAGAGGAGCCCTAGTCTATTTTGACTATCGAGGAGGCAAGTGCATTTGTATCGAAGAGAGGCCAGCTCAAAGATTGGATATAATCCGAGTGTATGATGATGGATATAGATTTCGAGACGAAAAGGGGAACCATTATTTAATAGTTAGTAACCCTGAAGATTACAACAGATATGGAGATAACGTGGCGAAAGGGAAAGTGGTTTCAGAAACTCAAGAACCGCCACCAAACATTGATCGGCCCGGAGCTATTTTTATGTATGATAAGAAAACAACCAGGGTTCCAACTTATAACGAGAATGTGGGAATCTACAAACATGAGAGCGAGGGCATAGTCTCTTACTTTCGTAGGAAAGAACCATACATAAACGAATTAAGCAAAGACAATGTTCTTTACTTATTCTCTTATGAAACTGCTACAGGGAAGGGCATAGTGTTTGTTGATAGATACGGGCAAGAATACCAACGTATTCTCCCAGAGGAGGTAGAGAGGGCAACATGACTAGGAGCATCAACATATGCCCCTGAGGAAGTGCCAAGAGCCACCTACACCCCAAGTAAGTCAACGAATCCTTTTTCAGATGAGTATGACGCTACCTCACATTCCACCCGACCGCAAACATTCAATGGCCAAGACCAACCAGCAAACCAGCCATCATTGCAGGCATGGCTTCGACATAGTGCAACAATGGAATCAGACCGAAACCGAGATGTTTATCAAGCCGCACGAGGGCTCAGGGATTTGCAAGAACCACCACTCTATTCAAGGTATCAAGCAAAGAGTAAGCCAGAGACACAAGGGTCGACAGAGCCTGTAGAACCACCCATAGAACGAGTTCGAAGAGAAGAACCACCTCCAGCGAGAACCGTTAGAAATTATGGTTGAGGAGCACCACTAGGAGAGGAACCAGCCTATTACAGAAGGCCTGAGGAGTTATAGTGACTAGGACCGGGAGATCCCATGATGAGGTTTGTAGACCATCGAAGAACTAGACCTTCTCAAGTGCAAAAATGGGTAAACAAGAAATACACAGGAAGCAGAGACCCAAGAGATCATGTACTAGCCTTTGTGCGTGTAAGTAGAGACGAAGAGGTGTTAGATTTTCCTACCCAATTTGCACGGTTTGGACTAACCCTAGAGGATGATGCTGCCACATGGTTTGACTCTGTGGAGCGTAGAGACTTTGAGTCGATGGAGGAAGTGTTTGACGAGTTTATCGAGGAATTCTCTCAAAGGGAAATAGCTCATAATACCGTCCCACAAATCCATAAATTCAAACAAAAGATGGAGAATCTGTACGAAAGGCAGCCCTAAGACTAAAAAGATATGTTAAGTGTAGTCCTATTGAAGAACTGGCAACTCAATCCAGACTTATGTTGATATTCATCCAAGGACTAAGAAATGCAGACCTCCAGAAAGACTTACATATGAAGAGGAGCACGATGTTGAATGAGTTGACCAAGGAGGCTCTGTACCTTGTGGACAATTGTGCGGTCTACAAAGAAGGGGAGTTCAAGGACCTTGATGACGATTCATCTTCACAACAAAGTGGAAGGAAGTCTTCTAAGACAGCACCGAAAGGAGAAGTAGCGGTAAATCAGAAGCAGCTTGTAGATGAAGTGCTAAAAAAGATCAATTTATACGCCAAACCCCAGGCTAAACAACCCAAGTGATGTGCTATTAAACAAAAATGGACAAATCATGGGACCGAGGAATGTTATTATAACAAGGGATATGTGAGAGAGAGACTTTACGCTCCCCAATCTCCAGTAGCTTCCCCTCAAGTTCCACCGATGCGTAGATATCAAGCAGGCAACTTACCAGGACCTGTAGGTGTAGAAAGACCACAACCGGTGTTGGGGCAACAACCACCCCTACCAGGAATACGACCAGTTGGTATAAGATACACACCAACAGTAATTGAATCAGAGGATAAGGCTTTGGTGCCTATGCATGCATATTATGAAGATCCCAATGGATATGCGGAAAACCCTGTCTATTATCCATCGGAAGAACCCTCGATGCCAGAACCATGGAGCATGATAGGGAATACAGGACCACCAACTGCTACACAGGCAGCAGGAGAAGGAAGATATAGCCTAGATGAACGAACACTGATGTTCATAGCCAATGGAGGCATGGGCGGATAGAGACATGCTTACCAACAAAGAGGAGCTCAAGGAGCACCTCAACAACCCAAGGGACCCTATTACAAGTGTGGAGGAGACCATTGGCTGAGAGACTTTCCTCATGATGAAATCATTAGAGTCAATGCGTATTGCCAAGAATGTGGAATTACTCATTTGATTTCCGATTGCCTTAAAAACCCGAGCAAAGGAGCAAAAACCACCTTGAACATGTTAGAAACAGTACCTTCCAGTGGAGGATCGGAAAATGAAACAATCATACCTATTCAAGCTGTAACACGGGCCCAAGCTCAAAGAAGGACGAAAGAACCCATAGTTGAAGAACCACAAACCGATGCCCAAAGTTCAGAAACGAAAAATCAGAGAAGCACTTGGAAAGCTAGAAAGGCGCGTAGGAAAGCCAGGAAGGAACGAGAGCAAACAGCCCTATCCGAGGAGTTGAAACATACCAAGGACAGATTGGAGCGGTTAGAGGATCTAGCTAGCTTAATCTCACACACCACAGCAGCCATAGCACCCAAGAAAATAGCAGAGCCCAAGAGTGCAGGATCAGGAGGATCTGTACTGGCGGACAAGGTAAATGAGCAGTTGGATGCGCTTCTAAAAGCTTATGAAGCTCGACTTAAAAATAACCAAACCCAGGAGCAAAGGTGGATGACTTATCCATATGCAGAAATAGAAAAACAGAGGTTGGATATGTGTAGAAGGATGATCGAGACGGCTCAATCATTGATGGAAGAACCACTGGGTAAACCTGCAAATTGGCATGAGGCACCAAAGCCAACCCCTATCCAACCAAATTTAGAGAAACATGTGGAAACAAAGGAAAGACTCACTATTGCCTATGAGTCCAGAGGAGAGCCTATCATAGTGCCAAATACCACCGATGGGGCAAGTGACGGGTTCCAGCTTAAAATATTGGCAAAAATGGGTAAGGACTGTAACGTTCTAGATTATCTGTGGAAGAAAATCCGTGAGGCCAACGAGGCTAATAGGATGAGTAACCACATGAATAGCATGAGAAAAGAAAAGAATGTGATCTTACCTCCTATTGAAGAATTTGTGGCAAGGTCGCAGATGAACTTTGAGATACATTCACAAGGGGGAGACCAAGGATCTATTAGTTCGGGGCACAGCCAACCAGACTCATTGAGAACCTTACCCTCTTACCTGGGAGAGTACGAAGCTAAGTCGGAAGTGAGAGGAATCCCATCTCAAAGACTTTCTTCTAACAAGGTGATGGATTCGCAAGGATTGATTGAGTTGTTATCCACCCCGGTGGCATTCACAATCACGTTAGCAGAACTCCTAAGGTTAAGGCCAAACATGTGGACCACATTAGGAAAATGCCTAGAAAAATTTGGAGTGAAAGACCCCACCTTGAAGCTACAAGAAGGGATCAGAGAGTTGGACAGGCCTCAACTAAACACTAGGCCAGTACCATTGAATAAGGTTGGAGAATATTGCGAGGGAGAAGACGGAAACACCACGCTATCGGTAGAATTCCAAGGAGTAGTTTCCAAGGCTATTCTTGACAGTGGGGCGGGGGTTGCTATCGCCACCAAAGAAATCTGGAAAAAATGGGGAAAACCGGCTTTGAGGGCTACCAGAATGAAAGTGCAATTGGCAGATGGGTTCATGGAGAAGCCTCTAGGACTCTTAGAAAAAGTGATTGTCACTTCGTGTGGAATCAAGTATGAGCATACATTTGCAATAGTCGATTTCGACAAAAAGAACAATTATGAGATAATCTTGGGACGACCATTCATGCGACAATTGAAGATGGTCCAAGATTGGGGTTATGACCACATATACCTCAGACATGGCGAGACAACAACTAAAATACACTTGAAAGAACATAGTTACAAAGATGTGAACCAAACACCGGTGGAAGAGTTTGATTCGGCTACAGTAGCAGGATCAGAACTACCAGCATGGTTAGGGCAACCAAAACAGCTATGGATGTGCGGAGCTTCACATTATGGAAGCTTAAGAAGAGAGGAATGCGTCTTAGAAAGAGCAATTGAGGACAAGGAGTATATTCCGGAACCTTTCCCTGAGGATGCCTTGGAACCTCTAGAATGGGAACACATACTAGAAACATTGGATGTCTATACCATTACCGACAGTCCAACAACAAAATTTTGCGATAAGGATGGCTATGATGTGTTACCCTATTACATGGTAAGAATTATACCAGAAAAAGAGACGGTAGAACCACGAGAACAAGAAGAGTTTTACAACTCCTCTGAACACTTGGAAGTAAATGATGATGCAGATAATGAGTGTTCAGACACCTCAAGTGAGCATGGAAATGAAACCGAGAATATCAAGTTTTATGATTTTGCTAATCAACACCCTAGACGCCAAGAACGCTATAGGAGGAAACGAGCAGGAAACAAAGCGAGGGAGAACCTGATGCCCAGGATAAAAGGTGAAACTCACTATTTGATGCTTGTAAAAGCAGAGGATTGTGTAAAAGATCAAATATCAGGAGGATTCTCAAAAAATCAAAAAGAAAGAACACGAGAGGAAATAAAACAGATACGAAAAGCTAAAACCGAAACAAAATCACAAAAATCTCAAAAATAAAAAAAAAGAAACAACAGAAGACCAAGAGTGGGCCAAACTGGAGCGTAAACAGAAATACCAGGAACTGAAACGGTCTTTGAGAGAGATATGGACTACTGAAGAAGATAGCGATGGTAAAGGGGAGTCAGAAAAGGGGAACATGAACGTACAATCACACTATTGGAAATTTACTATCCAGGACAGAAAAATCATAATGACACCACCAGTCAGGGAAAGAACGAACCAAGAGTCTTACAATGGGCATGAAAATGCAAAAAAGATAGACCTCGCAGAACCAGGTGAAAAGCCTCAGCCGGTCTATATAGCTAACAATTTAGATTCTGAAGAGGAAGAACAACTAACACAACTTCTCAAGAAGTATAAAGATGTGTTCGCTTGGTCCTATAAAGACCTCAAAGGAGTTGATCCGTTGACATGCCAACATACAATTCCTTTGAAATCGGATGCAAAACCTAAGAAACAACGTCCTTGTACATATAATGACACATTTGCTAAACGAATCAAAGAAGAGATTGATAAACTGATGGAAACAAAATTCATCTATGAGATTGAACATACAGATTGGGTGTCACCCATTGTGGTAGTTCCCAAAAAGAATGGAAAATTGCGAGTGTGTGTAAACCTCAAGAAGGTGAATGCAGCAACCATAAGGGATACTTATCCCTTGCCAATCACAGAACATGTCCTTGAGCAAGTGGCCGGGAAACGGGCTTATTCCTTTCTGGATGGGTTTTCTGGATACAACCAACTGGCAATAGCAAGGGAGGATCAACACAAAACAGCGTTTGCCATAGAATGGGGGATTTATGCGTATCAAGTTATGCCATTTGGCTTTACTAATGCACCAGCCACTTTCCAAAGGTTAATGACTCACGCATTCAAGGAATACCTAAGAATATTCTTAGAAATTTACATGGATGACCTGTGTGTACACTCTCTTCTACGAGAGGAACATATTGACCATTTGCAAAAGGTCTTTGAAAAGTGCAGGACATATCGAATCTGTCTTAACCCGGAAAAGTGTGTGTTTATGGTTAAACAAGGACGAATCTTAGGACACATTGTCTCAAGAAATGACATAACCACTGACCTGGACAAAGTCAAGGTCATTGTAGACCTACCCAGGCCTACTAATGCGAAACAAGTGCAATCCTTCATGGGACACTTCGGATATTATCGAAGATTCATATACATGTATGCCGTTATCGCACAACCTCTGTATCGTTTGCCAGTCAATTTCGAGTGGACCGAGGAGTGTGAAACTTCATTCCAAAAGCTGAAGGAAAACCTTATATTAGCACCTGTACTAAAGGCACCAGATTGGGAAAAGATATTCCATGTGCACATTGATGCTTCAGCATATTCCATTGGAAGTATTCTAGCTCAACCTGGAGACGGAACAATGGATTTTCCAGTTTGCTATGCGAGCCGAAAGTTAAACAGTGCAGAAAAGAACTACACAACCACCGAGCGCGAAGGGTTAGGAATGAATCATTTATGCTGTAAAGAAATTTCGGCATTATTTTCTTGCAAACAAATTTGTGTTCTTCACAGATCATCAAGCTCTTTTGTACCTAGTAAATAAACCTTGCAATACAGGGAGAATCGTACGCTGGTTTATTATATTGCTAGAATTTGACTTCACAATGGCGGTCAAAAAGGGTAAAACCCATCTACGAGCATATCATCTTTCGAGGATACACAACGGGGAAGCTCCTGAAGAAGTAGATGATGACATACCAGATGCTTATCTTTTCAACATTGAAATGGTACCCAAATGGTCTCAGGAAATTGTTAGTGTTCTTTCCTTTGGAAGTGGGTTTGATAATACACAATGCAGATCCAAACAGCAAACAATTCAACAAACAAAACCTTCCAGTTGATAGCAGGACGGCTGTATCATCTTGGATCGGACCTAATCCTATGATTATGTATAAATCCGGAAGAATTCGAGTGCTACCTTGAAGAGGCACATGTCCAGGGTTGTGCATTTCATTGTTCAACAGTGAAGACACAACAGAGACTGAAAGAGTTAGGGGTTTATTGGCCAACTATGTATGCGGACACACATTCTTATGTTACCAATTGTACTATATGTAGTGCCAAACGACCAGTGGATCAAGCAACTTTGTTTCAGGTAAACATAGCACCTGCATGGAGTCAATATATCATTGACTTCTTAACCACCAGGACGTTCCCTGAAAACATCACAAGAGCACGGAAAAAATCTATAGAGCTGGAAGCTCGTGACTTTCAGTTAATTGGTAACCAACTCTATAAGCGGGGAAAGGACAATCAGCTTAGAATCTGTGCAAGTGAAAGCGAATACCTGCTGATTCTAGAACATGCACATAGCGGAATAAGTGGAGGCCATTTTTCGGGCGATAAGACGGCAAAAATTGTCTTAACCGCAGGAATTTGGTGGCCTACATTGCACATGGATGCTGAAGAGTTTGTAAAGTGTTGCGACGCATGTCAACGCACCAAGATGCCAATAAAAAAAGATGAGATTCCATTACGGCCAATGATGGGAGCAAGAGCATTTGCAAAATGGGGCATTGACTTTGTGGGACCTATATCACCCCCTGCATATCGCACCCATACGCAATATATCATTGTGACCACAGACTATCTCACAAAATGGGTCGAAGCCAAAGCAACACAAAAAGTTGATGCACGCACCACGGCACAATTTTTGTATGAGAATGTTTTTATACGTTACGGGTTACCAATCAAAATTGTCAGTGACCGTGGAACACATTTTCTCAATGAAGTCATAGAATATATGCTAGAGTAATTCATGGTCATACATAGAAAATCTCCACCATACCATCCACAGGCCAATGGGCAAGCTGAAGCCCTAATAAAACACTATGCACGGTTCTCACTAAAATAGTGTCAGAATCAAGAACAGATTGGGATCAGCAGCTACACTCAACACTATGGGCATACAGGGTAGCTTACAAAACATCAATCAGAACAACACCATACAACATGGTGTTTGGCCTAAATGCTATACTACCCATAGAGTTTTTAATTCCAACTCTACGAGTAGCAAAAAGCTTAGAATGGACAGGGCATGAGCTCTCTTCAAGAATTGATGATCTTGAAAAGCTAGATGAACTCCGCTTACGAGCAGTCGCTTCAATCTATGCTAAAAAGAGAAGACAAAAAGAATTTTTCGACAAACATGTGCGTACCAAAGAGTTTAAAATAGGAGATTACATACTTGTTTATACCTTGAAGCAACATGCCAAGAAACTTAAAAAGCGAGGGATGGGACCATTTGTGATTAGTGATCTATCACAAAGTGGAGCTGTCAAGCTTGCTACATTACCAGGTGAAGAAATGCCAAACTGGATTAGTGGATGTCGACTGAGGCGGTATCATCTACCCCTCACCCACGAGATGCTCCAACAAATTCATCAAGGAAAACAAAGAATGAAAAAAAAACAGAGAGTACGAGAAGAAGCTCAAGCCGAAGCACAAGAACGCATTGCAAAAAGACGGCTTCTGCGACAACAACAACAAAGTGGAACACCATTGCGAATCAATGCAATTTGACTGACGAAGTTGGAGGAGGAAATAGTGGAGCCAATAATTGAGGTCAAAGTGGGCACCAATCAAGTTGAATCAACAGCATTTCTTGATTCGGGTGCTCAAGAAAATTTGATCTCTAACGGATTATACCAACAGCTCAAAGTCACAGGTCAACTTCATCCTACTCCTCAGGTGCTGGAAAGTAGCACATCACACCCATTGAAAACATTGGGATGGACTATATTGCATGTACAGATACATCAATCTATTTACCCACACAAATTCTATGTGGTGATAGATGAAAGCACACAACACCCAATGATACTGGGGCAACCTTGGCAAAAAGCATACAATGTGAAGATAGATTGGAAAGCAAAGGCGGTCAAAATTCAACATGCACATGAACAACAGGTGATATCTTTTGCTCAGCAATACAAGCATGATCAACTGCAAGCCATGCAATCACTGAAAACAAAGCCAAACACACAAATGTCATTCAAGAACAACATGATACCCGAAACCACCAATCAGGTAAAAGCCAACCATGCTAATTACAGACATATGAAGTCACCGGCCGCAATGCAAAGATCTAGGTTCCCAACAAAACAAAAACATGTATGGATGCGGAAGGATAGAAATGCCATGGCAGACAAAGAACAATGCAACAACAAAATTCCAACAAAGCAGATGGTTCAACCACAAACCATGGGCATAAAACAGATATGGATCCCAAAGAAAATTCTTAGCCATAACCCAAATGTCACTCACATTTGGATACCAAAGCAAAAGCAAAAGGAACTCCCTTCAGTACAAGCAACAACGGAAAGCAGACAACTGCATTTCAAAACGAAAAACCGACATATGTGGATGCCAATAAAAAACAAACCAGTGGCAAAAAAGAAAGTGTCAAACAATCTACAAAAACCGGCAGCAACAAAATACCAATGGAAAGCAAAGGAAATACGGACCATAACCATTCCGGCCCAGCCAATTCTATCCTTAGAAACAGTGTCGGCAAAGCAATTGCCGTTTGCAAAAAAGACAATTAAACAGAGAGCGGTAGAGTTACAGCTGTTACTTGCAAAGAAAGAAAGAAACCTCGATGGCGACTGCCAATAAGCAACTTTCTTATTCCCTTCTCTTGCACAACATTAATTTTTCCATGCATTGACAGAGTATGCATAAAGTAGGGCCACATTAATCGGCCAGGCATTAGCAAAAAAATTTCAACCTATGCACGGCACATACTCCAAGGCGAAACATTGTCGTCCGGGAGGACTCCAGCTAGGAGGGGGGGAGGCATTCTAGAAGCACTCTCAAATGCGAAACCAATGACAGAAACAACAAAAAAGGGCATGATTTTCGACTATTTTAAGGGTTGTTTTTTGATTGCGAAATTTTCTGGAGTAACCCAAGTACATATGCCCTTATACAACATGAAGCTACACGTATATGGGGCCAAACGCCAAATCAAGCCCCTAGGTGTGTGTATATAAGTAGAAATAGCCTTTTTTCAGGCAAAATATTGGTAAAACAGAGAAATCCGGCCATAAAAATTGCATGTGAGTGTATATAATGTGTTGCGGTGATGTTTGTGATTTATTATGGTTTTTGGGGATTTTCTGGGTTTGATTTGCTATTTTCCTTTTAATTTTGCTAATTTTCGGCAGAAAAAATTCAAAAATACAAAAAGCAGGTGAAAAACAGTCGTAAGGAAAACAAAAAATATGGGGATGACCAGTGACTATAGGACAACCTATGGTATAGTGGGGGTGCAATTATGAGACTGGAACGGAAAGCGTGTTTTGGCCAGATTTTGACCGAAATGCCAAATTTCTGGTAAAGAGAGCAAATGGAGTCCAAATCAATAAATTTTTGAGCCTAAACTGCATCTCTCAAGAAGATAGGAGCACATGTCAAATTTCATGAAAAGTGGTTCGGGGACCTCCATTATAAGAAATTTTCACCCCATTTTTAGCTCATTCTCACTATTGACTTTGTGGAGAGAGCTTCTGCCACCTAAAGCGGATCGACCTTCCAACAGCATCTACGACGTGCAGGACTACCCGACGAGCTCCAGACATGAGAGGTAGGCTCACCACCTTGAGCTTTTCGCGCATGTTTGTCATTATGTCGCGAAAACTAGCGTAGAGGTCACACACAAAGCGGGCGGTAGAGACCTACAAGTAGAGACGGCGGCCTAACGGCTAACCCGAAAGCAACAAGACTTCATCGGAAGCTTACTTTACTCTAGGAGACGAGTCCTAGATGTCCAAAGGCAGTAGGAAACCATCGGGAAAAACCCTAATTCCCAGAAACTCGAAAAAGGCCACCAAATGGAAAATCGACGAAACGGCGACCAAATGCTACCAAAATTCATGGGTAGGAGCATCTCGACATGATCGACAAGTCTATATATGACCCGCATGACCAAAAAGTGACCCGAAGCGGTACTAAACTTCAGAAACGGCATCAGACACACAAAGCGTCAAATTGCACTTGCGGCCAAACCGCAAGTCCGTTTGCCACCAAACTTCACGAGCGGCTTTCCTAGACCATCAACAACCAAGCCCTATGGTGGTAGACCACCACAAACCATCAAAGGTATGTAAACGCAACCACGGGTGCTTCTAGAGCGACAAATTGCCAAATGGAGCTCCGGTGAAGCCAAAGTCGACAAAAACCATATGGCAAGGATCCCCAAGGGATCGGGAAGCTAGGGAGACCAACATCTAGAAATTTCATCGCCAAAAAGCACTCCAAAAGTCAAAAAATGGCTCGGAGGCTCTGAAGTCCACACAGGGAGTTATACTCTATCCATTTGACTTTTTTGTTGAAATTAGGCTCAAAGGGGACTTAGGGGAGCAAAGGGCAAGCACTGGGAGCACCAGCACTGAAAAAATCACCACGAGACATCCTACGCGTAGAATGTCTCAAAGGAACTTTATGGCACAAACTCCAACATTTCTCATCATGCACATGTTCTGAATGACATTTACAAGCTATACACCAAGTTTCATCACATTTGGACCAAATTTGACCTCATATGCATGGAAAAACGCAAAGTTACGGCATAGAGGCAATAATGGGCCATAGACCTACCAAATCTTGTCCAAATCCCATGAAACTTGCACATCACATTCACCAACACATCAAGAAACAATCTGTGTGGTCAGGGAGAAAAATTGATGAAATAGACATCCTACGTGTAGGATGTCTATTTGACCTTTTTGGCATGCAAGGGATGATTTATCATTCTAGATCCAATTACCTCATCATCAGGAGCCCATACATCATGTTTGAAGCCATTCTAATCACTTTTGACCCCCAACACCCTCAAGATACACTTTTTGAGCCCAAAAACACTTCACAAAGCCTTACAAGCATCAAATATTGTCCAAATTCAAATCCAAGAACATGGCCATGTTCCATAGGCCAAGCACAACCCACAGAACAAGTTTCATGTCATTTTGATGAAAAAGACATCCTGCGCATAGGATGTCTCCATCATAAATTTAGCCTTCTGTGCAAAGAATGACATCATGGCAGCCAATACCATGGTGCAATGAGCCCATATACGAATTTTCAACCCATTTGGACATCAATTGCTACCTATGATGGACATTCTACCCAATTCTGAGTAACTAAAGCCTGAATCAGCCCAAAAATCCACTTTTTGATATCCAAATCCAAATCCAAGCATATAGCCATGTTTCATGAGCCTTGCACTACTTGCATGTCAAGTATGAACCAATTCTGATGAAAAAGACATCCTACGCGTAGGATGTCTAGATGGAAATTTTTGGCCTGATTTGCACTGTGAGCACATGCATAGCTTCACAAGTTCCTTTTAAGCTTTATTTTCAATTTTCAAGTCATTTGGATAAGTAAAACTCAGTTTCGCAGCCAATATGAAAAAAAAAACGCTAACTTCGGACTACTTAGTGCAACAGGATCTATGGCGGCCTTGAAGTCACCGCCAAAAAAGAAAAGAATGACCATCAAGGATTATCTAGACGAAGTGGAACCCTTTGTCATTCCAGAAGGAACACTAAATCCCACCAGCACCTACATACAAGAGGATCTGTTAGAGTCGAATGACCTAAAGATCTACCAGGGAGTGTTCAAAGACAATGAAGGCAATGTCATAGAGCTACCAATGCTGCCGAGAGAACTCAATGAGTTTGTACGAAGCAAGATGGCCGGCTACTTGGAGAAAATTGATCTCCACAACTACTTCGAAGAAATACCGGCAGGGGTGGACATCAAAAGAGTCTCGGAGTTTGTAACAAGCATCAAAGAGGATGGAGTGGCCAAGGTAGCAGATTTACAAGGCAAACTAGATACAGAGATAATAACCACTGAGCGGGTTGTAGCCCATGCACTAGACCTCTCCAATGAGGGAGACAGTGTAACAAAAAGAAGGGATGAAGTCAAGGTGTACAAAGAGAAAAAGGAAAATTACACCTTTGAAGACATTGCCAACCCAAAGGTGGCAATCATGAGCCAGTTATACAACCAGTACTTCCACATGTGCATGAAGAGGTCACAAAAGTACAGGATGCCGCAAGGTGCAATTGTCACAACGTTTACTTGGGCAATGACAAAAGGCACCCCAAAGATAATCAACTATGCGGCATACATACATGACAACTTAGTAAAGATGGGCAACAAAAAGCCAACCTACATAGTGCCAGGAGAACTGATCACCAAGGTGGTATATGGGGCACTACACGCTAAAGGAAGGTGGCATGACCCCCCATCTCAGAATGATTGGCTGAGAGTAAAAGAAGACAAGGAAGATGAGCCTCAACGGGCACCAAGGGTGGCTACAAGGTTGAAAAGACGGCTAGAGCCAGTTGAAGAGGAGCAACCCAAGCAAAAGAAAGGAAAGAAAGAGTTTGCTCAAGTGCCGGCCAAAGAGACAAGGTCACAAAAAGCGGCAAGACTAGAGAGGCTGATGGAGAGTTTCCGAGTAGAGAGAGCCCTCAAGGGTGATTTAAACGAACTCTGGAAGCCATCTCTCGAGTCTATGTCCGGATCCTCCAGAAGAGTGCAAAGGGACCGCTTTGAAGATTATATCAAAAATTTTGAGATTCTTGATGCTGCAGCAGAAAACATCCCCCATGTCCCTTTCACAAATGAGGAAGTAGAGCAGATAAGGCAGAAATTGCTAGATGAACAAGAACACCAAGAAAGAGAAAGAAAAACAAAAGCAGACAGGGACTTAAAGGGCAAACTTGCAACTTTACCAGCCAGTCCTAAACCCAGCCCACCACCCTCACCACCTCCTAGCAGCCCTCCACAGGAAGACAAGGAGGCTGAGGACAAACAAGAAGAAAGGCAAGCAGAGGAGCAAGAGCAAAGGCAAGAACATGAGCCAAAAAAAGAGGCCAAGTCTGAATCTCAGCAAAAAGGATTAGATGAGGCCTATTATGCATTTTTGGACCTGCAAGCCGCAGGCTATATGAAGGAAGAAGCCGCCATAGTCGCACTCGACTTGGGGAGGACAGGGCCTAAAGAACAGATGCAGGGCATCAGGCTAGTTGAGCTAAAAGAAATTGCTACCGACACGGTAGACCTGCACCCGCTGGGACGTGGTGATGACAAAGCTAGCCAAATTGAGTGCACAATCCATGGCTTCAGAGAAAGAGCTGACAACTCTCAAAACCACTGAAGAACAGATCAAAAAGGAAGTAGATTCTCTGCAGGCACAAAGCCAAAGGCAAAAGGAGAGAGAAGATGACCTGCAGGCCAGCTTGGCAACGGCTCTACAAAACTGCCAAGCAATGGAAGAAGTAAATCAGGAAGCAGTAAAAAGAATACAAGAAACTGAAGAAGAGTGTCCGTAGCTTAGCAAGTCATTGCGAGATGCAGAAAGAGAAAGAGATAATATGATACTACAGCTGGCCGAAGAATTGAAAGAAGTAGAGGCCATGAGGAATGCCAAGGAGAGAGCAGAGATAGAACAAGAAGCAAGCCTGGATGAAGTCCTTGAGCTCAAGGACTAACTAAAAGTCAAAGATCAAACCATCCAAAGGCTGTGAGCATCATCTGCTAGAGTCAGATCTACGAGCTCGACTCAAATCATTTCCGAGAGTCAACTATATGAAGAGCAAATGCAGGAACTTCAGAAGGAGCTGACTCTTGAGAAAAAGCAAAGATTGATGATAGCTGAAGGTTCTATAGTCATGCAAACGAGAATGGAAGAGGGCCAAAAAGCTCTGCAAGAAGAAGTGGAAAGCAGGAAGATAAAGCTTGAGGAGGCGGAAAGAATAAACGCCAAACTTAATAACCTCCTCATGAATATGGTTGGACAAGCTGAAGCGGAAAAGCAAACACTCCTCAGGCAAATTGAGGAGTTGAAAGACCAGCAAGGAGGAGAGGCAGAAAGCTCAAGGCCAACCGCCAATGAGGGCATCGACCTCAAAAATGTGGCAGATCCTGTGGACACTCATATGCAAGAGGAAATCATAGCAGGATCCTCTCAAGAACCGCAGGATCTAACACAAGAAGAGGAGGAAAAATTGTGCAAGGCAATAGAGGAAGAGCTCAGAGAAACCACAAAGGAAGCCTTGGAGTGGGAGCAGAGGGTCTTCAAATCTATGACCATTCAAAAGATCGACGCCAGCAATATCAGGAGCGAGTTGCTTCAACCCTCTCTCCCATATCCATTGCTGAAATATGAGGCAGCTACGATAAACAAGTGGATCAGAGAAGAGCCAACTATACCTCTCTACAATGCAGATACCTCAAAGCCAAAAGGAGTTAAACTTATTGTGGATTCTCAGCCAAAGTGGAGGAAGGCTTGGCTTACAAAGTACCCACAATACCTAATCCACTTGGTAGAGGCACCTAAACATATCAGAGACAACCTCAGCTTCTGTTCTCTACCAAGGGTTAGGACGTGGAAGGCACAGGAAATTTTGCAAAGAAGCCAACCCACTTGGCTGAACTACCCAAAGCTGATGGGCGTGAAGGCAGGTGAGAGAATAAGTGTCCAATACATGGTGAAAACCCTAGCGAGCGCCATAAAGTGGTTCCACTGGCTCACCTTACCTTACATGCATTATGATGAGGAAAATCTGCAGAACCATCTTAGTAGTGTTCGAGATCTTCAAGCCAGGCGAGGTGACCGACATCATATTCTTCTTCCAAGATACATACAGATGTGCTTTTGATCTGTCAGGTCAGCCTTCCAAGTAGGTGATACATGCGCTGTATCAAAGAATCATGTTTCTACCATCCTATCTCCTCCAGGCTTTTGAAGAAGCATTCTATACAGGGTTCTTCACCATGAATACAAACATCTTTGGCCCAACAATGATGAACCTACATGCCAGGTACAAATCACTGCTAAAGATGCGGGAAACGATAAGATGAAGCAGCCGATCAAGGCCATGTCGGGGATGACATGAGCAAGGAGGGGGGGAGTGTTATAAGATGGACACACCCCACGACAGTAACTACTCGGAGGACTATTATTTTTTGTAATTATTCATTCATTGAGGTAAACCTGATTTTTCACCTTGTAATTATTGGGACTTACAAAAGTTTCTAGATTGTATCCCAGTTTTGATAGTTTGATTGAGTAGATGATTGATTTTGGAACTTTGGGGTTGAGAAATTGTAAGGTATATATACCACTTTTGACCTTAATGAAAAGGACCCTATTGTCATTTTTAAAAACAAATTTTGAAGTCTGTGAGTGAGCGTACTATGTACGAGAGAGAGAGTGTGAGCTTCATCTTGACGCTACATGTGCTCCGGTGGTCGGAATCGAGTGCGAAGAAGTGCAGCGTACGCGTCGATACCTACATTGCGCGCGTACGGTCCAGTTTTGTGAGCTCCTTCTATGAGATTCATCAGTTGTTTGGGTGAGCATACGTTGTCCAATTTTGCATTGCAACACATCCACGCATTCACATTGAGTAGAACTACACATTAGGCACTTAGATTTCGGAAACGAAGACCTACAGATTTCTGCCAGACATCCTATGTGTTTCTGCACCAGGTGTTTTGGGTCGGGATTTTGGTTCATAGACCTCAGGGAGAGCGACCTATTGGTATTAGTAGGGTCTCCTTCAAGTTCTATGGTGTTTTGAGATTGTTTGATGGGTGTTCGGCTCTAGAAAGCGTTGTACGAAGTTTCCTCTTATGCACTCTTGAAGGCTGTGACTTAGACAATTGGTAGAGACCTTTGTAGGAATTAGTTAGGAGTCGGTCGAGTGTAGGTTGACACCTTATGCTTGCTTCCACATGCCTCCGGGTCGAGCTTCGTCCTTAGCTGACATTACATGTTAGGTGAGTTCTCGCTGTGCTGACGTCCGTCGCGGCGTATCCATCCAACAGAGAGTAACTAACTTGGGTGCACATATGATAAATGGGATGAATAAGGTCTTGCATGAATTTATTCTTCAACTGAAAATGCCTTTAATTGATGATTTTCCTATCAAAGGATGTGAATAAGGTGAGAAAGATGAAGCTTTGGATCTCAGGGGGTGCCACAAGTTTGTGGCAAATCACATAAATTATTTTGATAAAATGGTTCCTAGGTTGGAGGAAGTGAATCTTACTTTTTTAGAAGAAAATTCGATGTTTGGTGTCAATGAAGTGCTCATTGTGCAGGGGCATACGTGTGGGCCATATGCTAGGAGACCTTGTCCAACAAAGGTGGATGTCATCCAAGAATGAAAGAAACATGCACTAGCATCACTGAGGTTAGAAGATTTCTAGGAGCATGTGTCTTCTATGTTATTTGGATTCCATATTATGCACATGTAGTTAATCCTCTTTATCAATCGCTTAGAAAGAATTAAAAATGTAAGTGGAGAGATGCACATATATAAGCCATGAAAAAGATAAAGAAGTTTCTCCAGCTAGCACCAACTTTGAGAAAGGTAAACTATGAGTATAAAAGGCCAATTATTGTGACAATAGACACCAGTCCTACATGAATTGGATGGGAAATAGGAAAAAATGATGAAAGACACAAGTATGTGATAAGATTTGGAGAAAACATACTAAAGAAACTATCAACAAATAGAGAGAGAGTTGTGGGGTATGATTATAGCCTTGCAAAATGGGAAAGACTACCTTATTGGTGCATGTGTGTTTGTAGAAACAAATTATCTACTGCTTCTTGGGATGATTACATGCTTCTCAACACCATACATTGATATGTTGCAATGGATTGCCTACATTAAGTCCTTAAATTTTGAGTTTAAGTACATTGTAGGTAAAGACAATACAGTGGTAGTCATGCCATCAAGGGCAAGGTATAAAGACGAGTCACAGATTATTGATGAGAGTGAAGATGTAGGTACAAAGTTCTATTCCATATCTCATGTCAAAGGTAACTATGTTTTCATGTATAATTCACTTGAATTGTTCTTGAAAGAGCTTTATGAATGTGATTGGCTTATTATGGAAGCTACTTGATGTGGGCACAAAGTTTTATACCATCTCTGATATCAAAGGTAACTATATCTGCATGTCTAATTCACTTGAATTTTTCTTGAAAGAGATAAATGAAGTTGATTGGCTTCTTACTGGAAGCTACTTGAGTATCTAACAAAATAGAATGATTGGTCTGAACAAGAGTTCAAGAGGATACACACAAAAGGATATGCGTACGTTTTGAGGTATGCTTACTTTTGGAATCATTTTAAACAAGATGTTGCTACACCACAAAGGGTTATATGTAAAAAAATAGGCTCAAGTAAAGCTCATGCAAGAGTTTCATGAGGGTCTATGGGTAGACACAAGGGTGTGTGGGAAACCTTCTCTAAGTTGGAATAAAAATACTGGTGGAAGGGTATGTATAAAGATGTATCTCAGTTTTTAGAGTCATGTGTAACTTGTCAAATGTATTTAAATGTACGACATCATGATGGGTTGCACCTTGCACCCTACATATCCACTATCCATGCACTATAAAGGGGTTGTGGATCTAGTCACAATGCCTTTAGGAATCTAGCATATAAGATTCTTAGTTCTTGTAAGAGAGGACCTAGCTAACCAGGTTGAAGGGCAAAGAGGTTTATGAAAATTCCTTCTTGATGATGTGATTTTCCATTATGGTTATGTGGGAAAGATCATTCGAGACAGAGGTGAACTAGATGTTGAGGAAGCAAGGGAATTATTTTCCATGTAGAGTTGAAAACAAGAACTAAGAATCGGCTCAAGAGCAAAGCAATTGAAAAAGATGACCGGGTTTTAGTGTATGATAGTAGCCTTGATAACCAACACACAGTCATGCATTAGTTCTCAAAAGTATGGTTTGAGTTGTACGTTGTAAAGCATGTGCATGAAAATGCTACCAACAACGTTTCTGAACTAGATGGGATAGAAGGAAAGGTTTCCAATGGAGGGAAAAGGGTAAAAGTATTTAAGATAAGAGAAGATGGTGATCCAGAAGATTTTGAGGAAGAGTAATAGCAAAAGATGGATGTAGGTCAAAGTGAATATGAAGCTTTGGAATCTATCAATGAGGATGAAATCATGGAAAATCTACAAGGGGATTCAACCTGCAAAAAGTCCAATGTGGCACATACCAAAGGATGTGCAAGTTTAGAGGGCGTGGATGTCGTGTTAAGGTACATAGTGGGAACGAATGCTTGGAGATTTATTTTGTGACTTTTTAGATGCATAATTATATTTACAATATTGTAATGTATATACATTTCTAAGTATAAGGACAATATTTCCATGTCATGCTAGTATCTATCTCAAGGATAACATACTTTTACTTTATCTTTCGAAAGTATTGTGGGTAAAAGTAGTATTGTGCCTCTCTAACATGGGGGAAAACGCATTGGTGGTTTCTTTATACTATCTCATTATCATCTCATACTCTAGATAGATCTCGTAGCTACTGTGATTCCAAATACATATATTTTTTTCATATTCCCTTTTTTATAGCTACTAGGAAGGTATCAAATTCTTGTGGGACACTAACTTGCAAAATTGTCAAAGATGCATCTCTTTTAATGTATTTTTGAAAGGATTCTTACAAAAATTTGTCAAGGAGAAATGTCATGCTTTCATATTTCATGAGGTGTCCATTGGAATCAAATGGAAGTCTAGGCTAAGGGGGGACCACAAGTAGACTCTTGTTGCCAAAAAGATACCCTATTTTGATGAGTTTCTTAACACAGTTCCCATACAAATTTAATTTAAAAAAACATAAAATGGAGTTGTAGTCCATGAGCTGAAATTTATGCACCTATTTTTATTTTTTTGTTTGAAGCCACGGTTGAGGAGATACGCTCAAAGGAGTGGACCTGAGTCTGCGCACATCATGTAGGAACAAACCATTTCAAACTTTGCCAGATCCTTCATACCGACTGCTCTCTTTCTTGTGTAGCCCTTGGGGGTTCTCTTCACCTATAAAAGGGAAAATTTTCTTCCTCAAAAATCATTCAATAGAGATTGAGAGCATTAATGCCCAATTGTACTTAGCCATAAACATGAACATGATCCATACACTTGCCCCTTCAAGAACATTAGCCAATATTGTAGGCATCCCTTGTAAGATCAACTCTAATCAAAGAGGGACTTGGATTTGGTTCATTAATCAAGGCTTGAAGTCTTTCCTCTCCTTCTCTTTCAGTCAAATCGGCAAATAGCTCTCGAAGGGTTTTGTCAAATAAGGTTTGTTTTACTTTTTGATTTTGTTTGTTTTTTGTTGTTTTTTTTTCATCTCTAGCCCAATCTATATCTCTAAATCTATCTCCCTCTCTAGATAACTATATCTCTCTGTTGAGCTTATATGTGAAGCTACTCAATATATGGCTTCTCTATATATGGCACCCAGGTCCCCTCTATATATACATCATCTCATGTGTGTATTCTACACACCTTGGGGTTCTACTTCTGTGCTCTCTCCTTCTCTCTCAACATGGTATCAGAGCAGTACATTTTTGTTTTCGATTTTTCTCCTGATCAAAATCGATTTTGCAGAAACTACCCGTCCGAGAGACTGGAATCGATGTGGTCTACAACTTTGCAGATGGAAGTTTTTTCAAATTCTGCACCGATTTTGAGTTATCGTTCGCGGACTGCGTACATACCTGAAAAGCAACTTCCGCTTTTTGTTTTTGATTTTCCTGCTAATTGAAAACGATTTTGCAGAAACGACGTGCGATGGAGGCCGGAATCGATGTGGTCTACAACTTTGCAGATTGAAGTGTTTTCAAATTCTGCACCGATTTTCAGTTATCGTTCGCGGACTGCGTACATACCTAAAAAGCAATTTTTGCATTTTGTTTTTGATTTTTATGCTTATTGAAAACGATTTTGCAGAAACTACCCCTTGTAGAGACCGGAATCGATATAGTCTACAACTTTGCAAAAGAAAGTGTTTTCAAATTCTGCACTGATTTTGAGTTATCGTTCGCGGACTGCCTACATACCTAAAAAGCAATTTCCGTTTTTTGTTTTTTATTTTTTTGCTTATTGAAAACGATTTTGCAGAAACTACCCGCGTGAGAGACCGGAATCGATGTGTTCTACAACTTTGCAGAAGAAACTACCCGCTATGAGGATTGGAATCGATGTGGTCTATAACTTTGCAGAAGAAAGTTTCTCTAAATTCTGCACCGATTTTGGGTTATCGTTTCGGACTGCGAATATGTTTGAAAATCAAAATTTTACTTTTTGCTTTTGATTTTTCTCATAATTGAAAACTTCTCAATTATATTTTTCTTCATCAATCATATATTTGTTAGTGACGTAACTTTGCTGCAGAAGCCACTTACACATCGTTCCGATTCAGTCGAGCCGTTGATGATCGTCCAAATTCTATCGAGCTACTGTTGGTACATAATCTTTTGTTAATGATATACTGGTTCACTGATTCTCGTATAATTATTCTTTTAGAGATATAGTTTACGTCGTTTTATTGATAATTTCTCATTGATACCATAGTGATTTTTATGGTACCATGATGATGTTTTGTTAATACTTTGGTCATGGTGATTTTCGTTGATACCATGATGATATGTCATTGATACCATGGTTATTCTCGGTGGTGCCATGATGATATTTCGTTGATACCATGGTTATTCTCGGTGATTCCATGATGATATTTCGTTGATTCCATGGTGATTTTTGTTGATACCATGATGATGTTTTGTTGATACCATGGTTATTCTCAGTGATACCATGATGTTGTTTCGTTGATACCATGGTTATTCTCGGTGATGCCATGATGATGTTTCGTTAATACCATGGTTATTCTCGGTGATGCCATGATGTTGTTTCGTTGATACAATGATTATTCTCGGTGATATCATGATGCTTTTCGTTGATACCATGATCATTTATTCATTTTTATTGATATAATGATGATATTTTGTTAATACTTTGATGGTATTCATTGATCACTACATTGATAAATGTTGTTTTATGTAGTATATACACATATCATTTGTATCACGTAATCACACATTTTGTACTTTTACGTTTATACTTTATGTACCATACGTTGTCGTGCGTATATATGTCGTCAAAAGAGTGGCGTCGCGAACCATCTCTTATGGAATTGTGAACGTAATTATTTCATTAACGATGCTAATAATTTTCATGACATGTTTTTTTTTTTTTGGAGTCTATGATCTATGTAGGATTGATCAAAGAATTGATTTTATGAAGACAAACTTGGTGACAATAAAAGATTTATGAAGATATTTTTGGTGATGCCATATTGATGACAACATGAAGACATGTTTGGTGATGCGATATTGATGACAAGCTACACAGCAGATTCACGGCGACACTTTTGATTACAAGCTAATCGATAGCTTTTACACCTCTTTATTGAACCTTTGTATTCATTATTGTATTTGATAGGATAGGAGTAATGTAACTCCTCATAAAACATTCATTGTAAAAGGAGTGATGTAGCTCCTTGTAAACATTTGTATATTCAATGATTTTTATAATATAACGGTGGGTGTATATAGAGCTGTGGGTTTTTCCCTTGATCCCCCAAGGGTTTTTTCATCCACAGTTAGGGACC
The DNA here is from genome assembly GCF_014529385.1 of Adiantum capillus-veneris. Lineage (NCBI taxonomy): Eukaryota > Viridiplantae > Streptophyta > Polypodiopsida > Polypodiales > Pteridaceae > Adiantum > Adiantum capillus-veneris. The sequence goes on along the minus strand of NC_140956.1, from coordinate 92,766,834 downwards.
CTTATTTGAGCGGGGGTGTTGAGCTTATATGTGAAGGTACTCAATATATGGCTTCTCTATATATACATCATCTCATGTGTGTATTCTACACACCTTGGGGTTCTACTTCTGTGCTCTCTCCTTCTCTCTCAACACTCTCTCCCTTAAATTATTTTCTATTTAATCTCTCCATTTATCTCCCTTTCTAACCACATATCTATATCTCCAACTATCTCACTCTATAACCTTATATCTATCTTTACATAAGCCTCTATCTCTATTTTCCTCACATCCTAGCTATCGGCCATAACTAAATCCTTTTCTTTATTCTTGTATTATCTTAAATGGATGACCTGCACAATGCCTACTTTCACCCTTTTCATTTTGTGAAATCTCTTAGGGTTAATGTGTGTTTAACACTAGTTTCGTACCAAAACATGATACTTAAGTGTCCTTTTTTTTCAAATTTAAATTAAATGCTTCTTGCATTAGATAGTGTATCTAAGAAAAACCTCTTGATATGCTTAAATATGCTATCTAGAGGGTCTTTAAAAAATACAACGTTGCATTCTAGAATCTACCATGATCAAGAGCTATACTCTTCAAGTTGACCCTCATAAGACTGCAATTGATTCTTTGAAGAAATCGACATTATAAGCTCAAAAAAAAATGAAGCGACCTTGTAGAAATTGTAACGTGACTTTTCAACAATTGTGCTATAGATAATTGCAAGTTTCATGTGAAAGAAAAAATTACTTTAGAGTATATAAAATAATAGAAAGTTCTACGTGTTTGATATTGCCATTTCAAGCATATCGATCCATACAAAGAAAAATATGTTTTTGATGTATTTGTGAGTTTAACAAAGTGGTAGATAGCTTACCCTCTCCATTGAGGACTCAAGGTGGCAAGTAGAAGGGCTTTGGTATGCAACAATTATTGTACCATTTCAAATATTCAAAATTGCATAAGAGAAAACTCATTCTTGAGACATAAGCATTCAAAACCTCAAATAATATCAAACTTTCCATATGGATCAACTAAATGTATCAAAGTACGTGATGCATGCACAATTGGGGCACCTAGAACCTTGGTTTCAATGTTATTATGGACAACTCAAGATTTTCAAGAGTTTTTGCACAATGAAAAATTCAAAATAGAGTTCAAGAAATGATATTTAATTGAGTTAGGGAGCCAAAAAAATATGTAGTTTCTTGGTTTCAACATATAAAGTCATTTGTACTAACGGACGCAAAGCGGACCGCGAACCCCGACGGCCTTTAAAACGCCGGGGGCCGAATGGCTCGCCTCGAATCTGCCACGGTAAAGCGAATAGGGGGCACCACCTAGCTTTGAGCGGCTACGATGCAAAGCCCACAGTGATATGAACACCGCAAGCCTACACACCGAGAGAGAGAGAGAGAGAGAGAGAGAGAGAGAGAGAGAGAGAGAGAGAGAGAGAGAGAATACTTGCAATTGATGAAAACAACCTCGGGGGTGTGAGGGTGAGTTATTTCTGCAATATTTACAAGGTGGCATGCCGTGATGGTAGAGAGGTAGGGAGAGGAGATGGTGCAACCTACTTGGTGCGTTCTCTAGGGAGACTCAATGATGGTGAATACTCATTGCCAAGAGAGTGCATACGTGTGTACATCGACCATTGGAGTCGAGAGGTGGATGTGGCTCCCTTCGCATGGTGCAATTTCCAAGGCAAACCCAACACACAAGACCCCCTCCCCATGATGGTGATGGTATCAATCCCTCCTACTACACTCTACCCAATTCTTGGTTCCACATAAGTTGCGTCCCCCCAGATAGTGACCTCTCAGTGCTAATTTATTGGTGTTAGTTGCTTGGATTATGGTAATCCTAGTGTGGTAAGGGTAATCTTAATCGGGGAGACAAAGCAAGTGGTGGGCCCGGTGTGGTTGACCCTTGCTTTGGTTTTGGAAAGGCTATTAAAAGATGGGAATCTCTAGGTGGGCCTTTGTCACCATCACCTAGAGAGAGGATATTTACAAAATGGAAATTTACAATGGCTCGGGTGAAAAACTGAAGATAATGGTAAAATAACCTAAAAACTACTAGGATGACGTCGTGGTTGGGTGTTGTCGACGAATGGCGTGCTGCAGATGCGTCAGTGTTGAGCGTACTTCTTTTCGGAGTCGGCCGGGGCATGCCTTTGACGCATTTCTGTTTTTTGTTGTTGGCGGCGCGTGCTTTGGATCCTTCTTCTTTTTGTTTGTTGATGTCCTAGCCTTTTCTTCGTATTGCCGTGCGGTCCGTATATACGTGTGTGTATGTATTTGTGCATGAGGCAGGTGTGTGTGTGTTTTGTATAGGTATGTGTGTGCGAAAGCGTGCGTGGGAAGGGGGGGCTATATATATATATAACTTTTTTATTTTTTATTTTTTTTCTTCTGCGGATGGCCGGCGGCTTACTCTTCTGTGCAAGGCGGAAAGGGAGGGGGGGGGGGGGGGGGGGGGGGGGGGTAAGATAGGGGGTGTGAGTGTGTTTGTGGGTGAGTGTGTGTGTGTTGTGTTGGCGTATTTGATGCTGCCCGCATGGCGTGTGTGTGTGTGTGTGTGTGTGTGTGTGTGTGTGTGTGTGTATCGAATGCAGCGCTCGGCGCACATCGCATGGAGAGAGAGAGGAGAGGGGGGAGGGGGTGTTGTGGTGTGTGTGTGTGAGTGAGAGCGAGTGTGTGTGACTGTGGGACTGCAGCGCTGCCCGCAAGAGAGAGAGAGAGCTTTGGCGTGGCCTGCCGGTATCCGGATGAGAGAGAGAGAGAGCTTTGCGTGGCCGTGAGAGGGAGAATGAGGGAGAGGGGGAGGGGATAGGGGTCAGGGGATAAGAGATAGAGAGAGTGTGTGAGGGAGAGTGAGGGGAGAGGGGGAATGGCGGGGTATGGGAGATGTGTGGGTGAGAGGGAGAGGGGGGGGGGGGGGGGGGGGGGGGGGGGGGGGGTGGTGTTGTCTTGCATGGGCTTTGAGGACGAAGGGGAAATAATTCAATTGGGGGGGATGTAAGGGAATATATCTGCGGGCCAAAGAGGGGGGGTGTGAATGAGCCGAGGGAGGGTGAGGCGAGCGGTGAGGGGAAGAGGGAGGAGGGGTCGGGGAGGGAATATTGGCCGGCCAAAGAGAGGGGGGGGGGGGGGGGGATGAGGGTAGAGGGTAATGGGAGAGGAGATAGGGTGAGTGTAAGAGTGAGGGGGGGGGTTCTCACGCGGCTCACACGGAGGGAGCCCGAGAGAGGGGTTGGGGGTTCCTTCTCTAAGTTTCTGCCTGGCCGGGGAGGGTAAATCGGGAGAGAGAGATATTAGGGAAGGGGGTATGTAGGGAAAATGGGGGGGAGAGAGTGCGCTGGTTTTATCCGATGCCCGTAGGGCAGGAGGGGGGAAAAATAAGTTACGGCGGCTGTGAATGATAGGCAGAGAGAGCGTCGGGATATGACATCCTGTCTGCCATGAAATCCTCAATGCTGCAAAAGCGTGGTGTGGAAGAAGAAGACATGGTTTGCATTTATTACGACAAAGATTAAACTAAGGTATAAAATTTGAATATATGATTAAAAATTTACACATTGATTTTTTTCAAACATTGGATTCTCTATAATATCCAATGTTGAAAGAATCCAATGTGGAAAGAATCCAATGTGTGTCTACAACCTATAAAAGAGTCTTGCAAAGCCTCGAGTGCTAATAAGATATTAGTGTGTGTATTGACTAATAAGAGATTATTGTGTTTATGATTAGTGTGATCGATTGCGTGATCACTTGGACGGTCATTGGGGCCTAATACGTCACCTACGACTTAATCATGGAGGTATGTTTCTGTTTTTGTGTTGATTGTTGTTTAATTTAACATAATTAGTGTGTGTTTTAGTGTTGGCTTGTTTAATTGGCTTGTGCACACACTAATTAGTGTGTGCATTGGCTTGTGCACACACTAATTAGTGTGTGCATTGGCTTGTGTAATTGGCTTGTGCACACACTAATTAGTGTGTTTTAACATACACTAATTAGTGTGTGCATTAGATTGTGTACACACTAATTAGTGTGTGCACACACTAATTAGTGTATGCATTGGCGTTAATAATTGGCTTGTTTAATTGGCTTGTGCACACACTAATTACTTTGTGTTAACATACACTAATTAGTGTGTGTTAACATACACTAATTAGTGTGTGCATTGGCTTGTGCACACACTAATGCACATTGGCCAATGCACACACTAATCACATACACTAAATAATGTGTGTATTGGCCAATCCAATTGACCAATGCACACACTAATCCAAAACTAATTAATGTGTGCATTGACCAATCACATTGGCCAATGCACACACTAATAGCACACTAATTAGTGTGTACATTGACCAATCACATTGTTCAATGCACACACTAATCACACACAAATTAGTGTGTGTTAATGAGCACTAATTAGTGTGTGCATTGACCAATCACATTGGTCAATGCACACACTAATCACACACTAGTTAGTGTGTGCATTGACCAATCACATTGGCCAATGCACACACTAATAGCACACTAATTAGTGTGTACATTGACCAATCACATTGGTCAATGCACACACTAATCACACACTAATTAGTGTGTGAATTGGCCAACCCCATTGGCCAATGCACACACTAATAACACACTAATCACACACTAATTAGTGTGTGCATGGCCAATCCCAAATTTAACATATTAGGTTATGCAAGTAATAAAATCTAACAAGTTTAGATTTTGCAAGTAACTAATAATTAACAAATTTAAGTTTTGGTGTGTCTTTACTTACACTAATTAGTGTGTGTAAAGAACACATGCACTAATTAGTGTGTAAAGAACGTACACATGCACTAATTAGTGTGTGTGTATGCATGTGTGTGCATGCGTGTGTATGAGTGTATGCATGTGTATATGCGCGTGTGTGTGTATGCATGTGTGTGTATGCATGTGAAAAAATCAAAAAACATAACAACAAAACTTACATGGAATTGAAGCGCTTGTTGGGAGAGGGTAGGAGAGTGGAAGAGTAGAGATGGAGGTAGAGCTCAAGGTTGTGAGGTTCGCGCTCTCGACTTCTGTGGAGAAGATGATGAAATTCGAATTTTAGGGCTTTGAACTTCGCGGGGCACGCGGGTGCCCCTATTTATAAAAAAATTTGAAATTTGATTTTCCGCTCCTATTACCGCGAGCATTACCGCGTCTCTTAACACAAACATTACCGCGTATATTACTGCGGCGTAAATTCGGGCCAAATAAACAGATGGCCACGTTCTGACATTATTACTATTGATCCTCACAATCTATTGGTACTATGTTTTTTATAAAATATATATAAAATGAAAGTATTTCTAGTACTTTGAAATTGACATTTTTACCTAAATGGTTAATTTTTACTTTTATTGATATTTTATTAACATTCTTTGGTAATTTGATTTTAATTAGTGTATGTAATTTATTAATGTAGGTTGCTTGGGATGATTTTGGCCTGTCCACTAAACCGGATAGATCACGGTGGTTGGCCGAGCGATTACTATGCCCATGCGTGCGGTGCAAATGCGCCATTGCTCGACTTCGACGGATATGCTTAAGCCATGTAGAAGATTATGGACTATGGGACGATCCTCGCAAGCGTGCACGGATGGAAACAAACGATCCGCGAATTTTTGCGGCTATTGACGTCACCCCACATTGGCGTGTGGTTGGTGGAGGAGGGGAAAGGAGGGTGAAAGAGCCCATGCGCCAGGAATCCATTAGAGAGGGAGGAAGCACATCAAATTAGCCAAGTACTGCTGCTCCCTCTTATCCGAGTGACCACATCCCATCTCCTTACGTGGATGCAGAAGACGACCATTTTCATAGAATGGTTGAGGATCTCTTTGCACGAGAGGAGGAGCATGAACCAGAGTGTGCATGCGAAGAAGCTTCCGAGCGAACGAGGAGTGAGCTACTCGATTCGGCACACACCGCACTATATGATAGATGCTCTAATTCCATTATAAGGGCTTCTCTCTTCAGGCGATGTTTGGATGGAGCAATGCTAGTGTCGACGCACTTTTGAGGTATGTTTACAAATTGTGAAGGATGCTTGTGGAGTGCATAAATTAGCTTCTAATGTACTTTATTCTTGTGATAGGTTGCTAGGAAAGATGCTGCCAGTTGGCAATCACATGCCAGAGAAACAGACGAAAAGCCCGCGAAGTGGTGACTGCATTAGGGATGGATTATGATCGCATTCATGCTTGCGTGAACAATTGTGTGCTCTTTCGTAATGAGCATGCCGATTGTGACACATGTCCATCGTGCGGGGAGCCTAGGTTCAAAGAAGGAATGCAGAGCAACAGAATTCCACGTAAAGTTCTGAGGCATTTTCCACTCATCCCTCGCATCCAACACATGTTTAGATCGAAGGGTACGAGCGAGCTTTTGAGTTGGCATGCAAAAAACCGCTCCACAGATGGTATTATGAGAGTGCCAGCTGACTCACCAGCGTGGAAGCACATAGAGGACACATGGCCAGAGTTCAGGGATGAGCCTCCTCACTTGAGGATTGGGTTAGCTAGTGATGGAGTGAATCCATTTGGGCACCGCTCTACTTCATGGAGCACTTGGCCGGTGGTTGTTGTAAACTACAATATTCTGCCTTGGGAGGCAACATAAAAGGGAAACATTTTACTATCACTTCTCATTCCAGGAAAGCATAAGGTAAAAAACATGGATGTATATCTGTAGCCTCTTATTGATGAGCTTCAAGAACTATGGAGAGGCATAGATTTCATTGACATTTCACGGCCACCACGAGACCGCAATGCCGTCATCAAGTGCATCCTCATGTGGACCATGCATGATTACCCAGGATTTGGAGAGGTATTTGGTAAGTATTCACATGTTAATTGTACTCTTTGCTTTAGGTTCATCGTCCCATGTGTAACGTTTGTTTACCTCTTGGCAGGATTGGCAACATCTGGACATAGTGCGTGTCCCACTTGTGGCCCTTCCCTTGTGACAGAGAGACCTCCTCTTCTTGGGAAGGTGATCTATCCCAACAACCATCGCTTCCTACCTCCTTCACATTGTAGATATGCTCCCCCTATCAATGGAGTGCAGCCGTTCCATTGGAACATGGCTGATTGGGCGAAGCATTGGGAGGAGCATCATGGTACCTCACCGCCTCCCAATGGGTTGCCAAAGGGTATGTCGAGGTACTCAATCTTCTTGTCGCTCCCCTATTGGGCTTCGTTGAAAATTCAGCACTTATTGGACCCTATGCATGTATTCAAAAATGTTGGGCAAGCTATATGGGATCACATAATTGGCAAGAAGGATTCATTGGGTGCTAGGGAAGATTTAAGAGCCATTAGACGTCTCCCCCCTTCAGCCACTCCCCGCATGGGGGAGCGGGGAAAGATGATTCTCCCAAAAGCACCGTGGATAATGTCAATGGCAGACCAAGAGCGGACAAAGCAAGTTATTGCATCCATAAGAACTCCAACGGGATATATGCGGTCACTCAAAGGTGCTTTTACAAAAACCAAAAAGGGTGGCTCCACTCAATTGTATGGATTGAAATCCCATGATTGGCATAAAATGCTTCAGGTAAGAGTAGAACAATTTGTGGTGTCTATGTGTCCTTATATATAGGTTGACATTCACTAAGATGTTTTATTGCTTGTAGTTTGTACTTCCCATAACTATTAGTGGTTATGGGGACACTAAGGTGAAGGCTGCAATATTCAAAGTGGGTGAGATTATGAGGTAATAGGTTTTTTTCAAGTACTATATCATGTTGTGCATGCATGAACTTTGGAATTTTTTTTCATCTACTATATGACGTTTGCCCTGTAGATTTGTGAGCTCCAAGGAGATAGAAGTAGAAGCCATACCAGTAGCCCATCAGCTAGCAGTAGAGGCAGTGTGTGCTATTGAGGATGCATTCCCATGTACAATCCTTGTTAGCCAAATACACCTATTGCTTCACCTTGTTGAGGAGATTGCCATTTGTGGGGTGGTTCACTCTAGATGGATGTTCTTCTTGGAGAGATTCTTGAAGACTTTAAAGGATTTTGTTAGATTGAGTTCACAACCGGAGGTATGAAAAATAAATACAATATAGATAGCATTTAAACACTATGGACACTACAAGAGGTTGTGTGCTCTTGTGACGCTGTTAGCGACGGAAATACACTGGGTTTTTATAACCCCCGGCGTCGCTAAAATTGTCGCTACGAGCGTTGCTACGAGAGCGTCGCTATATGCGTCGCTATATAGAGATGCTCATAGCGACGGTTATAGCGATGTTTACACAGAGGACTATAGTGACGCTTATAGCGACGCTACAAAGCCATAAATAGCAACGGTTATAGCGACGCCCGAGAGAATTTTTTTTTGGTGACAGGGCATTGAATGCCCTGCCACCCATCAACCATATTGTACTTGATTCACTTTTTAAAAAAAGTCCAAGGGTAGATAATAGACCCAAAATAGTCACCCACAAGACGCATTGTTTGCAAAATTGACAATTGTACACATCATAGGCAAAATGAATTGATTGGCAAATGTAATAATTGTTGAGCTTATATGTGAAGCTACTCAATATATGGCTTCTCTATATATGGCACCCAGGTCCCCTCTATATATACATCATCTCATGTGTGTATTCTACACACTTTGGGGTTCTACTTCTGTGTTCTCTCCTTCTCTCTCAACAATAATGACAATTGTACAACATCATAGGCATAAAGAATTGATTGGCAAAAGGAACTGCGGTGACAAATGTAATAATATACATGGTTCAAAAAGACTCTCCAGAACCATCGGATAGTGCATCGGTGGTCGTCTTCCCCGTCTCCGGCCACTCGATTCGTGCCCTTTGTCGCTCTTGCTTTGCATCCTCATATTGTGAAATCCACTTTTGCATCACTGGATTGTGAAGCATGCAAAATAGGTTGATTTTAGCCTCTAGATCTTCCGTCATCTTCTTCTCAACACCGAGATTGCACATGACAATCCCAGATATGCGCTCATCATCTATGGTTCGCCATAGCGTGTCCGGGGCTTTATCAAATCCGTCTAGCCACTCTCCAATGTACACTAGGGACTCTGATACCAACCAACCTTCTGCCATGCTACCCTCTGGACGTGCCTTTTGATGCACATATCCCTTAAGCGTTTTCATGAAACGTTCTAAGAAGAACATCCATCTGGAATGAACTATGCCAGCTATTTCCACCTCATCAACTATATGAACAAGAAGATGCACCTGAATGGTTAGCATGGTAGTAGGAAAATGTTTCTCAAACATGCACACAAGCTCTGCAGCAATTAGTTTGGCGAATGGTATGGAGTCTACGTTGATCTCCTTTTGTGAGATCCATTGCACCAGCTTTGCAAGTTTGTAGATTGTGTTACGGATGTCGAGAGACAAACATCCCTCAATGGCAACCGGTAAAATAAATTGTAAAGTATGTGCAGCAATGATATTAAAGTCCACATTTTATGCAATGATATTAAAGTCCACATTTTATGCAATGATATTAAAGTCCACTATGAACGTACCTGACACATTTTATGCCAATCGTGTGACTTCAAACCGGTAAGCTTTCCTTCTTTAGTAAAACACGTTCGGAGCGAGTGCATTACGCCAGTGGGGGTCTGCAAAGATCGAATGGTCTCTTTTACTTTGCGTTCTTGGGCTCCTGTGAAAATCCATGGTGCTTTAGGGAGTTTTATCGATCCATCAGACGCTGTTTGCGGCCAATATTGCTCCATACGATCCACATTTCTAAGGTCAACTCTGGCTCCCAAAGTATCTTTCTTTCCGGTCAGATGGTCCCATAGTAGATTACCCACATTCTTGAATATGTGCATTGGATCGAGGAAGTGATTGATCATGAGTCGGGGCCAGTATGGTAACTCGTACCATAGAGATAGTCTCTTCATCCCTGGAGGCAATCCGTCATCGCACATCTCCTTCTGCTCTAACCATGCTTGTGTAGACATCCTTGGTGGCTCTCTTCCCAAAAAGCCGTCGCGTAACACATGATTCTCTGGAAGATACGCTTGATGACCTTCGTAGATTTGCTTATTCAGTGAGGGTGCCCTACGTGCATTCAGTCTAGGTCCACATGTGACACATGCTCTGTATCCGCTTGTTTGAAGCCCTGCATGTATACACATGATAATAGATCAACTATGGGAAAAAACAAGATTTACAGTGTCTGAGTGAGGAGTGTCAATAGATCACCTGAGCATTCTGTTAGCCCGGGATAGTCATGCATGGTCCACATTAGAATGCCTCTGATCAAAGCATTCCATCGTCCTGTGTGTCGGCTCATATCCACCACCTCTATGCCAATCCACAATTGTTGTAGCTCTTCCAATAGTGGATGAAGATACACATCCATATTCCCCACTTTATATCGCCCTGGCACAATCAAGCTTAGCCATAGGTGCCCCTTCTTCGTAGTCAACCACGGGAAAATGTTGTAGTTGACGATGACAACGGGCCATACACTGTAAGATGTTGATCTTGGACCAAATGGATTTACGCCATCCATAGCCAGGCCTAAGCACAAATTTCGAGCTTCCCTAGCAAAATCCGACCATGTTCCATCTATATGTTTCCAGGCTGCGCAATCTGCAGGAATTCGTAGCACACCATCCGAAGATTTATTCTCCTCATGCCATGATGCTAGGGCGGCCATGGACTTACATTCGAAGAAATGCTTGATGCGAGGAAGCATAGGAAAATGTCGCAAAAACTTTTGTGGAATTTTTGTCCCGTGGAGATCTACTCGATATCTTTCGGAATCACATTTCGGACACTTCTCCATGTCTATGTATTCCCCTCTGAAAAGAATGCAGTCATTAGGACAAGCGTGGATAGAATTGTAATCCATCCCCAAGTTTCGCAAAATCTTTCTTGCTTCATCTCGGGAATCTGGCATCACATTGTCAGCTGGTAGTATGTGCTCTTTAAGCAATCTACACAACATAAAAATACGATACAGTCGTGTAAAAATCTATCAGATTATTATACATTTAGAGTTTTATTAAAGTAAACTAATTGTAATAGATTACCTGAAAAGCGTTGTGACGCTAGTATCACTCCATCCAAACTTTGCCTGCATGTTGAGAAGAACCAGGAGTGCTTTCAATCTAGACATATGTGCTCCATTATACAATGGCGTATCGGCTTCACTTTTCATATCATCATAGATAAGTCTTTCTGAATCCATGATCGTCTCGATCATTTCATCAATCTCGGGCTCAAACATTGCCTCGTTGGGAATGTGCTCTGCATGATCATCCCCCGAGCTGTCAGAGGCTACATCTTGTGGCCTCACATATGCTGCTTGACCAAAGCGCCTGCGAACACGTCTATTGGGTTGCAAGATTGCTGCTTGTTGGCCAGCGTCAGAGTCCGACGAGTTATAATTGGCAACAACTCGATCTATAATAGATGGATCGAACTCGCCAAATTCGCGAACGTGCTGCAAAGAAACACGTCTTGTCCGTCGCACAGCATGCTTGCATTGATTACAAGGACATAAGACCCTCGTTGAGAGATAGGTGTTTCGGTTGGACGGTCCCACATCCTCGTCACTACTCATAATGAGGATAAAAATCTTATAACCTGGACAACAAATTTAATATTCTATTGGCATTCTCCGTCTTATCTCTCTCTCTCTCTCTCTCTCTCTCTCTCTCTCTCTCTCTCTCTCTCTCTCTCTCTCTTTACCTCACATTCTCTAGTCATATCCAATCCCCGCACACCTCGGTCTAGACGTGCACGGAGATCAGAACCACCGGGTTATAATCTCCTCTTTATTGGTCAATACCTATATTTGTGGGTACAAGAAATCTACACACCCACGTCTACATGATACTGCATGTAGTGGACAAAACCCCTTTGCCTCTTCTCTAGCTGTAGCACTTCACAGCATCTTAACATCTTTTCACAGTAGATCTTTTCACTGTTCGTCTAACTCTAAACCCTAAACCGTAAGTAATTCTTGCGTGGACTCGATCTAACGTAAATAAGCGTAAATCTAAATAAACGTAAATCTAACTAACAATAAACCTAAATCTAATTTAACGTAAGTCTACATCTAACCTAATCTTTAACGTCTTTTGGGATGGTTTCCTACGACGTTAAAACTCTCTTCTTCTTGTGTGTGTGTGTGTGTGTGTGTGTGTGGGTAAACCTAAATAAACCTAAGTCTAATCTAATATAACATAAATCTAAATCTAACGTAAATTATGTTATATTAAAAACAAAGAACTAAACTAACAGGGATTATAAGAACCTTAAAATTGATCTAACACATAATTTTTCACATAACTCGGCAAGAGTTGGCATTCTCATCACTAAAGATGTGAGAGTTAACTTCCGGCGGTGACGCTGCCTCATCTCCATCCACATCTGACGACAGCAATTGGCCCTTTAGACCGTTCTTGCTCTTGTTACTAACTTTGAAGTTGCTGTTGAATGACTAGAGGTTGTCTAGATGGTCATTGTGTTGGGGATGTAGTGACTCTTGCCGCCCTGAAGATCCACCTTCTTCCCTATCTTCTGAACACATGAGTGAAGGCAGCAATACCCTATATTCCATTGAGGGCTTTCTTCACCCGCTTCATGCAAGCATCGCAGTCTATGGAGACCTAAATCTAATCTAATATAACGTAAATCTAAATCTAGCGTAAATAAACGTAAATCTAGTTAAAAATAAACCTAAATCTAATCTAATTTAACTTAAATAAACCTAAATCTAATTTAACGTAAGTCTACATCTAACCTAATCTTTAACGTCTTTTAGGATAGTTTCCTACGACGTTATAACTCTCTTCTTCTTGTGTGTGTGCACGTGTGTGGATGTGTGTGCCAATAAAAAGAGATAAATGGTATAACCTTTCTATCACCCATGCCAAGTATGATAGATTGGTTATGCCATTTCCCTCTTGAATAATAGGTCCTGAGTTCAACTCCTCGTCGGCTAGATCTTTAGGTCTTTTAATTTTAATTAGTTTCCTACGACGTTAAATTAGTTTCTCTCTCTTTCTCTCTCAATGTGTGTGCGTTTTTTTGGATCATATGCATGTTTTCTCTCTCTTTTCCTCTCTCAATGTGTGCGTTTTTTGTTTATGCATGTTCTCTCTCTCTCTCTCTTTTCCTCTCTCAATGCGTGCGTTTTTTGTTTATGCATTCTCTCTCTCTCTTTTCCTCTCTCAATGTGTGTGTGCATTCTTTGTTTATGTATGTGTGTGTGCGTTTTTGTTTATGTTTGTACTCTCTCTCTCTCTCTCTCTCTCTCTCTCTCTCTCTCTCTCTCTCTCTCAAAAACACTATGTGTGTGTGTGTATGTGTGTGTGTGAGAGAGAGAGAGAGGGAGAGAGAAAGAGGGGAAGGGAACATGAGAATGAGGAGAGGGAAGGAGCATACCTGGCTCTCCTTCCTCTCCTCGTGTGTGTGTGTGTGTGGAGAAGAAAAAGAGAGAGAGAGAGAGAGAGAGAGAGAGAGAGAGAGAGAGAGAGAGAGAGAGAGAGAGAGAGCGTTACCTGCTCCTTGCTTGAGGGCGCCGAAAAACTCAGATCTGAGATCTGAGTTTTTGGGCGCGCTCGGTTATTTTTTTAGCTCAGCCGGCGTCGCTATGAGCGTCGCAAATTTACAAGCCGGCGTCGCTATGAGCGTCGCAAATTTCTTTGTAAATTTGCGACGCTCATAGCGACGCCGGGAATTTTTTTTTTTGAGCGTCGCTGTGTGAGCGTCGCTAATATGAATAGCCTCTTGTAGTGGGAATTACTAATAAAAATATGTGGTTTTAATGTTTTCAGGCGAGCATGGCAGAAGGTTGGGTGGTGTAAGAGGCATTTGTGTATGTCTCACAATATCTCATCACAGTGGATCCATCATTGCCTCGTCTGTGGAGTGAAGAAGAGGATCCTAGGAAGCACTCAACCATTCCCAGTGGAAAAGGCTCGCTTTTGGTCATGGATAGAGATTTTCATGCCATAGTCAACAACTACTCTTTACTCAATGCCACTATCATGACCAAATGGGTCAATATGTACTTGGAAGCCCGCGCAGCTAGAGAAAGGGATAGAGATGCATGGAAGAGGTCCCATGGAAGTAGACGTGCACCTCGTTTTCCTAAAGAGCTTGCAAAATATGTTGACTTGATTCAAGTAAAGTGGATCCATAATGCCATGAACAATGCCAAAGCACAAGGAGAACAAATAAGCCCTAAAGAATGGGAGTATGCGCGAGGATGCTTGCGCAAGGTGAGTGTGTATATGTTATGTATGCATGTATATATGCAAATCACTTAATGAAATGCGATGTAACCTCTTATGCATTGTGATTGTAGCGTCTCATTTTCAACTCCATTTGGTCCGAAGGCTGACATTTTCGCACCCGCAAGATAGATGAGCGTCGGACCACTAATGATTGTGGCGTGATGGGAAACTTTGACACAACAACAGATGAGGTCAGATATTGTGGTACTATAGAGAGAATAATCAAAGTGGATTTCAGATCTTTTCACAAAATCCTCTTTGAGTGTCGATGGTTTGCGGGTGAGATCAAAAGACATGAAAATGGACTCATTATGGTGGATTCCACCCAATTCCATCGGGGAAAAACTGACAACTTGGTGTATCCCAGTAGTTGCGAGCAGGTAATTTAGGCTATGTGCAATTAACTTAAATTAAAAATTTAAGTTATGTATATCATCTTATTCTTAGTGTGTGACGTATAGGTCTTTTATGTGCCATGTATATTTCAAAGAAGACTTTGGTATGTCATTCCAGCCACGCCGCGCGGTAGATCTATCTTTGCAGAGACGGACATTGAGCCAGTAATTGATCCCATCATACCATCACCACAAGATGTAGAGGAAGATGTAGTAGAAGTTGAAGAAGGTCAGCCAAGCCTTGCAAATAGTCATCTTGAGGAGGAGGAAGAGGGAGAAAGCGATGATGATTCTACAGGAGGTGATGGAGAGGAGGAAGAATCTCTAAATTTGTTTATTTATTTGAATACTATGGGTCTAAATATGGATCCTAGTGCTTGTAGAGATATTATACAAGATGAGAATTAAAAAAACTCTCCATTCTTTCACTTGGTGTAGTATATGATTAATTTGCAAATGTTTCGTTATGTGCTTATGAATAGTATTTGTAATGGTTTTGTTGTGATTTCAATGATTTATGTATAGAATTTTTAGAGTGAAAGAGAGATTAAGTGAAGTGAGCAAGCATTCTGGAGAGTGTAGGAGTTGTATTGGATTTAAATGGAAACCCACGGGAGAGGGAGGGGGAAGGGGGTCCAGCCTGTCTTAGCGGTAATGTTTGCGGCAATAATCGCGGATACTTGCGCGGTAATATGTGCGGTAAAGTGCCGCTTCTGCATCAAAACAATTCTCTCTCCTCATTTTGAATTCCTCTCTCTTGTTTTGCGGTAATGGCCCGCGGTAAACACCACAATCTCTCATAGTGATATATCTCCTTCTCCATAGCTCAGAGGTCTCCACTAATCATTTGTGTCATCAATTCCTGCTTCTTTGACAATTCAACCTTGGTTTGCATCAGCCCTTCAATCACTTCATAAGGCCCTTCACTTTCATCTTCAATCTCATTCGCAAATGCAACTAAACCAGACTCCTGGATTTCTTTGTCCATCAAAAGAAATGTAACATCAGCATCCTCATCACTGTTGGTAGTACTATCACTGTCCTCATCAGTCACTGTGGAATAGTCTTCATCACTAGATTCATCTTCATCTTCATAAAGCTCCTTCAATCGTTTCCTTGTGTCCATATTATAAAGCTTCTTGGCACCTGTCTTTCCATAGAGGCTAATCGTACCACGTCTCCAATCTTGAACAGCTCCCACTGCACGTAACCATGGTCTACCCAGTATAATAGGGTATGCTCCCAACCCCGTTGGCATCACATAAAAATCAACCACTGCCTTTGCATCATATGCCTCCACTTCTAAGCTCTTTACAACACCCAGACATTTTACTTTTTGTTGGTTTTCCAATTTGATCTGGAAGCCTGACACCCCAGACACTATAAGACCCATCTTCTCAATGCATGAGTGTGTTATGACACATATTTGGGCTCCGCCATCAACATAACCTTGTCCCAGATTTTTTCTTTTGTGCCACACATCTACTATTGGGCAAATGTTTGGTAGCTCATCCATCGCCAACACCTTTACTGAACCTCTCTCTGGTTCTTTCTCCATTGGGTTAACCATCCTCTTCCATTGTCGCTTTAGCTTAGGCACCATCTCTATAAGCTGCCCAAAAGTAACATCTGCCTTCCTTCTCGTCAGATCCTTCTTCAAGCCATAGCTTAATTGCCCATCCCCTAGTGGAAAATCTGAAACATGAAACTTGCGACGAGCTCTCCTTTTCCTCTTGGCCTTGACATCCTCGCCTTCATGGCTCTTTCCCTTCTTCTTGCTAGGACTTGGGGCACTTCTTCCTTCCTTGTCCTCTGTGGCGCTCTTCCCAATAGGCATCACTAATGTATCCTCTAGCTTTGATGCCTTCTCCAAGGTAACCACACTTAACACTTTTGTCTTTCCCTTTTCCTCCTGGGTTAATCCACTGGTTCCTTCTTCTCCCTTATTTTCAATGCCATAATCATTTGACCTAGTTAGCACCTGTCTTAGCAATGGATACATGTCTCCACCCATCCTTGGTGGCTTATCACATTGTGGGCTGATGTGTCCTAACTCTCCACAATTATAACATGTGGGCGTCTGCCTCCAGAACCTACCATTGCTTTGTCCAACACCATGCCTAGGTCTCTCTTCACCTCTTGGCTGATTTGCAAACCTCACTCGACCTCGATTACTTCCCACTTGACCTAGCATGTTTAGGATGAGATTCTTCATTAAATCTACCACTTGCCTCATGTCCTTCCTTAGCCCATCATCTTGCACTGCTGGCATAACCTGAGGAGTAACAGGAACCACTGGTTCGTGATGAACCCCTGGCATGCGACCTTGTAAAGAGTCCATAGGCTGAAATTCAGACCTCATGGGCAAAGACTCCACCCCTAGCTGGCTCATTTTCCTCAGCTTCCACTCTTTCTTCCTTGCCACCTCCAATGCATCTTCATATGTCCTAGGCTTCTTTAGCTCCACTCTCCAACGTATATTCTCCCAAAGACGAGCCAAGAACCAGTCCTTCTTCATCATGTCAGGTGGGTGTACTTGTGGTGCTAAGGCCTTGCACATCCGCTCCCATGCCAATGAAAACTTACGTATGTACGCATCTATTGGCTCACCTTCCTTTTGCACCAAAGCCTGTACTTCTTGACACACTTTATCAGAATCTTCTATCTTGATAAACTCCATTTCCAATCCATGCCTTAGATTGTCCCAACTCAATCTTACAGGTGGATCAACCACACGCAACCCCTCTTCAAATGCTTTGGACCAAACTCGTGCATCACTCTTCAAACAAATTTGGAGAAGACGTAACATTTGTACAGGGTCATGAATCTGGTTGTTTCTAATGCAGGAAACCTCTATCTTTTCCAAAAAGTCTTCCACATCTTCATCACTTCTTCCATGAAACTTTAGATAAGAGAAAGCCATGGCTACCCAAATTATGATGATTTGAGAACCCCTTCAAACACATGTGCAAGAACCCAAAACTTTTCACTACCCAATCCCTAGAAACTTCAATGGAGCTCAGCTTTAGATAAGGACAAACACATGCACATAAAATGAGTTTTCATAGTTCATCATCGGAATTACAACAGGCAAAGGACATTCCAGGATCTCTCTTAATCTTCTTGGCCCGAACATAAAGACTATGCGCTGCTGGAAAAAAATCTTCCTGGACACATGAACATTTATCTGGATTCTCTGAGTTAAATGAAAATGAGTGAATTGAGGACCATTTTGATCATCCATTAAAGTCAACCATGCAACTCCCAAGAAAGCACACATGTCTTATCCTCTGATTTTGCCAAAATTTCAGCAGCATAACAATATAAATGGCTTAAAAGACCAAAAAACTAGCCATCATAACTTGGAAAAATTTTGACAGATTTTCTCCAGAAGTAGAGCAGTGTGAACCCAAAATACAGATTGTATATGTATGCATAATTGCCAACAATAGAACCCGAGCATCAAGTAGGAATCACTAGTACATAGCCTATGGCGAGGTCACGAAAAGGGTGCTCCAGATACCTGTATCACCGAAAGGATCTCCACGGGAAGCAATAGTGAAAGCACATATTCACGATGATCCAGATGAAAAGAAAACACATAATATTCACGTGCCTACTAATACACATGGTAATACATGCACACAGTATGGGCACAATAAAAGGAAATTTATAGTAGCCAATTCAAAAGCATCTAAAAACCCCAAGGAGTCGAGAGGTCCTCTCTCTCCTGAGGAATTTGATAAAGCTAAGAAAGCGAAATTATGTTTTCAATGTTTAGGAAGCAGTAATGGAAAAAAGGATTGTCCCAAGGGGAAATCTACTGGACATGGCAAGGAGAAAGCAGTGCACATGATGCAATTGCTGCCTCTTGAGTCTTCCTCACAATTCTCTACAGTGGAAGTAACACACACCGAGGTGGTTCATGAATGCTGTCTCATAGCTTCCATGTGGCAACAGACCTTCGGACCACATGAGTTAGTACGTATGCACAAATTTCTGCAAAGGCACAAGGTGTGCATCTTGGTAGATGACGGTGCTACTCACAATTTCATCAATTACAGATTGGTGAAAAAACTCAAATTGCCTCAAACTCCGAGTACCCACCACTACAAGGTAGCAATGATGAATGGACATGATACCGAAATTTGGGATATTCAAGTCCGAGCTATTCCGTTCAAAGTACAAGGTTACTCCACATCCTTGGATTTTCATGTTATGAAAATGGAGAGGGTAGACGTGGTCCTTGGTAGGGAGTGGTTGCATAGCTTAGGACCATCACTCAAGCATAGCTATGAGCACAACAGCTTAATGTTCGAATCCCATGGCACACATGTGTTGTTGTTAGGAGAGAAGGATGTACCTTCTTCACCATTGATATGTACCGCTAAACTTATGCAGCTCATTTCTAATAATGAAATAGATCAAGTTTTCTTGTGTTACTCATTGTCTCATTTTCTCTCTAACATTGAATCTGTTGAACATTTCTCAACACTGCATGCTTCTCTCTCATCTCTTCCACCAATGGCTACTTCCAAACAAGCAAACGTTGCTAGTGAGTTACAGAAATTGTTAAAGAAATTTCAAGATGTTTTTCCTAATGATTTGCCACAAGGTTTACCACCAACACGATCGGTGCAACATAGCATCGATGTGGTTGCAAACTGTAAACCTGTTAGTAAACCGCCCTACCATATGAGTTACTCTAAAGCTTCTGAGGTGGAATGTCATCTTGCTGACTATCTTATCAGAGGGTTTATACAACACCATGGGCTTCTCCTATCCTATTAGTGAAGAAAAAAGACCGCAGTATGCGCATGTGCATAGACTACGGTTACGGTTAAGAACAAATACCCAGTGCCACGAGTGGATGAGTTGTTTGAAAAACTCACTCATGCTCGCATTTTTTCGAAAATAGACTTGCGGTCAGGTTATCACCAAGTTCGTATGCGACTTGATGATATACCCAAAACTGCATTCCGAACACGGTTTGGACACTACGAGTTTTTGGTAATGCCCTTTGGGTTAATCAATGCGCCCGCAACATTCATGACACTTATGGATAGTGTCTTGAAGCTGTACTTGGGCAAAATTTGTCATCGTTTTTCTCCATCACATTCTAATCTACAGTGCTTCTGAAGAAGAACACTTACAACATCTCAGGCAGGTGTTCGAGTTGTTACGAACAAATAAATTATATGCCAAGGAATCTAAGTGTGATTTTCTGAAAGAAGAAATTCACTATCTGGGACATGTTATTTCGTTTAATGGGCTATATATGGATCAATTCAAAGTGGATACAATCCGGCAATGGCCTTCTCCTAAGAATCTGGAAGAGTAGGATTTGCAGGTTTTTACGGCAGGTAATTCGTTAAAAAATATGTTAATATTGTTTTTCCCATGACGGATCAACTGAAAGGCAAAGGAAATTTTTTTCAGTGGGGACCCGCTCACAACACAATTTTGATACGCTCAAGGATGCATTAGCTACAACTCCCATACTAGCTATTGTAGATCCTTTGAAACCATTCCTTTTCAAAATGGATGCCAGTAACAGTGCTATTGGAGCAGTCCTGTTATAAGACGGACGGCCAATTGCATTTGAAAGCAAGAAGCTTGATGCAGCTCAGCAGAAATACTTTGCTTATGAGCGCGAACTCTATGCAATAGTGTCTGCCTTAAAAACATGGTGGCATTATCTGTATGGTGCTCAATTTGAGATTGTGTTTGACCATGAAAGCATCAAATGGTTTACACAACAAATGGATTTGAAGGGTCGGAAAGCCAGGTGGGCCGAGATTCTTCAGAAATATGACACCGAGCTCCGATATCGTAAAGGTCAATACAATGTGGTGGCTGACGCTCTAAGTCGTATGTCGGAGATCAATTCTCTCTTGTTCACGGAACTTCATAGTGAATTTTTGGATTCTCTCAAAGGCAAATATGAGCATGATGAAGCATATTCCAAAGTGTGGAGCCATGTACAAATGAGGGATCCTTCTCACTCCAATGATGGTAGTGTAACGTTAACCTCCACACGTAGTTCTCCTCTATCGAGTGATGAACTACAACGATGGAAGTATTTCACCATCAACAATGTACCTACTCCATAAGGGGAGAGTTTGTGTACCGTCAGACACATACATTCGGTGCCAAATTCTTTATGAATGTCATGATAGTCCAAGTGCAGGGCACCCGAGTATTAGAAAAACTTATGCTCTCATTCGACGACAGTTTTACTGGCTAGGTATACATGGCTTTGTTCAATCTTATGTATTGCATTGCCAAAAATTCCAAGTTAACAAAGCAGAGCGCGTGAAAGTAGGAGGACTCTTATATCCTTTGGAGATTCCCAATAGAAAATGGAAAAGTATCTCTATGGATTTTATTGTGGGTTTACCAACTACTCTACGAGGTCATGACTCAGTATGGGTGGTAGTTGACCGGTTGACTAAACTATGTAAGTTTATTCCAACCAAATCAATGGTTAAGACACCAAAACTAGCCATGTTATTTGTGGACAACCTATACAAGTTGTATGGTTTGCCAAGTAACATTGTCAGTGATCGTGATCCCAAGTTTAACAGTCACCTATGGAGGACTCTGTCTAAACGACTGGGTACGCAACTAAACCTCAGTACAGGCGATCATCCAGAAACAGATGCTCAGATTGAATGAGTTAACCAAGTGCTAGAGGATATGCTAAGAGCATACGTCAGCAAAAAGAAGTCATACTGGGAAGAAGACTTACCTATTATTGAGTTTGCCTACAACAGTGCTTAGCATGTCACAACTGGATTTAGTCCTTTCATGCTCATGTATGGGTTTCGACCTAGGTCACCTGTTATGGTGGGGTTGGCCACCAAAAAGCTCCAACGGGTTAAGGATTTTCTCCAAGACCACATGGATATGGTGAAACTCACTCGTTAGAATGTTCGACAAGCGCAAGATCGGTATAAGAAGTATGCTAATGAGAAACGTCGGCAAGTTACCTTCAAGGAAGGGGAGGAAGTATTTTTACGTGTGCCAGAACATTCAAAAAGTCTGAAAACTGGGCCAACCCCTAAATTATCTCCCCGATATTGTGGGCCTTTCAAAATATTCAAGAGAGTAGGTGATCGTGCCTACAAATTACCGCTACCTACACATTCTCGTATTCATCCGGTGTTTCATGTAAGCCATTTACGTAAGCGGTTACATGGGGATGACAATTTCATTGACCAACAGATTTTGGTTGATTTCATTGAACCTCCTACCTTACCGCATGAACCTGAACGTGTTCTGGACTATCATGAGTTACGTACACGTCATTATGTACGTCAACAAGCCTTAATCAAGTGGAAAGATCGACCTCAGCAAGGTGCCACTTGGGAAAACATTAGTGTTCTTAAGAAGAAGTTTCCCACTTTTGTTTTCGAGGACAGAAACTCTTCTTTAAGGGGGGAGTAATGTTAGGACAACGGCAAGGCTGGACTAGACAAGGACAAGGCTGGTGGGCTAGGCAGTCTGGAAAAGGAGTCTAACTAGGGCAAAGGGCTATGAGCCATGCTATATAGTGGGTGGTTGGGAGGTGGACTCCTAAGTTCTAGTCCCCCTTGTCTAACAGTAGTGGAACATGCTCTTTCCCAAGTGGTGATTAGGGATTGGGTTCACTGAGTTAATGCAAAATAAAAATTAGGGAATTCTAATTACACAAATGCATAATGAGAAACCTAAATAGCATAACCTGGTACTCTGATACCAGTTGTTGGGTTTGAAGGAAATAAGCACAAGGTGTCTTGAAGGTGAAGGTAGCCATAGCTTACACAATTAATAACAGAATATGCACAGGCTGCAACGGTGGCAACAACAAACCATATCAGATAATGAAGACGACTAGGAGCAATGGGAGGTGCTACTAAGAGTAGCCACTGACAATTATAGATATGGTTATCCTTCACCTTTCATGATTAAGGGGAGGAATCCTCAAGTCTATGTGACACCATGTCTATTTGAGACCATGATTTAGTCTGTGTGACTGCCATAGTCTATGTGACTACCCCAGTCTGTGTGACTACTTGCCTATGTGCCATTGAGCCTCTGTGGCATTGAGTCTCGACCCAGCTATCAGTATAGTCCATGCCTAAGGGGAAGATTCTTGCGATAGGCATATCCTTCTTCAACGACTATGGGAAACACCTCTACATGTGCACACCTTTTGCTATTTCCATTTAGCCTATGCGTTTTAAGCTTCTAAGAAGGAGAGTTATCAGTCAGATAGGTACTCCAGCTTTATGCATAAATAAATCCCAAGCCTATGTTGTACATACACTATGCAAAAGTATTATTACTAGCCTTTTTGTGTATTGAGTCCATTTTTTTTAAAGTGTGTGTACTTCTCTCTAACTGTGTAAGCTGTGGTTGCCTTCACCTTCAAGCCATCTTGAGCTTATTTCCTTCGAACCCAACAATCGTTAGGGCTTGGCCCCAGAGGCTTCTTAGGCATTGCCTACCTAGGGAGGAGTCACACATGCTATGTCACAATAGAGAGTTATTTGTCCATGCATAGCATAGATATGGAGATACTTTCCCATTTCAGTATAATTTCAATGCATGGGTTATAATTTTTTTTGATACAAGGAATTACAGGGTCAAAATAGGTGGTGCAATAGTTTAGCATAGATATGGAGATACTTTCCCATTTCAGTATAATTTCAATGCATGGGTTATAATTTTTTTTGATACAAGGAATTACAGGGTCAAAATAGGTGGTGCAATAGTTTAGCATTCATGGTGTGTATGTGCATATACTGAGAGAGAGAGAGAGAGAGAGAGAGAGAGAGAGAGAGAGAGAGAGAGAGAGAGAGAGAGAGAGAGAGAGAATAAACTCAAAATGATTGTGAGACTATACATTAAGAACGAGAAAATACATGCCTCTCATGTAGGTATCATAAGAGGTGACATCATGGGCACATCATGGGGTGAAAACTCACCCTATACATCATCATCCTAGGTAGAGGTAGACACAAGCTATCACATGATTCTTGCCAAATTGGCATGCTAGTAGAGTAGAGAGGGTACACACAAACAAGGTACAATGCATATAAAAAATCCCATAAGTCCTAACCAGCCTCCCCTTCGGGTTTGGATTCTGACTGGTGACATTTTGACGTAGCACACTCCAATCCAAGAGCAAAAACTGACAGGGAACTAATATCCCCAATCCAGAAGACAAAGCTACCATTTCCAATCTAGGAGATCATTACCAATCCAAGAGATAGAACACACGTCTCTAATCTAAGAGACAAATTTGCACGTCTCTAACTCCAGAGAAAAGCTAGAAAACACCTACCCTGAAATAAATGTATATAGACCAAGACCACACTAACCCAGGAGATTTCCAACAAGATACACTAAGAGGTAATGTAATGGAAATGGCCTACGAACTTTGAGAATAGAGGAATTAAGAGAATTAGATAGAACATTTGTGTGAGAGTACCTTGAGAGCATAGAGGGTGAACTTAATTCACGGTAGCAACATAATCATAGAAGTTAGCTAACTTGGTATGAACAATAATTTTTCAATAGAGCGAGAATTTAGAGAACTTGACAACAGTTGAGGACCGGATTTATGTGGAGCCCATTCCCCCTTCAATAGGAATTTGTATTATAGATTCTCCCATTCAGAGAGACTTGGTACCATGCAGTTTCTGTGTTCCTTGTGACCTAGGTGATGCAATGAAGATGGAAATATTCATGCATCATGAGCATAACATAAACTTTGCAAAAAGAATTAACTATCCCAAGGCATCAAACACCTTCAAAACTGGAGAGAGCTAGCGGGGAATGAGGGTAGGGAAGAGGAAGAAGAAACATTCCATAGGAGAAAGAAATAGTTTCTCACTTTTCATCACTGTTCTTGCTAGCATACAACATATTAATGAAGATGGAGAATATGGAAAGATTAACCATTGAAGCATGGCTCTTGGTTGGATTTGCATTACATAGCGAGGAGTGTTGGTGTAGGCTCTCAACTTCCCTACTAGCTTGGAGAAGGATATGGAGCTCTTGCACTTTGCACTTCACACAATGAGAGTGTGTGTGGGAGAGTATAATCTCCATTTTGATCTTCTTATAGTTCTACCTCAGCTCTAATAACGTTGGCAAATAAGACTTTGAAACCATAATAGATCGTAGATTCCAAGGTACATGAGGTATTGTAAAAATTACCATAGGAGCTACAATAGAAGGAACAACAGCACACCTTATCTCATATGGCTCAAATAAAAAATCCTTACCATGCTTTGAAAGCATTTCTTTGAGGCACTTTGTCTCCTCATGTGTTACAACTTGGTTGTTTTCACATTCTTTGCTACACTCTTGTAAATGTTAGTTTCAACATGACTTTTGGGCCAATTGTTTGCTTGAAACTTTTTTTTTTTCTGTAAAGGCTTCTATGACTTGAAACATTTCCATAGAGCATACTTCCACTTCTCCATTTCCACGGTGCAAACTAGACTCCGTTATAGCATCAAGCTCACCCATAGTATCTACAAAAGAAACCTGTTCACACAAACCCAAAACATGTTCACTAGGCTGTAGTAACCCACTCTCTTTCATGCTTATTTGTACATTATGTACATATTGCCTCTCACATATCTTCAAATCCTCAAGTCTTAAAAAACATACTAATCCATTCCTTGTTACCAAGGATCCCATAGAAAAACTTTCACCTATTTTTGGATCAAGCGAGAACCTTTTTCTTTCTATTCCACTGCAATCCCATTTTACAATGGTACTTGGCAAAAACCCATCATTTCTCTATGATTATAAAACTATTTACTCACCTTTGGTAAAGGATTCTCTATGAGTTTATCACAATTTCTTTCATGGTTTACACAAATTGTGAGAAATTGAACAACACGTTTATCATATTTGCTTTGTATCATGGTGTAAGATGAACCATCATCCATTACATTTGTTTCTATTAAAACTTCCACAATGTAGGGTTACCCAAGGATAAGATGATATGAAGATGTGCCATGTATAAATAAATTTTGTTCAAACTTTACTTGTCTCCTTTACACTTGGACGTGTTGCTTACAATTCACTTGGTGAATTGTTTTCCACTTTGACCATCCAAACATGTTTTATGTCCATTGTCCATTTAATTTTGTTGTAGAGACTTTTTAACTTTATATTTATTCTAGAACCATGGTTAATTATGGCAACAAATGGTTCTTCAAGATCACCTACATTGACCAATATCTTTGTAGTAGTTCCCAATGGCTTGTAGAATAGTGGCTCTTAGGAATTCTTTGAGCTTCTTCTCCATCATTGAAAAATTTCACTTGTCCTTTCAAGATGATTTGTAGCATACTACCATAGCTTCATCACCTTCTTTAGCTTGAACTTGTACTCCTTGTTTCTTCACGGTATCACCTTCAACTTGTGGCTGAATAGACTCTCCAAGTGTTTGCATCTTACTCTTGATGATGTCAGTAATTTCTTCATGGAACTCACACTTGGCTATGCCAAGCACCTCTCCCAAAACAAACTCAAGTTTGGTATTTAGAATCCTCTCCTTAGCACTTTATTCAAGTCTGTAGCAAGATCAATTTCAGATTGTAGTCTATAAGATGGTCCCTCTGGCTTACCTTTTGGTGACTCCTTTTTTCATGTTGTAGACTCCTCCATGGTCACTTTTGGTGCAGGTGTCTCTTGTGTTGGTGGCGCTTGTAAAGGTGTTGCATCATTTCTTATTCCACTTCTTGCAGCTCTTTTTGAAGGCCCTTCATCATCACCATTTTCACACCTATGCTTTTCCACTACAATGGCTTCATGGTTTTGGTATTTCGTAATGTAGGCGCACAAACATTGAGTCCACTAGATCAGTCCACCCTGTTTCTAGATGCAGTCACTCGATTCATGTAGAATTTATTTTGTAAGATTTCTTATTTTAGCTAGTTTTTTGTCAAAGTCTACCATGGCGATCACTCTTCTCTTTATCACTAAGATGCTCAATTTTCACTCCATAAGTAGCTGCCTCAATTGAAGAGGTGGCATGGTTAGTTGGGATATTCTCAACTAAGGTTAGTTCTCAAGGGTAGTCCCGTCTCTCTTCATTGGATTTTACCATTCTTAAAAGAAATCTCTTTTGTCAAAGCATCACTAAAACTATCACAATCCCGTCTTACATGGTGTATACTATCCAACCAAATACATCTATGGAACAACCCTTCTTTGGGATATTGTCTTTGCTTGTGAAGTGGCCCCAATGGTTGGCCTTTTTCTTCAAGATTTTCAAGCTCTACCTTCAAGTCGCACATTCCCTTCACAAGATTATCTAGCATAGACTCATCAAACTTAGGAGCTACAAAAGTAGGCTTTACCATTTTGTCAGAAATCGAGGAAGAAGGACTTGTAGTGTTTACTACCATCTTGTCCCTTCGTCTTTGTCGCTTGGCAAGCAGTGAGACAATGCCTTCAACTTCATTCCCGTCCGATCTTTAGTCCTTTCTCAATATCTTTATCTTCAAGAAGAAGCTCCAAATCCTCTTGAAACTCTTTACCTACAGCTTGTAAGAAAAGATCTATCTTCTCTATATTCAATGTGGCCTTTTTTGTCCTCATGAGTTATGCATACTGCCACTCAAATTCTCTTAGTAGCTTTGTTATTGAAAGTTCCTCTTTTGGCTTGGCTACCCATTCTAAGAATTTCCTTTTGTCTTAGAGTCCTCCATGAAATATTCCTCCTTTAAAGACATTTTGAGCTGTTCCCAATTTCTCTCATGACCATCGTTGATTTCCCTTACATGTTGCTTAGTTTTGGAGCAACAACTAGCTCAAAACATTGAATCATCTCACCTTCTAACAAACGATGCATCTCCATCTCCTTCACATAATTGTGCAAGTACTTGCTTACATACATACCATTGAATTAATCCATTCTATTGACCATCACTTGCATGGATTTAGTTGATGAAATCGACCTTATTTCAATGGCATGTTTTTTTTGCATGAACATTGCAAATGCTTGAAATTTTTTCATTGTTCTTGGGTCAAATTGCATACCATGTTGCTCCGCACGATCACCCATAATTACCCACAAACTCTCACCCTCGCAGCTTTGCATTGGTTTCACCCAAGTTATGTCGAGAAGTTGGCATGCTTTCTAGGAAGGTATGAGACCTCTGGCTGTGGGTGAAGAAGATAGAGATAGAGATATAGGATTCTATAGAGATAGATACGTGGTTATTGAGCGCGATAGTTGAAGGGATAGATATGTGGTTAGTGAGGGAGATATATGGAGAGATAGAATAGAAAGGAATGTATGGGAGAGAGAGATAGATTTGGATAGTGAGGGTGATATATTTAGAGATATAGACTGGGCTAGAGATGAAAAAAACAACAACAAGAAACTATCAAAATCACAAATGAAAACACACCTTAGTGAAGGAGTACGAGTGGAAGTGCGACGCGAGAGAGAGTGCGAGAAGAAGACCACGACGATATGGTGAACTCGCTCTACTGTAATGTGTAGAGCATAGTGAGTTCTTATTAGGTTTTTACAAAAGAATATGTGTACATACCTGGCGGCCCGCCCACTTACCTGGGCGACCACATTGGGATTTATACCCCAACAACCTCCCACTTAAAGTCCAATGTGGTACTTTAAGTGTGAGAGAAGCTAATATTCAAGAGATGTAGAGAAGTGATGTACTACCCTACACCTAACTGCTTGCAAAAATGCGCAAAGCTCTCTGAGGGAAGTCCTTTTGTAAGTAGATCAACAGGATTTTCTGTGGTGTGAACTTTGACAAGCTGAAGTTGCTTATCCTCCAGCATTTCCGTGATGAAATGATACTTCACATCCACATGCTTTGTCTTTGAGTGATAAACTGGATTGCGATCCAATTGTATAGCACTTTGACTATCACAATATAACACAGGCATCTCTTCTTTGATTCCCAAATCTGTTACTAGTCGATTAAGCCAAATTGATTCTTTGCATGCCTCTCATGCTGCAACATATTCAGCCTCTGTAGTAGACTGAGTAACACAATCTTGTAATCTAGAACGCCATGATACTGCTCCACCAGCCAATGTAAAGACATACCCTGACGTAGACCTTCGGTTGTCTAAGTCACCTGCATAATCTGAGTCTGTAAAACCCTTTACACTTAGCTCCTGACTCCCATAGCATATACGCATACTCTTGGTAGCTTTCAGGTATCTCAATATTTCTTTCACTGCCTCCCAATGTTTCTTGCCTGGGTTTGACATGTATCAACTTACTACTCCCACTGCAAATGCAATGTCTGGGCGAGTAGCAATCATTGCATACATCAAACTACCCATTTCAGACGCATATGGAATCTTATCCATTTCATCCTGTTCTTCCTCAGACACAGGACAATCTTGTTTGCTAAGTTTCACATATGGTGGCAATGGAACACTCAATGCCTTTCCCTTCTCCATATTGAAACGTTGCAAAACCTTGTCAATATACTCTGTTTGAGATAACCAAATCAACTTCTTTAATCTATCTCTCTCAATGCGCATACCAAGTATATGACTTGCCTCACCCATGTCTTTCATGTCAAACGATTTTGCCATCTTTGACTTCAAAGCTGAAATTTCTTCCAAGTGCTTGCCAGCAATCAACATGTCATCCACATACAAAATAAGGATCAGCCAACTACCATCCTTAGCCTTCTTTTTATATAGACAGTGATCAAACTCACTACGTTTGTAGCCTTGAGAAAGCATAAACTTGTGGAATTTATGGTACCATGCCCTCGGTGATTGTTTTAAGCCATAAAGACTCTTTAACAACTGGCATACCAATCTTCCTTGCCTTTCTCAACAAACCCTTCTGGCTGCTGCATGTAAATTTCCACATCTAAATCACCATGCAAGAACGCTGTCTTGACATCCATTTGGTGCAACACCAAATCTAATATGGCAACCAATGCAAGAAAGCATCTCAATGTAGTCATCTTGACCGCCGGAGAGAAGACTTCATCAAAGTCAATGCCTTGTTCTTGCTTAAAGCCCTTGGCAACAAGCCTTGCTTTGTACTTTGGCTGACTATCATGAGCGGTGATCTTATACATGTAAACCCATTTACAAGGTAGAGCCTTTTTGCCCCGTGGTAATTTAACTAGCTTCCATGTCTGGTTTTTATGCAGAGCTGTCATCTCTGACTGCATGGCCAATTGCCAATTCCCGGAGTCCTTCATTTGCACTGCTTCCTTGTAACATGAAGGCTCATTGCAATCAATGAACATGACATAATTCATAGATGGAACAAACCTATCAGGAGGTCTCGTGACACGTCCAGATCTACGCACAATAGGTGGCTCAGGCTCAGCCACAACCTGTGGTTCCACTCTATCCTGTCCTTGCTCCTCTTGAGCCCTGACATTTTGTCTTGCACGTGCAGGTCCATCTTCTTGGAAGACAACTCTTCTAATCTCCTCAACCCTCTCTGGTTTAGAATGATATTTGGATTCATTAAAGTGAACATCATTGCTGCGGACAACCTTTCTGGATTCGGGATCCCAAAGTCTGTACCCCATCTCACCAGAATTACCATAGCCTAGAAAGATGCACTTTCTACTCTTTGGCTCAAGTTTGTTCCTAAATTCCTTTGGAACGTGAGTATATGCCTCACAGCCAAAGACTCTGAGATGCTTGTATGAGGGCATTTTGCCTGACCATACCATCTCTAGCACTGAATCCTTCTGCAAAACCTTTCTAGGAGATCTATTTACAAGATGAACAGCTGTTGATACAACTTCAGCCCAAAACCCATTTGGCAGCTGTGCATTAGACAACATACTTCTGACCTTCTCTTGTATGGTCCTATTCATCCTCTCAGCAACACCATTTTGAGGAGGATTGTAAGGAGCAGTAAGTTCACGTTTTATACCTTTTGACTCACAAAAGTCTTGAAAGGCCTTTGAAACATACTCTCCACCATTGTCAGTGCGTAAGCATTTAAGCTTCTTGCCACTATGATTCTCCACAAGTGTCACAAACGT
The DNA here is from genome assembly GCF_014529385.1 of Adiantum capillus-veneris. Classification (NCBI taxonomy): domain Eukaryota; kingdom Viridiplantae; phylum Streptophyta; class Polypodiopsida; order Polypodiales; family Pteridaceae; genus Adiantum; species Adiantum capillus-veneris. The sequence continues at coordinate 92,736,123 of NC_140956.1, read as the reverse complement.
TTTGAAAACACTAAATGCTTCATCCTTGTGCTTGAGAAAGTAAACCCATACTTTCCTCGAGTAATCATCTATAAATGTCATAAAGTAAGAAGCTCCCCCTAGAGATAGGTTAGGCATAGGTCCACACAAATCACTCTTGCCTTTAGCACTGCTGGACTTGCTACGAGACTGATTCCTCTTTCCACCTTTGTACTTTTCTTTGGTCCTTCGTCTGACAACTAAGGCTGTTCCTTTGCCTTTGTCCATTGTCTTTCTATTGGTTTCTTCAGTAAGCAGACTTCCTTCTACACCTGCTATGTTCAAACCATCTGGAGGTGCAGAATTACTCAAAGCTGTGCGAAAAGTGTCCCAACTTTCCGGCAATGTGATCAACAGGAACATAGCTCTAACAGGTTCATCAAACTTGACACCTTGAGCTGACAACTGACTGTAGATTGTGTTGAATTCATTCAGATCATTGAACATAGGTGTCCCTTCTTTCATCTTCAAGTCAACAAGCTTCTTAAGCCAGTATACCTGTGAAGCTGCACTCTGCTTCTCATAAAGATCAGTGAGCTTTAACCATGCTTGATAAGCCGACATCTCGTCTGCTACATTGAAGTAAACGCTTTCTGCCAATGTCAGCATAATGGTAGAAAGTGCCAATTCATCCATTTTGCTCCATTCATCTTCGTCCATATCTTCTGGTTTTATCCCCTTGAGCTTTATAGGTTTTATCTGCTTCTTTTGTACCAACACGTGCCAAATCTGCTTCTTCCACAATGGGAAATTGGTTCCATCCAGCTTCTTGATATTGTAAAGAGCAGTGTCCTGTGATCCAGCCATAGCTACGCTTCACAGTAGTTTACTTTTTTGGGAAAAATTCGGCAGAGTTTCCCCTGTAAACTGACCTCTGAAGCAATATCAACTTGTCAAATGAACCAAGAAAGCTTCAGATTCTGCAGAAATTTTGGCAGAGTCTCCTTTGTAAAATGGCTCTGGTGTACTAAAAACAGACCAAAAAACAGCTCAAAAAACACTGTCTCTCTGACACTGTAAGCTGCGGGTAAACCTGTCTTGCACCTGTACTGTCTCTCACTGTCCTGTCACTGTCCTATAAGCATAGACTGCGACAATGCCTCAACGACAGTAAAGCAAAGATGCAATCCCAACTGTCTAACTCACAGTCAATTACATCCTAGCTGCCTATCTAAGGGTGCTCGAGGGATCGCTCCAAGACCTGTATCACCGAAAGGATCTCAACATTCGAGAATCCCCCAGCTCAATAAAACCTCACTCGACCCTCAACAAAGGCTGCAGTAAATTTGACAGTACATAGACTTCCCACAAAGTCATACATCCACAAATTTCCCACTGTATGCTGTAACCGTTGCGGCGGTTGTTTGCTGCGTGACTCACAACCAGCAAACCCTCAACAGACATACATCATCTCTGACAATACATCCCATGTGGAAGTACCTGCAATGTCAGGATGAAATCTGGAATATCAAGCAGCAAACACAAGCTACCTGATGAACTAGTGGATGTCGCCTACAGTCTGTGTGTAGATGCGTCGGTGTCGTATGTGACATGCCTCCAAGAACTGTGAGCCGTCCTTCGATGTGTAGACAGCCACAAATCAACACTCTGGGAGTGTCGATATTCTCAGCACCTGCAATCGTAGGCCGAAAACCCCAAATTTGCCGAGTCGGATCTGCACCCGTCGAGACCACGTAGTCAAAAATGGCCTGCGTATACCTTTGTCGAAGCCGAACGGTGACCGAGATGACCTCAGAATGAAATTCTGAGCACACCAAGCCCTTTGGGTGCTCCCACGAGATTTGGGGCCGTGTCTTCGCCTGTCGAATTTCACTCCAATCTGAGCTGGTGACTCTAGCCTCCTGCAGTGCTGCCCTGAGCCTCGATCTGAGCTCTGATACCAGTTGAAGGAGTACGAGCGGAAGTGCGACGCGAGAGAGAGTGCGAGGAAAAGAGCACGACGATATGGTGAACTCGCTCTACTGTAATGTGTAGAGCATAGTGAGTTCTTATTAGGTTTTTACAAAAGAATATGTGTACATACCTGGCGGCCCGCCCACTTACCTGGGCGACCATATTGGGCTTTATACCCCAACACTTAGTTGAAAAACTCTTCGGGAGCCGAAAATTTGATGGAGGGAGAAGGAGATGAAACACATGAAGCCTTGATTATTGCACAAAATTCAAGTCCCTCTTTGATCAAAGTTGATCTTAGAAGAATGGATAGTCTTTCCCAAGAGGCAAGTGTAGGGATTAGGTATACATTTATTGCTAAATACAATTAGGCATTAATCCTCTCACCCTCTATGAAATGGTTTTCAAGGCAGAAAAGGGCCCCTTTCATAGGTGAAGGTAACCCCCAAGGATTATACGAGAAAGAGAGGAGCTAGTGTAAACAAGAGGTGGAGAAGTTTGAAATGTTTTGTTTGTGCATGATGTGGCCAGACTGGGGTACAATGTTTTAATTTCAAAAAATTCCCAAAATACCCTTGTATATAGTTTGGTTGGATTGTTCAAGATTTTCTAATCTTTATTCCTTTCTAACAATCAAGATCCATTTTTGAGTGCTTAGCACGTAGTTTGTCATAAAACCTCACAAAAAACAACAATTATATCTAAAACTAATGAAGCATATCATCTCCAAAGCCTACATATGCAACTCAAATTCAATTTTTAGCATCTTGTATTGATAGGAATTCAGTATTCTTATGAAAAGCTTCAAAAAAAATTATCTTTTAAGAAATTTAATCTGACAACCAGGGTTATTTTGAGAATTTTGGAAAGTTTGAACTGCATTTTGGGAATTCATGACAAAATATTGGGGGTATTTTGGAAATTTTTGATATTTGAGTGGTATTTTGGGAATCTCCACAAATTAGAGCGGAATTTTGGTAAATTTTTCATTAAGAATTATAAATAGGTGAAAAAAATTCAACTCATGGATTGTGACCTCCATTTTTTATGTTTTTTTAAGCTCGGATGGAAACTATGTGTAAAAAACTCATCAAAACAGGGTATCTTTCTCGTAACAAAATTCTACTTGTGGTCCCCTTACCCTAGACTTCCACTTGATTCCAATGGACACCTCATGAAATATGAAAGCATGACATTGATCCTTGAAAATTTTTTGTAGTCATCCTTTCAATAATGGATTAAAACTAATAGGTGCATCTTTGAAAATTATAGAAGTTAGTGTCCCACTAGGATTTGATACCTTCCTAGTAGCTATCAAAAAGGGTTGTGTTCTATTTAGAGTATGAGATGATAATGAGACAATAGAAAGAGACCACATTGTTTTTTTCCCCATGCTAAAGAGGCACATCTATTGACGCTTTTATCCATAATAATTTCTATCGATAAAGTAAAACTATCTTATCCTTGAGATAAATACTAGGATTACATAGAAAGCTAATCCTTATACTTAAAAATGCATATGTACATTATGGTAAATATACTTATGTGTCTAAAAAATCCATTAATAAATCTCCTAGCATTTGTTCCTACTATGTACATGTCGCAACATGACAACGTCTTATAATATTCACCTTAAACGCTTCACTAATTCAAAAAGAAGAAGACTTAGTGATTTAAAATCAACTCAGCAAGACAACAATGTGGTGCGAACAATTTGTGTCATCTTATGATCAATAAAAGCAACAAATGTGATCCTGGGGATGAATTTTTTGTTTTCTTCTCTATACTAATCAAAACGTAGATGTTTCATTACACACGAGAACCTATGGATTGAAAACAATAAGTAACAAAAAGTTTAGAGTGTAGACCTATACAAAAGTCTCAATTTTAGAAAACCATCTTCAATTCGAGTAGATTTGCCCCTCTATTGTCACCATATAACTCACAAATAGAGAAATGGAATGTTTCATAAGAATAAACAAAATATGGCACGACAAAAGAGAAGATGCTCCTTCTGTAGTCCTTTGTGTCATTTGCCACATTGACCTTAATGATTAATCAAACCTTGATATCACATGAAATAAGTGAATATGCTTGGTGTGAGGTGACGAAGAGGGAAGCCTATACTCACCTACATATATGTTGTTAAGTGTAGGGGGACAAGGAGGGACACTTGTAATAGGACGTTGATGCTAGCAAGGTTGAAACGCAATCTTATAGCAAAGAAGAGGGTATTGTGGCACATGTGAAAGGAAGAGATGCAAGATGGGGACAAGATCAAAGGCAATTGCACACAAGCATGAAAGTGCAAGAACCACCATAGTAGGCCCTCCCTGAGAGAGAAAGAGAGAGCACAGAAATAGAACCCCAAAGTGTGTCGAATGCACGCATGAGATGATGTATATATAGAGAGGACCTTGGTGCTATATATAGAGAAGCTATATATGTAATCCATATATTGAGTAGCTTCACATATAAGCTCAACACCCCCGCTCAAATAAGGGTCCCTAACTGTGGATGAAAAAACCCTTGGGAGATCAAGGAAAAAACCCACAACTCTATATATACCCACCGTTATATTATAAAATTTTCATGAGAAGCTACATCACTCCTTTTACAATGAATATTTTATGAGGAGCTACATCGCTCCCATCCTATCAAATACAATAATGAATACAAAGATTCAATAAAGAGGTGTAAAGGCTATTGATTAGCTCGTGATCAGAAGTGTCTCTGTAAATCTGTTGTGTAGCTTGTCATCAATATAGTATCACCAATCATGTCTTCATGTTGTCATCAATATGGAATCACCAAACATGTCTTCATAAATCTTTTATTGTCACCAACTTTGTCTTCATAAAATCAATTCTTTGTCAATACTACATAGATCATAGACTCAAGAAACATAGTCATGAAATTTTCTAGCATCGTTAGTGAAATAATTACATTCACAATGTCGTAAGAGACGGTTTGCGATGCCACTCTTTTGACAACATATATACGCATGGTAACATATGTATACATAAAGTATGAACATAAAAGTATAAGATGCGTGATTATGTGATGAAAATGACGTGTATATACTACATAAAATGATATTTATCAACGTAGTGGTATCAATGAACATCATCATAGTATTAAAAAACATCGTCATTGTATCAATGAAAATGACTAAATCATCATGGTATCATCGAGAATAATCATTGTATCAACAAAACAACATCATGGTATCACCGAGAATAACCATGGTATCAACGAAACAACATCATGGTATCACCGAAAATAATCATTGTATTAACGAAACAACATCATAGACTCATTGAGAATCACCATGGTATCACCGAGAATAATCATTGTATCAACAAAACAACATCATGATATCACTGAGAGTAACCATGGTATCAACGAAACAATATCATGGTATCATCGAGAATAACCATGGTATCAACGAAACAACATCATGGTATGTGATGAGACACGGGAATACAACAACTGAATAACAGAAATTTGCAAGTACACAGAGTAGACGCAGGAAATCAGAGATGTATATTGAAATCAGTTTGTGGGTACAAGAAGAGCGTAGCTCGTATCAACCTCCCGACCACCCCCGAGCTATCTCACTCTCAATCTCACACTCAATCTCAATCACAAGGCACCTTCATTGTAGAATAGCCTCCTTCTCCAAAGGCTGTCTTCTTCACACGAGCGAAAATGGCTATTTTCGTCCTTCTCTCAGTCTTTAGCAAAAGCGGCCCAAAATAGGTTCCGAAAAGAGACGTCCTGCATTCAAACGCATAAAAACCACAAAACGCAACCAACACTCGCGAGTTAACAATTTCTGGCCGTTTTCAGCGAGCAATAACTCCCAAACGGTTCAGAATTTGACTGGGTCTATCTCACATGAATTTTTTTGTCTCATCGAGCTCTGCGAAAGTCGTGAGATGCGAAAAATCCATATCCTGCTCAGTTTGCCCGAAAAATTACCTGCGAGTCAACACTTTTCACAAAAATAGTCTAAAACAACATTTCCTCACTTTTTCTCTAATCTACAGGCTGAAACGGACATCAAAATGCAGGAACCAGCAAAAGAACAAAGAAGAAATATTTTTCCTCGTGTCGAGGGCTACAAGTGCTACATACAAAACTTTTCCAAATTTTGACCATAGCACCCTCAAAACTGGCTCCCAAGGGGTGTCCCGGGTCAAAATTTGAAACTTCACGAGAACGATTAAAATGAAATCCTATACTGTGGAAAAACGCTGGAATGAAAAAAATGTACTCTAAACAAAAATATTCATCAAAACTTTGCAAAATAAGTCCTATTACATGGTATCACCGAGAAGAACCATGGTATTAAGGAAACAACATCATGGTATCACCGAGAATAACCATGGTATCAACGAAACAACATCATGCTATCACCGAGAATAACCATGGTATCAATGAAATATCATCATGGTAACAAAAATCACCATCACCAAAGTACTAACAAAACATCATCATGGTACCATCAAAATCACTATGGTATCAACAACAGATTATCTAGAAGAATAATTATAACAGGATCAATGAACAAATATATCATATAACAAAAGATCATATACCATTAGTAGCTCGACGAAATCTGGACGATCATCAACGGCTCGACTGAATCGGAACGATATTCATGACAGATATCCATGAAGAGATCTATAGACATTTGATATCTGGAAATTGGTGCAAAATTTGGAAAAAGTTTCTTCTGCAAAGTTGTAGATCACATTGATTCCGCTGGCTTTACGAAGCCGTTTCTGCAAAAACGTTTTCAATTAGAAGAAAAATCAAAAGCAAAAAGCGAAAGTTGCTTTTCAGACATGTTCGCAGTCTGAGAATGATAACTCAAAATCGGTGCAGAATTTGAAAAATTTTTCTTCTGCAAAATGGTAGACCACATCAATTCCGGTGGCCAACCATGTCCGTTTTTGCAAAATCGTTTTTAGTTAGGAGGAAAATCAAAAGCAAAAAGTGAAAGTTGCTTTTCAAATATGTTCGGAGTCTGAGAACGATAACTCGAAATCGGTGCAGAATTTGAAAAACGTTTCTGCTGCAAAGTTGTAGACCGTCGAAGCATCTTTGGAAGATCCATGTCTATGCAATGACACTTGAGTGCATCATTTTGGTCTTGCTCTTCCTCCATTCTAGTTTCATTAAGTGAGGAGGATGTGTGTTGTGATCATCTCCAAGACATAGCTTCGACTCTTGAAGTGGAACCATTCCCATGTCTTTGTTTAAAGCTACTATGTCGGACCATTTGCACAGAAGTAGTACAACATTAAGCTCTCCATCCCAATCCATTTATTTTTGAAGCAAGAGAGAAGCTAGTGGCTTCTTTTGCATTCTGGATGTGGAACACTTCCCTTTTGACGTGCCTATTACTTCGAATAGATACCTTAGGAGTTTATCTTGCATATCCACAGAAACATTGTGTTTCATCACAAATAGTCTGAAAGCCTACTATTGAGTTCAAGCTTTCATCGTTCAAACCTCGGTCATCTGCTTCAGCCATGATGCATGATATGATGCAATCATTCGGGTACAATTTTAAGCACCTTGGATGTAAGGAAGCAATTCATCTCCAAAACCTATATAACCAATCCAAATTATACTTCTAGCATCTTGTATAGATAGACAATTAGACTTTTTAGGAAAAGTTACAACATTTTTTATTCTTGGAAATATTTAATCTCACAACTAGGGGTATTTTTGAAATATTGAAAAATTTTAAGGACATTTAGGGACTTTATGACAAAATATTGGGGGTATTTTGGGAATTTTTTAAATTTGAGGGGTATTTTGGTAATTTATCCAAAAAACAATGAAAAAACCCAGTTATATTTCTACATGTATCATACCTTGTCCAATCAATATTACCCAATGTATACCAATTAATTCTGATATCACTACCCTGCGTATTTATGATCCCAAGCTACTACCTAGGAATGGTCAATCACTTGCCCCATAACACTTCACTGTGCTATAATTATGAACTACTTATACGCATGCACTACCTAGGAATAATTATCATTAACATCTATTATTGCTTATTACTAGCGTGGATAACAATAATCCTTTAACTTACTAGTTATGTTTAACACGATGGACAATAATCCCTATGGAGACTAGCAATACAGTCCTTATCGCAAATATCTCTCTCAATTAGATGTTCTTTTTTTATCATACCTCTTCTCCTTTACTACTTATACGTACATACTACTTGGGAATAATTGTCATTAACATTTAATATTATTGCCTACTACTAGCGTGGTGTGAGTTAATCCAGTATTTTACTAGTTATGTATATATAACACGGTGGGCAATAATCCCTATGGAGACAAGCAATACGGACCTTATCACAAATATACATCTTAATTAGTTGTCACTTCTACATGTATGATAGCTTGTCTAATAGGTCTCACACAATATATACCAATAAATCTTGACACCACTACCTTGGGTGTTTATGATCACATGCTACTACCTAGGAAGGATCAATCACTTTCCTTATCACTTCCCTGCACTATAATTATCTACTACCTATACGCATGTCATACTACCTAGGACTAATTATCATTAACAGTAATTATTGCTTATTACTAGCATGGATAACAGTAATGCTTTGACTTACTATTTATGCATAGCACACTGGGCAATAATCCCCATGGAAACAATCTATAAAAGCCTTTTCGCAAATATACCTCTTAATTAGTTGTCACTTCTACATCTATCATACCTTGTCGAATTGGTCTTGCCCAATGTATACCGATTAATTTTGATGTCACTACCCTGTGTATTTATGATCCCATGCTACTACCTAGAAATGATCGATCACTTCCCATAACACTTCACTACGCTATATTTATCTACTACTAATATGCATGCACTACCTAGGAATATTTATCATTAACATTTATTCTTGCTTATTACTAGCGTGGATAACAATAATCCTTTAGCTTAGTAGTTATGTTTAAGTCGATGGGCGATAATCCCTATGAAGACAAGCAATAGAGTCATTATCGTAAATATCTTTCAATTAGTTCTCCTTTTTTTATCATACCTCTTGACCAATAATGAATCTTGATATCACTATCGAGGGCATTAATTATCATTCCATGCTACTACCTGGGAATGATCAATCACTCGCCAATAACACTTCCCCACGCTATAACTTCTCCTTTATTGCTTATATGCATGTACTACTTGGGAAAAATAATAATTAATATTTAATATTATTGGCTATTACTAGCCTGGTGTGCATTAATCCACTATTTTACTAGTTATGTATAGCACGGTGGGCAATAATCCCTATGGAGACCATCAATACAGTCCTTTTCAAAAATAATCAATCCTCATATCACTATCCAAGGCATACGAAGATCACATGTTACTACATTGTGGGAATGATCAATAACCACGCTATAACACTTCCCTGTGGTATAACTATTTACTACTCCTTTACTACTTACACGTATGTACTACCTAGGAATAATTTTCATAAAAATTTATTATTGTTTATTACTAGAGTGGTGCACAATAATTGACCAACTTACTAGTAATGTATAACACAGTGGGCAATGATCCCTATGGAGAGAAGAAATATGGACCTTATCGCAAATATACCTCTTAATTAGTTGTCACTCACACATGTCTGATACCTTGTCCAATAGGTCTCACCCGATATATACCAATAAATCTTGATACCACTACCTTGCGTATATATGATCCCATGAGCCGCTACTACCTAGGAAGGATCAATCCCTTGCCATAACACTTACGTGCACTGTAATTATCTACTACCTAGAAATAATTATCATTAGTAGTAATTACTCCTTATTACTAGCGTGGATAACAATAATGCTTTGACTTACTAGTTATGTATAGCACAGTGGGAAATAATCCCTACAGAGACAATCTATATGAGCCTTATTGAAAATATACCTCTTAATTAGTTGTCACTTCTACATGTATCATTCTTTGTCCAATCGGTCTTACCAAATGTATACCATTTAATTCATACATCACTACCGTGCGTCTTTATGATCCCATGATACTACCTAGAAACAATCAATCACTTGCCATACCACTTCATTGCGCTATAATTATCTACTACTTATATGCATGCACTACCTAGGATAAATTATCATTAACATTTATTATTGCTTATTACTAGCGTGGATAACAATAAATCTTCAAATTACTAGTTATATTTAACACTCTAGGCAATAATCCCTATGAAGACAACCAATAGAGTCCTTATCCTAAATATATCTCTCGATTAGTTGTCCTTTTTTTATCATACAACTTTACCAATAATCAATCCTGATATCACTATCTAGGGCATTAATTATGATCCCATGCTACTACCTAGGAATAATCAATCGCTCACCACCATAACACTTCCCCGTGCTATAGCTTCTCCTTTATTGCTTATATGTACGTACTACTTAGGAATAATTATCATTAACATCTATTATTATGGCCTATTACTAGCTTGACTTGCATTAATCCAGTATTTTACTAGTTATGTATAACACGATGTGCAATAATCCCTATGGAGACAATCGATACATTCCTTTTTGAAAATAATCAATCCTTATATCACTATCCAAGGCATAAGAAGATCCCATGTCACTACATCACGAGAATGGTCAATAATCACGCCATAACACTTCCCTATGGTATAACTATTTACTACTCCTTTACTACTTATACATATGTACTACCTAAAAGTAAATTTCATTAACATTTATTATTGCTTATTACTAGTGTGGTGCACAATGATCGACCAACTTACTAGTAATGTATAACAAGGTGGCAAATAATCCCTATGGAGAGAAGAAATACGGACCTTATCGCAAATATACTTCTTAATTAGTTGTCACTTATACATGTATGATACCTTGTCCAATAGGTCTCACCCAATATATACCAATAAATCTTGATATCACTACCTTGGGTATGTATGATCCCATGAGCCGCTACTACCTAGGAAGGATCAATCCCTTGCCATAACACTTCTGTGTGCTATAATTATCTACTACTTATACGGATGTCATAATACCTAGAAATAATTATCATTAGCAGTAAATACTACTTATTACTAGCGTGGATAACAATAATGCTTTGACTTACTAGTTATGTATAGCACATTGGGCAATAATCCCTACGGAGACAATCTATAGGAGCCTTATTGCAAATATACCTCTTAATTAGTTGTCACTTCTACATGTATCATTCTTTGTGCAATCGGTCTTACCAAATGAATACCATTTAATTCAGACATCACTACCCTGCGAATTTATGATCCCATGATACTACCTAGAAACGATCAATCACTTGCCATAACACTTCATTGCGCTATAATTATCTATTACTTATATGCATGCACTACCTAGGATAAATTATCATTAACATTTATTATTGCTTATTACTAGCGTGGATAACAATAAATCTTCAAATTACTAGTTATATTTAACACTCTGGGCAATAATCCCTGTGAAGACAACCAATAGAGTCCTCTCCTTATTGTAAATATATCTTTCAATTAGTTGTCCTTTTTTTATCATACCTCTTGACCAATAATCAATCCTGATATCACTATCCAGGGCATTAATTATGATCCCATGCTACTACCTAGGAATAATCAATCGCTCACTACCATAACACTTTCCCGTGCTATAACTTCTCTTTTATTGCTTATATGTACGTACTACTTGGGAATAATTATCATTAACATCTATTATTATTTCCTATTACTAGCTTGACTTGCATTAATCCAGTATTTTACTAGTTATGTATACCACGATGTGCAATAATCCCTATGGAGACAATCAATACATTCCTTTTTGAAAATAATCAATCCTCATATCACTATCCAAGGCATAAGAAGATCCCATGTTACTACATCACGGGAATGATCAATAATCACGCCATAACACTTCCCTAAGGTATAACTATTTACTACTACTTTACTACTTATACATATGTACTACCTAGGAGTAAATTTCATTAACATTTATTATTGCTTATTACTAGTGTGGTGCACAATGATCGACCAACTTACTATTAATGTATAACACGGTGGGAAATAATCCTTATGGAGAGAAGAAATATGGACCTTATCACAATTATACCTCTTAATTAGTTTTCACTTATACATGTATGATACCTTGTCCAATAGGTCTCACCCAATATATACCAATAAATCTTGATACCACTACCTTGGGTATGCATGATCCCAGGAGCCGCTACTACCTAAAAAGGATCAATCCCTTGCCATAACACTTTCGTGCGCTATAATTATCTACTACTTATACGCATGTCATACTACCTAGAAATAATTATCATTAGCAGTAGTTATAGTTTATTACTAGAGTGGATAACAATAATGCTTTGACTTACTAGTCATGTATAGCACAGTGGGCACTAGTCCCTACGGAGACAATTTATATGAGCCTTATTGCAAATATACCTCTTAATTAGTTGTCACTTCTATATGTATCATTCCTTGTCCAATTGGTCTTACCCAATGTATACCAATTAATTCTGATATCACTACCCTACATATTTATGAACCCATCATACTACCTAGAAACGATCAATCACTTGCCATAACACTTCATTGCGCTATAATTATCTGCTACTTATATGCATGCACTACCTGGGATAAATTGTCATTAACATTTATTATTGCTTATTACTAGCGTGGATAACAATAATCCTTCAACTTACTAGGTATATTTAAAAGGGTGGGCAATAATCCCTGTGAAGACAACCAATAGAGTCCTCTCCTTATTGTAAATATATCTTTCAATTAGTTGTCCTTTTTTTAATCATACATCTTGACCAATAATCAATCCTGATATCACTATCCAGGGCATTAATTATGATCCCATGCTAATACCTAGGAATAAACAATCGCTCACCACCATAACACTTACCCGTGCCATAACTTCTCCTTTATTGCTTATACGTACGTACTTCTTGGGAATAATTATCATTAACATCTAATATTATTGCCTATTACTAGCTTGACTTGCATTAATCCACTATTTTACTAGTTATGTATAACACGATGTCCAATAATCCCTCTGGCAAGAATCAATACATTCCTTTTTGAAAATAATCATTCCTCATATCACTATCCAAGGCATAAGAAGATCCCATGTTACTACATCGCGGGAATGATCAGTAACCACGCCATAACACTTCCCTGTGGTATAACTATTTACTACTCCTTTACTACTTATACATATGTACTACCTAGGAATAATTTTCATTAACATTTATTATTGCTTATTACTAGCATGGTGCACAATGATCGACCAACTTACTAGTTATGTAAAACACAGTGGGAAATAATCCCTATGCAGACAAGAAATACGAACCTTATCAAATATACCTCTTAATTAGTTGTCATTTCTACATGTATTAAAGTTTGTCCAATAGGTCTCACCCAATATATATCTATAAGTCTTGATGTCATTATCTTGGGTACTTATGATTCCATGAGCCTGCTACTACCTAGGAAGGATGAATCACTTTCCATAACACTTCCCTGTGCTATAATTATCTACTACTTATACGCATGTTATACTACCTAGGATAAGTATCATTAGCTCTAATTATTGCTTATAACTAGCGTGAAAAACAATAATGATTTGACTTACTAGTTATGTATGGCTTGGAGGGCAATGATCCCTATGGAGACAATTTATATGAGCCTTATCACAAATATACCTCTTAATTAGCTTTCACTTCTACATGTATCATACCTTTTGGAATTGGTCTTACCCAATGTATACCAACTAATTCTGATATCACTACCCTGTGTATTTATGATGCCATGTTATACTACCTAGGAATCATCAATCACTTGCCGTAACACTTCACTGCGCTATATTTATCTACTACTTATATGCATGCACTACCTAGGAATAATTATTCTTAACATTTGTTATTGCTTATTACTAGTGTGGATAAAAACAATCCTTTAGCTTACTAGTTATGTTTAGCACGTTGGCCAATAATCCCTATGAAGACAAGCAATGGAGTCCTTATCGTATATATATATCTCAATGAGTTGTCCTTTTTTTATCATACCTCTTCTCACTAATAATCAACCTTGATATCACTATCCAGGGCATTACTTATGATCCCATGCTACTACCTGGGAATAATCGATCGCTCGCCACCAAAACACTTCTTGTCCAATCGGTCTTACCCAATGTACCTCTTAATTAATTGTCCAACCGGTCTTACCCAATGTATACCAATTAATTCTGATATCACTACTCTGCATATTTATGATCCCATGATACTACCTAGAAATGATCCATCACTTTCCATAACACTTCATTGTGCTATATTTATCTACTATTTATATGTGTGCACTACCTAGGAATAATTATCATTAACATTTATTATTGCTTATTACTAGCGTGCATAACAATAATCCTTTTAACTTACTAGTTATGTTTAACACGGCGGACAATAATCCCTATAAACACAACCAATAGATTCCTTATCGTAAATATATTTCTCAATTAGTTGTCCTTTTTGTATCATACCTATTGACCAATAATCAATCCTGATATCACTATCCAGGGCATTAATTATGATCCCATCCTACTACCTGGGAATAATCAATCGCTCACCACCATTACACTTCCCCGTGCTATAACTTCTCCTTTATTGCTTATATGTATGTACTACTTGGGAATAAATATCATTAACATATAATATTATTGCCTATTACTAGCTTGACTTGGATTAATCCAGTATTTTACTACCTATGTATAACACGATGTGCAATAATCCTTATGGAGACAATCAATAAATCCTTTTGAAAAATATTCAATCCTCATATCATTATCCAAGGCATAAGAAGATCCCATGTTACTACATCGCGGGAATGATCAATAACCACTCCATAACACTTCCCTCTCGTATAACTATTTACGACTGCTTTACTACTTATACGTATGTACTATCGAGGAATAATTTTCATTAAAATTTATTATTGCTTATTACTAGCGTGGTGCACAATGATCGACCAACTTACTAGTTATGTATAGCACGGTGGGCACTAATTTCTATGCAGACAAGCAATATGGACCTTATCGCAAATATACCTCTTAATTAGTTGTCACTTCTACATGTATTAAACCTTGTCCAATAGGTCTCACCCAATATATACCAATAAAACTTGATACCACTACCTTGGGTATTTATGATCCCATGAGCCTACTACTACCTAGGAAGGATCAATCACTTGCCATAACACTTCCCTGTGCTATAATTATCTACTACTTATACACATGTTATACTACCTAGGAATATTTATCATTAGCACTAATTATTGCTTATTACTAGCGTGAATAACAATATTGCTTTGACTTACTAGTTATGTATAGCATGGAGGGAAATAATCCCTATCGAGACAATCTATACGAGCCTTATCGCAAATATACCACTTAATTAGTTGTCACTTCTACATGTAGCATACCTTCTCGAATTGGTCTTACCTAATGTATACCAATTAATTCTGATGTCACTACCCTGTGTATTTATGATGCCATTCTATACTACCTAGGAATCATCAATCACTTGCCATAACACTTCACTACGCTATAATTATCTACTACTTATATGGAGGCACTACCTAGGAATAATTATTTTTAACATTTATTATTGCTTATTACTAGTGTGTATAACAACAATCCTTTAACTTACTAGTTATGTTTAGCAGTGTGGCTAGTAATCCCTATCAAGACAAGCAATGGAGTACTTATCATAAATATATCTCTCAGTTAGTTGTCCTTTTTTTATCATACCTATTGACCAATAATCAATCTTGATATCACTATCTAGGGAATTAATTATGATACCATGCTGCTACCTGGGACTAATCAATTGCTCGCCATAACACTTCCCCATGCTAGAACTTCTCCTTTATTGCTTATATGTATGTACTACTTGGGAATAATTACCATTAAAATTTAATATTATTTCCTATTACTAGCTTGGTGTGGACTAATCAACTACTTTCTAGTTATGTATAACATGGCGGGCAATAATCTCTATGGAGACAATCAATACAGTCCATTTTAAAAATAATCAATCCTAATATCACTATCCAAGGCATAAGAAGATCCCATCTTACTACATCACGAGAATGATCAATAAAAACGCCATAACACTTCCCTATGGTATAACTATTTACTACTCCTTTACTACTTATACGTATGTACTACCTAGGAATAATTTTCATTAACATTTATTATTGCTTATTACTAGCGTGGTGCACAATGATCAACCAACTTACTAGTTATGTATAGCATGGTGGGCAATAATCCCTATGAAGACAAGAATTACGGACCTTATCGCAAATATACCTATTACTTAGTCGTCACTTTTACATGTATAAAACCTTGTCGAATAGGTCTCACCCAATATACGGCAATAAATCTTAATACCACTACCTTGGGTATTTATGATCCCATGTGGCCGTAACTACCTAGGAAGGCTCAATCACTTGCCATAACACTTCTCTTTGCTATAATTATCTACTACTTATACACATGTTATACTACCTCGGAATAATTATTATTAACAATAATTATTTCTTATTACTAGCGTGGATAACAATAATGATTTGACTTACTAGTTATGTATAGCACGAAGGGAAATAATCCCTATGGAGACAATCTTTACGATCCTTATCGCAAATATACATCTTAATTAGCTGTCACTTCTACATGTATCATGCCTTGTCGAATTGGTCTTACCCAATGTATACCAATTATTTCTTATTACTAGCGTGGATAACAATAATGATTTCTTATTACTAGCGTGGATAACAATAATGATTTAACAATAACTATTTCTTATTACTAGCGTGGATAACAATAATGATTTGACTTACTAGTTATGTATAGCACGAAGGGAAATAATCCCTATGGAGACAATCTTTACGATCCTTATCGCAAATATACATCTTAATTAGCTGTCACTTCTACATGTATCATGCCTTGTCGAATTGGTCTTACCCAATGTATACCAATTAATTCTGATATCACTACCCTGTGTATCTATGATCCCCATGCTATAACTTCTCCTTTACTACTTATATGTATGTACTACTTGGGAATAATTGTCATTAACATTTAATATTATTTCCTATTACAAGCTTGGTGTGGATTAATCAACTATTTTACTAGTTATGTATAACATGATGGGCAATAACCCCTATGGAGACAATCAATGCAATCCTTTTTGAAAATAATCAATCCTCATATCACTATCCAAGGCATAAGAAGATCCCATGTTACTACATCACGGGAATGATCAATTACCGTGCCATAACACTTCCCTGTGGTATACCTATTTACTACTCCTTTACTACTTAAACGTATGTACTACCTAGGAATAAATTTCATTAACACTTTTTATTGCTTATTATTACTAGCATGGTGCACAATGATCGACAAACGTATTAGTTATGTATAACACGATGGGAAATAATCCCTATGGAGACAAGCAATACGGACCTTATTGCAAATATACCTCTTAATTAGTTGTCACTTCTACATGTATGATACCTTCTCCATTAGGTCTCACCCAATATATACCAATAAATCTTGATACCACTACCTTGGGTATTTATGGTCCCATGAGGCGGCCACTACATAGGTAGGATCAATCACTTGCCATAACAATTCCCTGCGCTATAAATGTCTACTACTTATATGCATGCTATACTACTATGAATAATTATCATTGGTAGTAATTTTTGCTTATTGCTAGCGTGGATAACAATAATACTTTGACTTACTAGTTATGTATAGCACCGTGGGTAATAATCTCTATGGAGACAATCTATATGAGTCTTATCGTCGCAAATATACCTCTTAATTAGTTGTCACTTCTACATGTATCATACCTTGTCTAATTGGTCTCACCCAATATATAGCAATTAATTCTGATATCACTACCCTGTGTATTTATGATCCCATGCTATAATACCTATGAATAATCAATCACTTTTCATAACACTTCACTGCGCTATAGCTATCTACTACCTATATGCATGCACTACCTAGTAATATTATTATTTCTTATTACTAGTGTGGATAAAAATTATCCTTTAACTTCATTGCACTTTATGGTGGTATCCTGGTGAACCAAAGCTCCTATAAGTTGTTTAGAACTTGAAGGGGTAGCTAGCGAACTACATGAGAGAGAGACAGAGAGAGAGAAGGGATCACGAGCGAGATAAGCCTCTGTGAGGGTGGGTAGATGTTGGAGCTATATATGGCTCACTCTACTGAACTTGGTCTCACCTATATATTTGTATCTTGTCCTCAATATGAATCAGTCTTTGGGAGTGTATATGGTGTGTCTCTTGTTTTGTCTCTCTCTCTTTCTCTCTACATCTCAACATGGTATCAGAGCGGTAACGATCACGCGCCGATTCAATTTATGGTGACAACAGTATGTGTATGCGATTCGCATGTAAGATTCAAAATTGTTACAAATTTTATTTTTGAGCATTGATTCTTGTTAATTGTGGTTGTTTTGTGTTAAGAAGAATATGATTAGTGTTTTATGTGGCGTTTATTGCTAATCAATCTAATCGTTGATTACGTTTTCTTGTTGATGACACCCTGAACTTCATCTCAAATTTTCGGGGCATTCTGCGCTATGAAAGTGCGATGGAGCATAGCACAATCGCGCTTTTTATTCAAAACTTGTTCGTCTCCTCGAGCTCTTTGATTTGAGTTCTAGGTTTGCGTCAATCGGAGTTCGTAGCAGAAAGTTATGTTGTTTTTACTGCAATTGAGCTTGACGTAGCTTTCTTCTTCCTACTTCTTCGTGAAGCGTCCGCGATCATTTTTTTTATTTTGGTGTTAAATTTTTCGAGAAGATTTAGCTTTTTGCTATTCGTATTGTGGCCGTCAATTTTGCGTCTCACGCCACTCTATTTTGAGGACTCGTTTATTATTAATGTCTCCTTTACCCTGCCTTTTTTGGGTGACGTCTCTCACATCCTTGGACGTTCTTTGAGCATCCTTCTTACGTTTATCGTTGATAGAACGTAGTACTCATATCTCTCTCATTCTCAATTGTGGCCTTCACCATATATGGTGTGCAGATTCTGCGATTTTATCTTATACGTCTTCTCGCAACAAGATATGGCTATGAATATTCTCGTCAACGGCTTTCCTTCTGGCGAGTGTTCTGTTCCTCCTTTCCAAGGTCAAGGATTTCCAGGCTGGAAAGCAAAGATGTTGTTAATTCTTGAAGGCGATGAACTCTCCGATGTTGTTCTTGGAAATCGTGTTTGTCCGCCTCAGCCTGTTGATACGGATAATGATAACGTGCTTATCATTGAAGGACCTATATTTGAAGATTGGAATGTTTCCTATACCGATTGGCAATGACGTGATAAAGCAGCTCATCGGTATATTCTTTCTGCTCTTAATGATTCCCTTTTGCTTGATATGTATGAACTGCCTACTTTCTACGACGTATGGAAGTACCTTATTGCAAACTTTCAGAAGAAATCTGTTGCAGAAATACTTTATTTGAGAGGGTTGATTAACAAGTTACAATATGAAGTTGGTACTGCCATGACGGGACATATTGAATCTTTCAAATCTATTATTAATCAACTTGCTGCTGTCGGTGATCCTGTTCCACAAAAGCAACTGATTACACTTCTCCTTGATACGGTGAAGGACTCTTCTTATGATAACATTGTTACTATTCTCTCTAATAAAGATGGTCTTGATTTCGACCAAGCTTGCATGTCTTTAATTGAATACTCTCAATGTCAAGAACGTCGGAATGCTGGTCATGATACAGCTATGATTTCACAAGAGGAGACTGAGTCACAACAGATGGAACGTGCTTTTTATGCTCGAAGGCGTCCATTTCAACGAGGAAATCGCAGAGGTGGCCGTCGCGGTAATATTTTCTCTCGTCTCAAATTTCCTAATAAGCAATGTTTTTACTGCAACAGAAATGGCCATACTGAAGATGATTGTTGGGCACGTCAATATAATGAAGAACACAATATTACCACAAAACAACCACGTTTATCTAGAGACTCTTCTTCTTCTTCTTGTGAATATTGTCGACAATCTGATCATCCCACTCATATGTGCTATAAGCGTCGATTCGACACAGATCGGAATAAAGCATATGCTACTGAACATCGAAACAACATTGTACAAGAAACAAGCTGCGTCCTATGTTCAGTTGCTCCAGATAGAATACTTCATGTACGTGATGGATCACTTTTTATTGTCGATTCTGGTGCTACAAGAAATATGACATATTAGTCTAAGTGGCTCCATAACTATCATCCACTGCCAGTTCAACGTGTTGTTTATCTTGCTGATGATACTACTTGTCAAGTAAAGGGTATTGGAGACTTATATCTTGGTACCTTATCTTCTTCCACTCGAATTTTGCGAGGAGTATTACATGTACCAGATCTTCAACGTAATCTTCTTTCAGTTGCTAGACTTGTTGATCTTGGTCTGTTTGTTGGATTTGATCATACCAAATGCCGAATTGAGAAAGATGGACAGACTATAGCCACTGCTCCTCGAAATGGTAATTTGTTTGAACTCTCTCTCAACGATGTTGTAGCAAATATTTTCACTGCTCCAGGTGATCATGATTGCAAAGTATGGCATCACCGTTTTGTTCATGCTGATTTCTCAAAACTCCTTGATCTTCAACGTCGTGATCTTGTTCATGGCATGGATCTTAAAGCCCATCCCCATATGGGAATTTGTTAATTTTGTGCTCTTGGGAAACACAATCGTAAACCCTTTCCTCTTTCAAATACAACTCATTCTCATGACGTATTGGATCTTGTTCATACTGATATATGTGGACCTCTACCTTCTTCGAGATCACAATATTGCTACTCCATTACTTTCATTGATGATTTCTCAAGGTATACGACTGTATTTCTACTTAGAAAAAAATTTGAAGCCTTATCTGTTTTCAAACAATTCCACAAGGCTGCAGAACTTCAAACTGGTCGTCGCCTTAAGAATCTTCGTAGTGACAATGGAGGCGAATATGTTTCTCGAGAGTTTGTGAGTTACTGTGCTGACAATGGAATTCATCATGAACACACTATTCCATATTCGCCTCAACAGAATGGTGTTGCTGAACGAAAGAATCGCACTATTCTCAATGCTGTAAGATGTATGCTGATTCATTCTGGCTTATCTCGTGTTTTTTGGGCTGAAGCTACTTTGACAGCAGCATTTATTCAGAATCATCTTCCTACTACTGCACCCTCTGGTAAGATACCCATCACAGCATGGACAGGTGACATTTCTTCTGTATCTCATTTTCGAACCTTTGGATGTATTGCTTATATTCATGTTCCTAAAGAAACACGAACAAAGCTTGATGCTCCTGGTCTTAAAGTTATTTTTATTGGATATTCTGACACTTCCAAAGGCTAAAAATTCTATGACCCTTCCTCCAAGAAAGTAATTGTGAATCGTGATGCTACTTTTAACAAACAGCTTATGGGAGGCTCATGGTCCATGGATGATTCTGATGATACTAAATCATTGCTTCAGGCTTTTCCATTTCTTTCAGAAGATGAAACTCTTCCTATAGAGAAACTTTCCTCTTCACAACCATCCATTCCAAATGTTTCCAATGATGATATTGATATTTTTGTTTATCTGCCTATTGATTTTGAACATGGCTCATGTCATGTTTATGATGACGATATTGCTGATAATGCTTTTTATACTTCTAAAGATCCCGTTACTTATGATGAAGCTATCTCTTCACCACAAAAGGATCAATGGAAAGAGGCTATGGAAGCAGAGTACGATTCTCTTATCTCTAAAGGTACATGGATACTAACTGAATTACCTCCTGGTCGTACAACTATTAAATGTAAGTGGGTGTATAAGACAAAAGTAAAAGCACATGGATCTTTTGACAAGTTCAAGGCGCGTTTAGTTGCAAAAGGTTACTCCCAAGTAGCTGGTGTTGATTATCAAGAGACTTTTTCACTAGTTGTTCGCATTACAAGTGTTCGAGTTTTATTGGCGTTTGTTGTTCAATTTGATTTAGAAGCTCATCAAATGGATGTGTGAACTGCTTTTCTTAATGGTGACTTGGAAGAGGAAATTTATATGGAACAACCAGAAGGGTTTGTTATTCCAGGTAAAGAAGACCTTGTTGCTCAACTCCATAAGGCACTATATGGTCTCAAACAAGCTTCGCGAGCCTGATATACAAAATTTGATCTTTTTCTCACCTCTAAAGGATTCATCTCTTGCTCGTCAGACCCCAACTTATACATAAAATGCCAAGGTAGCAGTTTTGTGATTCTTGCTCTTTATGTGGATGATACCATCCTTGTTTCCAATGATTTGGGATTTCTTCAGCAAGTGAAAAAGTTATTGTCTTCTGCATTCAATATGGTGGATCTTG
Source organism: Adiantum capillus-veneris (assembly GCF_014529385.1). Taxonomy (NCBI): domain Eukaryota; kingdom Viridiplantae; phylum Streptophyta; class Polypodiopsida; order Polypodiales; family Pteridaceae; genus Adiantum; species Adiantum capillus-veneris. Next base: position 92,713,668 of record NC_140956.1, on the reverse strand, counting down.
GAGAGATTCACTCTTGTCTTCGCATTCAAATCCAACGGAACCGTACAAAAGGTATTTTATTCCTTCGACAGTCAAATTTTATTGCAGATACTATTCAAAAATTTGGTATGGAATCTGCACATTCAACCAACACACCTTGTCTTGCGAGCTCTACGAAGAATACTTCTGACAATGGCGGTCAACTTGTCACAACTCAACCTTATGCTAACTTGATTGGATGTCTTCAGTTTGTTGGCATGAACACTCGTCCTGATATTCTGTTTGCTGCTAATTATCTTGGACAACATCTTGCATGTCCTTCTCTTAAGCATTGGTCTGCTGCAAAGCGTGTATTGAAATACTTGAAAGTCACTATAGATTTTGGTTTAGTCTATCGAAGACAACTCACATCGGATTCTATGCAATCTCTTTCTCTTTTGGGTTACACAGATGCAGATTGGGCAAGCTCACGTTTATCTATGCGATCTACTAGTGGAAATTTCTTCTTTATAAATGGTTGTCTTGTTTCTTGGACCAGCAAGAAACAACGTTGTGTTGCAGTTTCTACGACTGAGTCAGAATATGTTGCGGCATCACTTGCAGCTCGTGAGTTGATTTGGCTTCGACAAACGCTGGTTGATATTGGTGACTCTCCTCTTTCTAGCACACCCTTGTGGTGTGACAACCAAAGTGCTATTAGTCTTGCAAAAGACTATGTTCAACATAATAAGTCAAAGCACATTGCTGTCCATTGTCATTATGTCAGGTATGAAGTACGCAAAGGAACCATTATGGTTGAACATTGTCCAGCTGACCAGATGATTGCAGACATTTTGACCAAAGGCCTCAATGAGTCACGTTTCATCCTCTTGCGCTCGGAGCTTGGAGTTGCTTCGGCCTCACTCTCTCTAGATTAGCTTCTTTGCTATTGTAATAGCTTTGTACATGTGACATTGTAATCTTTTAGGTACCATGCACTATGCACACTCCACATTTGCACCTTGTGATATCTAAATCACTTGAATATTTGTACATAGATGCACAATTCACTTTCACATCATCACCGCTGGTTCATATTTCACATTGTATAGGGGCTTGGGTTTTTCCCTTGAACTCCCCAAGGGTTTTTTCATCCAAATCTAGAGACCTTTGTTTGAGTGGGAGTGTTGGAGCTATATATGGCTCACTCTACTGAACTTGGTCTCACCTATATATTTGTATCTTGTCCTCAATATGAATCAGTCTTTGGGAGCGTATATGGTGTGTCTCTTGTCTCGTCTCTCTCTCTTTCTCTCTACATCTCAACAGTAGAGAGGTATAACGAAAAACGGAGGTCACCATTGGAGATAAGGGATATGAGAGCAGCCCGATCTTAATATACATCTTAAACCATCAATATACATCTTAGCAATACAATCCTTATTGCAAATAATCAATCTTGATATCAATATCTAGGGCATAAGTAGATCCCATGCTACTACTTAGGAATGATCAATAACTTGTCGTAACACTTCTCGAAGCTCCTATAGTCTCTTTGAGAGTGGTGTGGGACGTAGAGAGGTATAACAAAAAGCTCAGGTCATCATCGGAGATGAGGGATACAAGCGCAAGGTCGTAGTGTGTGTTTGGGTTGGATGATATAAAATACATGAGCATGGTAATATCTATGAAGGGATAGAGCAGTCCAGTTTTCGTGGGAAAAATGTATCTCAACTTAAGATCGTGCCGTTTTCAACTTCAAAAATATTGGTTGAGGGCAAGCGCAAAAGGAGAAATTCCCCCCCAAAATAAATAAAAATAGTGTAAAAAATTGGAAAAATAACATAATTTTTAAAAATTTCCTCTTGGAAAATTAAAGAAAAGGAATTTTGTATATTTGGGAAAATGGTTTTTCCCAAACACTAGAGCAGTCCCTTCGATTATGAGTTGTCTCGTCCTTCTTTTCTTCCACATTTAACTTAAACCAAACTACCAAAGCATTTGCACAGATTTGTGATAAGGTTGGTGTAATCTCCTATAATTTTAAAATTTACCTACAAATGTTAAATTTTAATATCAGAAAGCCTACTAAATTTTTAGGGAACTTGTGAAAGCCTTCACGTACCTCTTTTTACTTCTTGAAAACTTCCATGAAAAAAACATTCATTTGGAGCCCGCTTTACTTTGAGGAAATTGTAAGACTAATATGTCTGGCCCAAAATAGCGTGGCTATCCTGATAGTGAACCAGAAGAGAGAGAGGGGGGGAGGGAGAAAGGGAATGGCGACATGCGGGCCTGTCGAGCATATTCATGGATGACTTCCAACGGCACTAAGTTCTAATTGCTAGTAAATCGTCCTTTGCAGACCATCGTAGAGTGTGTGTGTGTGTGTGTGTGTGTGTGTGTGTGTGAGAGAGAGAGAGAGAGAGAGAGAGAGAGAGAGAGAGAGAGAGAGAGAGAGAGATACTCAACACTGTGTGTGCGAGGGAGAGAGTGGGAGAGATGAAGAGAGCACATACTGCTTAATCCATTCCTTCCTTCATAGAGCTATGGTAACCTCATCACCGGATTCTTCTTTTATCCTTATTGAGGAGCTTATTTAATACTCAAGCTCGCAACCCAATGTCCTCAATGCTAGGCCTGCCTTTGAAAGGTTTGATTCCTTTGGTTTGAACATAGAGCAGTTGTGGCAGGCCAAGGTTGGCCCTTTTCTCTTAGTTGTTTATGTTATTTTATTCTTTCTCTCTTTCAAACCTTCCGTTGCTTTCCTTTTTCCTTTCCATTTGTTATAGACTGCAGACAATTGTCCAATATATCATGGCTTTGTCACTTATGCAAGGGTTGGATCTAGATTCCATGTTAGATTGGGATGTCCCTAAAGTGACTCAACTTGTTGAGAAACTTTGTGACACACGTGCACACTCATAAAGTCTTGTTTCCAATGATATTAACGGGAAAGCCTTAGCGTTCATGATGATGGAGGGTTGGATTGAGTTAGGTATCACTAACTTAGCACATAGACGCACATTGGTGGGGCGTTGTAGAGCTTTATTAGAAAATCTTCATAATCACACATCTACAAATTTGGATTACGCTTTAAGAGAAACACACAATATTGATGTAAACGATGACGTCCATACTCCCGTTGATGCTCTTCCAATCACGTATGAGTGGATTTTCAAACACAATGAAACTAAGCATTTGTTTCCTATAGTAGGAAAGTCATTTTTAGAAAAGTGCTATAGTGTTCAACATTGAACTTATTGTAAGGGCATGGATAAAATTAGAAAATGGCTCAAAGAATGTCCCTTTAAAGAGATGGGGGTAATGGAGTTCTCATGGCTAAATCTACGCAAATAAAAGCAAGCTAAAAGAGAACTTGAGGCATTCACAGAGTCAAAGATATCTAACTTACCCTCATTGCATTTTAAAAATATCCCACCCATTCATTGGAAAGTCCGATACATATACTTTAAGATCAAAGTTTGGAGAAATTACAAAAGGTAAAAATCTCCCAAGGCTATTGGGGATTTGAATGAAGAAGAACCATCAATCAATGTAATGCAACAGATGCTATGCCATTGAAGAAAGAATTATTGGAAATCATGTGAGTCACCATGAAACATGTTATGCCCATATACAATATGTTATTAGTGAGCTTCTAACATATGTTTGGTTTTTAGGATGAAATCTATGTGGTGGCAGACCACATGATTCAACAAGTGGACATTTCATATCATGTGTGTACTTTATAATTGAATGAAGCTCTCTTCATTATTGTTTTTATTGAATGGTTTATCTCTTTGTTGACTATTATATTTATGTGTTGCTTTATAGGATGAAGAGTATAAGGAGGGAGATCTTTTTGTTCAAAGAGGCTATCAAAGCCAAGAGGACCACACAATGAAAGACTATCATGCTCAAGAAGAAGGCACTCAACACCATGTAATTTTTATATCGCATTGTGAACATTATGTTTATATAGTGATGATGTATCTTTCTTTTTTATCTCTTAATTGCACTCATGTGTGTGTGTTTTCTTAGAACGGGGAGTACGTGACACAATACCCAAATCAACAAGGAGACTCAACTTCCTCTATTGTCAAAAACAATGAAGTAATAAGCCTAAAACTACCTCTATTTGCATGGATAACAAGGTTTTCTTTTGTTTTAATTTGGTTCTCCATTCCCAAGAAAATATACTTTCAAATAGTGCCAAGAAAAACTATTCCGACATAAGTGCACCTAATTAGTCCATGGGGTAAGAAGACATTTTGCATACATTGGCCAATATCCATTAGCGTTATTGGTTTTTTCCTAACCTTATTTATTTTAAGATCTATGAGGATAGCTATTTTCTAGTAGAGACAATAGAGACAAGCTATCATATGGTAAGGAGCTTATGCTTGCTTTAATTTTAGTAGTCATTATAATAAATACTTGTAAAAGTTTATTTCTCGCATTCTTATATATTTACTATTAGCCTCTAGCATTACATTCTTGAATTTAATAATACATTACTTCCATTTCTCTAGCCCAAATCACGTCGAAAATGTATCTTTGAACCAAGAGGAATCTTCCTTGGCACAGGTTCCTTGGTAGAGTTGATCATAGAGGGAGTGACACTGCCACCTATGGTGGTAAATGTTATTTTCTCTTTCTTGTTTTGGTTTCTTTTATCTTCAATGAGATTTTCAAAAACTCTTTGCTTTATGTTGGTCAAGAGTAGGATTACATGTTGATAGGAACATAGACGATAAAGAATATACCTTGGACCTCTCCACCAATAGTAACATATCTACAAGAACATGTCCCACCCATTGTCATTTTGAGGTAGTGAAAAACGTATACCTATGAATAGCACATTTTTTACTCATGCTTGATATGGTTAATCTGATTTTGTAAACAAATGGTATGAGTTAATGGTGTTATGTATAGGAGGATATAATGAACAACTCTTTTCTAACAAGCGACAGGACAAATAAATATATTAGCCTTAATAAGATGATGGTAAGGAGATTGAAGTAATTTTTTAAACTCTTTACCCTTTTGTCTATGCTTTGAATTGTATTTTTTACTACAATATTATGGATTTTGAGTTGTAGGATATGGAAAAAGAACCAGATATGGAAAAATGCTACAAGAGAGGAAAGACAAAAAAACGAATGATATTGCATCCTATCTTTCTAGTCTATTTACACTTTCTCTTGTTTAAGTAGGTAGGTATGTCCTATTAAGCAATTGCACTACCATCTAAGCCAAGGTCTGGATGAATTTGGATGTAGTCACGGGATGCTTCATCTCTTGTATCTGGCGGGTAAACTCTCCAAGAGACTCCAAGCCATAAAATTGTCTACGAAGAGATCGAAGATCCTCCCGCTAAGTCCATGTAGATGATCCTATGTAAGAAAATGATCTAACATGTCGAGGTCAAGTGGTAAGTTTCTATCCACCCAATATGGAGGTGTTTTCTCTTGGAATGTGGGAGTGCCATATGTCGTGGGCATGGCTATATCTTATGTGAAATCCTTTGATGAAGGCATAGGTGTGTCCATAGCAAACCACAAGTCACCACCTCCTCTAGAATGTGGAACTGCCAAATTATGGTTGAAATGAATGGATCTCCCCAATGACGAAGATATTGTGTAATGCAGCAGTCATTGAGATACCAAACGGACCACTACAAGATGATGTCCTAACTGTAGGTAACTTCATCCTAAGTGAAAAACACAAGCAAAAAGGCTGTTGTCCACCCAAAAACGCGATTGGGAGATGATAAAAATGCTTCTATCCATTGATTTTCATCGTGCTTGTATGCTCATGGCAGTGTCCAAAACAGTATAGAGGGTGTAGGGATGGTGGGGAATGAATGTCAGAGCCCCTAGTCGGCTGAAAACAGAGAAAGTAGCAGTGAAGTTATGGCTGAAATCTGATGATCTAAAGAGGAACAAGATGGGCAAGGCGATCTGGTGTGGAAGGCAAGATTTAGGGTTCAAAAGCTGAGCACTGCCTTCTTGTTGTGCAAAAACAATACAGTTGTCCAAAAACGCAGCTCCTTAAGTCCATGTAGATACTCTTGTGTAAGCAAGTGATCACATGTGTTGAGGTCAAGTGGTAAGTGTTTTTCCAAACAAGATGGCGGTATTTTCTCTAGGAATGTCAGAATCCCATATGCCATGAGCATGGCCATATCTTGTGTGCACTCCTTTGCTAAGTACATAGGTGTGTCCATAGGAAACCAGAATTCACCACTTCCTTGGGAGTGTGCAACCTCTGAATGATGGTTGGAATGAATGGATCTCCAAAGGACTCTACGCCTGTAGATGATCAAGATGATGTCGAACATACTATGTATTGCAACAGTCACTTAGAAAATGCAGAGACCACCACGAGATGGTGTCCTGGCAGGAAGTTACTTCGTTCTTTCTGTAAGAAACTCTGAAGGTAGGAATCCAAATGATCAAGAGTGTAGAAGAGTAATTGCACTACCATCTAAGCCAAGGTCTGGATGACTCTGGATGTAGTCGCGGGATGCTTCATCTCCTGTATCAGGCGGGTAAACTCTCCAAGAGATTCCAAGCCATGAACTTGTCTGGGAAGAGATCGAAGATCCTCCCCCTAAGTCCATGTAGAGGATCGTATGTAAGAAAGTGATCTAACGTGTCAAGGTCAAGTGGTAAGTGTCTCTCAACCCAATATGGAGTTGTTTTCTCTTGAAATGTTGAAATGCCATATGCCATGAACATGGCTATATCTTATGTGAACTCCTTTGATGAGTGCATAGGTGTGTCCATAGAAAACCACAAGTCACCACCTCCTTTGAAGTGCGCAACTACCAAATTATGGATGGAATGAATGGATCTCCCCAATGACAAAGATATTGTGTAATGCAACAATCACTGAGATACCAAACGGACCACTACGAGATGATTTCCTAGCTAGAGGTAACTTCATCCTATGTGAAAAACACAAGCAAAAAGGATGCTGTCCACCCAAACGTGATTGGGTGATGATAAAAACGCTTCTATCCATTGATTTTCAGTGTGCTTGTACGCTTGTGGGCAGTCTCCGAAACAATGTAGAGGGTGTAGGGATGGTGGGAAATGAATGTCAGAGCCCCTAGTGGGATGAAAATAGAGAAAGTAGCAGTGGAAGTATGGATGAAATCTGATGATATAAAGAGGAATGGGATTGGCAAGGCAAACTGGTGTGGAAGGCAAGATTTAGGGTTGAAAAGATGAGCACTGCCATCTTGTTTCAAAAGCAATATAGTTGTCCAAAAACGCAACCCCCTAAGTCCATGTAGATGCTCTTGTGTAAGCAAGTGATCCGCCGTGCCGCGGTCAAGTGGTAAGTGTCTATCCACCCAAGATGGTGGTGTTTTCTCTGGGAATGTCGAAATCCCATATGCCATGAGAATGGCCATATCTCGTGTGCACTCCTTTTTTGAGTGCATAGGTGTGTCCATAGAAAACCACAAGTCACCACTTTCTTTGTAGTGTGCAATTGCCAAATGATGGTTGTAATGAATGGATCTCCCAAGGACTCTACACCCGTAGTAGATCAAGCCAATGTCGAACGTACTGTGTACTGCAAGATGGTGTCTAGGCAGGACATAACTTCATTCTTTGTGTAAGAAACTATGAATGTAGGTCTTGGCTGGAGGTTACTTAATACTATGTGAAAAACATAAGAAAAAAGGTTGTTGTCCACCCTAGTTGGCTGAAAACAGAGAAAGTAGTAGTTGAAGTATGGCTGAAATCTTATGATCTAAAGAGGAACATGATCGGCAAGGCGAGCTGGTGTGGAGGGCAAGATTTAGGGTTGAAAATCTCAGCGCTGCCTTGCGAAAACAATACAATTGTCCAAAAACGAAGCTCCCTCAGTCCATGTAGATGCTCCTGTGTAAACAAGTGATATGACATGTCGAGGTCAAGTGGTAACTGTCTATCCACCCAAGATAGTGGTGTTTTCTTTGCGAATGTCAGAATCCCATATACCATGAACATGGCCATATCTCATGTGCATTCCTTTGCTAAATGCATAGGTGTGTCCAAAAAAAACCACAAGTCACTACCTCCTTTGGAGTGTGCAACCTCCAAGTGATGGCTTGAATGAATGGATCTCCCAAGGACTCTATGCCCCTTGATGATCAAGCCAATGTCAAACATACTATGTACTACAACAGTCACTTAGAAAATGCACGTACCACCATGAGATGGTGTCCTAGCAGGAAAGAACTTCATCCTTTGTGTAAGAAACTCTGAATGTAGGAATCGAAATGATCGAGAGTGTAGAGGAATAATTGCACTACCATCTAAACCAAGCTCTGGATGACTCTGGATGTAGTCACAGGATGCTTCATCTCCTGTATCTCGCGAGTAAACTCTCCAAAAGATTTCAAAACCATGAAGTCTCACTCTAGTCTCTAGATCCAATCAATGGCGTTGTTTAGGAAGAGATTAAAGATCCTCTCCATAAGTGCATGTAGATGCTCTTGTGTAAGCAAGTGATCTGAGGTGTCGAGGTAAAGTGGTAAGTTCCTGTCCACCCAATATAGATGTGTTTTCTTTGGGAATGTCAGAATCACATATGCCATGAGCATGGATATATCTTATGTGAACTCCTTTGATGAGTCCATAGGTGTGTCCATAGAAAACCATAAGTCGCCAACTCCTCTGGAGTGCGCAACGGCCGATGGCTGGAATGAATGGATCTCCCAAGGATTGTGATTCGTAGATGATCAATCCAATGTCAAAGATACTGTGTACTACAACAGTCATTGAGAGACCGAACGGACCAACTACGAGATGGTATCTTGGTAGGAGGAAACTTCATCCTAGGTGAAAAACACAAGAAAAAAGTATGTTGTCCACCCAAAATGTGACCGTGGGGTGATAAAAACGCTTTTGTCCATTGATTTTCAGCATCCTTGTATGCTCCGGACAAGTTTCCAAACAGTGTAGAGGGTGTAGGGATGGTGGGGAATCATTGTCAGAGCCCTTGGTGGGCTGAAAACGGAGAAAGTAGCAGTGGAAGTATGGCTGTAATATGATGATCTAAAGAGGAACAGGATCCGCAAGGCCAGCTGGTATGGAAGGCAAGATTTAGGGTTGAAAAACTGAGAACTGCCTTCTTGTTATGAAAACAATACACTTGTTTAAAAATGCAACTCCCTAAGTCCATGTAGATGCTCTTGTGTAAGCAAGTGATTTGCTGTGTCGAGGTCAAGTGGTAAGGGTCTGTTCACCCAAGATGGTGATGTTTTCTCTAGGACAATCAGAATCCCATATGCCATGAGCATGGCCATATCTCGTGTGCACTCCTTTAATGACTGCATAGGTGTGTCCATAGCAAATCACAAGTCACCACCTTTTCTAGATTATGCACCCACCGAATGATGGTGGGAATGAATGGATCTTCCAAGGACTCTACGCTCGTAGATGATCAACACGGCGTTGAACATATTGTGTACTACAACAGTCATTGAGAAAATGCAAGGACTGCCACAAGATGGTATCCTGGCAGGAGGTAACTTCTTCCTTTGTGTAAGAAACTCTGAAGGTAGGAATCCAAATGATCAGGAGTGTAAAAGAGTAACTATGCTACCATCCAAGACAAGCTCTGGGTGAGTTCGAATGTAGTCGTGGGATGATTTATCTCCTACATCTCATTGGTAAACTCTCCAAGAGATTACAAGCCAGAAAGATCCTCTCCCTAAGTCCATGTAGATGATCCTATGTAAGCAAGTGATCTCACGTGTCGAGGTCAAGTGGTAAGTGTCTGTCCACCCAAGATGGAGGTGTTTTCTTTGGGAATGTCCAAATCTCATATGCCATGAGCATGGCTATATCTAATGTGAACTCCTTTGATGAAGGCATAGGTGTGTCCATAACAAACAACAAGTCACCACCTCATCTAGAGTGTGCAACTACCGAATGATGGCTGGAATGAATGGATCTCCCAAGGATTGTGAGCCGTAGATGATCAAGTCAACGTCGAAGATACTGTGTACTACAATAGTCACTAAGATACCGAACAAACCACTATGAGATGGTGTCGGCAAGATCAAGAGTTGGAAGGATGTATGGGATATCAAAACGCAGTGGGGTTTTGAGAAAGAGGTGGATGCTGGTTAGCTTGAAGATGCATGGTTTGATTATGATAGGTGTGGTTAGTCGTGAGGGAATTTACAGAATCAATCACCTAACGGTGGTTGAAGTAGGTTTACACATGATGGGACAAGGCTTCTGAGGCCTTGGGTTCTATTTCACCAAAAACCGCATAAACATATATTTTTGAAAAAGATTCCAGTCGCACACTGGTCGAAAAAACATCCCTTATATTCTAACCCCAAACTGTTTATACGCATGCTCATTAAGGGCTAGGAACCATTGTTTACCTCGTTGCACCCCGACACATGATGTATCTGGATTACCCATGAAAAACAGATACTCATGAGACTTGGGTTCCGGGTCGTTCCATCAACCCCTAATTTCATGCTTACTGAGCCATATTCCCAGCTACAGTTTTCAGCCTTTTGTTGACCCATGTCCATTTTCTTCGACGTTTTCTGTGCCCTATATGCTAACCTCACACATACTCCATTTGGTCATAACTGACCTCGACAAGCATTCCAAGCGTCTCCTGAAACGAGAAACTTTTGGCTCAATGGGTCCAAGGCACCCATTCTCTTGTTCTAGCACTCTACAATGCACCTTCAATGTTGCTTCCTGAAAGCATCAGGTTGTCATGCATTGAAGTTAGTACTCTCGAGGCTCCTGGCTTAATTGCACAAGCTTTGCAAAACCTTGCATTCCCAAAAAGAAAACTAGCTACATGTTGACCAGCCTAAACCTTCACATCAGTTAACTCCAAGCCACAAAATGCATTTTCAAAAAAAAAAAAACTGCTAGTTATTGCGGTGCTTCCTGCCACCCATTGCATATGAAGTACTCCGGCCCAGCTGAAGAAGTAACAGGTAGAGGCAGGGAAATAGGGCAGGGGCAGCGTCCTATGTGAGACAAGGATCAATGGCCTAATTAATTAACCTAGAGTCTTGTGTCCATTGACACTTGTCAGTATTTATGGGAAGCTACATTTCTTCGGATCAGTTAAATGCTCCCCTGCACACAAACGTCAGTGACGGAACATAACATTTGTACATCTAATCAACTAATCATATGTAATCCATCTATGCTAATTAGCTGATACTCAATTGTGGCTTGATTGAGATTTTCAATCGGAGATATCTCCTCATACTTGACAACAGCTTCGCCCATCTACAAAGAAGCTCAGAGGTACCCACCAAATGACCAAATGCACAAAGTACGACAATTAAAGGAAAAATATGTACACCCTTCCGGTCGCTGACGATCACATCTAGTATTCTGTACCTTACATTTGTTCAAAAGTTTTTAATGCTTGCAAGTATATCCTTCTATAAGTGTTGACCATGACGTGACATCCCGGTGAGGAAGATTCTCAAAGACTTGTTGTGCTCTAACAAGGACTCCACACTTGTGTACAAAGCCACCAAAGCAATAGCAAGCACAAAATCATTGCCCAATAACCCACTTCCCACAACCCGAGGCTCTCAACACATCATTGCATTGTCTTGGGCCTTGCAAACCATTGCCTTGTAGGTTGAAATCTCTGTACTCCTCCCTTTGCACCTCTTACGCCCAAGTTGGCTACGCCGGTACTATAAGTGTTGACCACAACGTGACCTCCCAGTGAGGAAGATTCTCAAAGACTTTTTGCGCTTTAAGAAGGAATCCACACTTGTGTACAAAGCCACCAAAGCAATACCAAGCGCAAAATCATTGGCGAATAACCTATTGCCCCATAACCCGAGGCTCTCGGCACATCCTTGAATTGTCTTGGGCCTTGTAACCCATTGCCTTGTAGGTCAAAGGTATGTGCATTGCAAAATCACAAAGAGAAGGTGGGTTTATCTCTGTACTCCTCCCTTTGCACCTCCTACACCCCATCTTGCTATGATGGTGTTGTGCCTTCCACCCTACACCATCGCCTTGCAAGCTACATGCATACATAGCCTCAAGTGGTGGACTCTTTGTACTGATGCCACCTCTTGCACTTTAGCCTGAGTCATCCCAATACTATCCGCACTCCACACATAAGTATTGCACTTCAACCCGGCCTCCTAGTCATTACCACCCTCAACACCAATCCAAACACACTGTGCAACACTCCACATGTAAAAATGACCACTGACTACTCATCACTCAAAGACACAACTCCACCTCATACTTGCTATTTCTTTGTCTTGTTGGTGTCTGAGGGTGCATATGCACACGCACGTGCGAGAGAGAGAGACAGAGAGAGAGAGAGAGAGAGAGAGAGAGAGAGAGAGGGAGGGAGAGAGATAGAGAGAGAGAATTGTACTTGCGTAAGATATTGGAAGCCAGTATCTTTACAGAAGAAGTTCAAAATTGGTGGACTCTTTGCACTGATGCCACCTCTTGCGCTTTATATTGAGCTCATCCCAATACTATCCGCACTCCACACATAGGTATTGCACTTCAACCTGACCTCCTAGTCATTACCATCCTCAACACGAATCCAAACATAGTATGCAACACTCCACACGTAGAACTGACCAACTGACTACTCATTACTCAAACACACAACCCCACCTCATACTTACTTTTTTTTTTCTTGTTGGTGTCGAAGGGTGCGTATGTGCACGAGAGAGAGAGAGAGAGAGAGAGAGAGAGAGAGAGAGAGAGAGAGAGAGAGAGAGAGAGAGAGAGAAAGAGAGAGAATTGTACTTGCGTAAGAGATTGGAAGCCAATATCTTTGCAAAAGAAGTTTGAAATTGAATGTCAAGTGAGAAAGTAAGAGAGAGAAAGTGAACCAATGAAAATTCACAATCTAAATTCCCGATCTCATTTGTGTCTTTTCACTAACGTGGCATAGCTCTCCTTTGAGCTTTCAAAAAATAGTCTTTGGGCTAACTGCCCTAAAGAAGATGACAAAGTACCGTGTCCAAAGTTTCCAAGAAACACCCAAGGATTCGCATGCAATGAGCTTGTGTGTGTGCATGTGTATCACTTCGACATGTATTAAACCTTTCCCAATAGGTCTCACGCAATATATACCAATAAAACTTGATACCACTACCTTGGGTATTTATGATACCATGTGGCCGTAACTACCTAGGAAGGCTCAATCACTTGCCATAACACTTCTCTTTGCTATAACTATCTACTACTTATACACATGTTATACTACCTAGGAATAATTGTAATTATTGCTTATTACTAGGGTGGATAACAATAATGATTTGACTTACTAGTTATGTATAGCATGGAGGGAAATAATCCCTATGGAGACAATCTATACGAGCCTTATTGCAAATATACCTCTTAATTAGCTGTCACTTCTACATGTATCATACCTTGTCGAATTGGTCTTACCCAATGTATACCAATTAATTCTGATATCACTACCCTGTGTATTTATGATCCCCATGCTATAACTTCTCCTTTACTGCTGATATTTTCTATTACAAGCTTGGTGTGGATTAATCAACTATTTTACTAGTTAAGTATAACACGATGGGCAATAATCCCAATGGAGACAATCAATGCAGTGCTTTTTGAAAATAATCAATCCTCATATCACTATCCAAGGAATAAGAAGATCCCATGTTACTACATCGTGGGAATGATCAATAACAATGCCATAACACTTCCCTGTGGTATACCTATTTACTACTCCTTTACTACTTAAACGTATGTACTACCTAGGAATAGTTTTCACTAACAGTTTTTATTGCTTATTACTAGAATGGTGCACAATGATCGACCAACTTATTAGTTATGTATAACACGATGGGCAATAATCCCTATGGAGACAAGCAATATGGACCTTATCACAAATATACCTCTGAATTAGTTGTCACTTCCACATGTATGATACCTTCTCCATTAGGTCTTACCCAATATATACCAATAAATATTGATACCACTACCTTAGGTATTTATGATCCGATGAGGCCGCCACTACATAGGAAGGATCAATCACTTGCCATAACAATTCCCTGCACTATAAATATCTACTACTTATATGCATGTTATACTACTGTGAATAATTATCATTGGTAGTAATTTTTGCTTATTGCCAACGTGGATAACAATAATGCTTTGACTTACTAGTTATATATAGCACAGTGGGTAATAATCGCTATGGAGACAATCTATATGAGCCTTATCGTCACAAATACACCTCTTAATTAGTTGTCACTTCTACATGTATCATACCTTGTCTAATTGGTCTTACCCAATGTATACCAATTAATTCTGATATCACTACCCTGTGGATTTATGATCCCATGCTATAATGCCTATGAATGATCAATCACTTTCCATAACACTTCACTGCGCTATAGCTATCTACTACCTATATGCATGCACTACCTAGGAATAATTATCAATAATACTTATTATTTCTTATTACTAGTGTGGATAAAAATTATCCTTTAATTGTTTAGAACTTGAAGGGGTAGCTAGCGACCTACATGAGAGAGAGAGAGAGAGAGAGAGAGAGAGGGAAGGGCTCACGAGTGAGATAAGCCTCTCTGAGGGTGGGTAGAGAGGTATAACGAAAAACAGAGGTCACCATTGGAGATAAGGGGTATGAGAGCATCCCGATCTTAATATACATCTTAAACCATCAATATACATCTTAGAAATACACTCCTTATTACAAATAATCAATCTTGATATCAATATCTAGGGCATAAGTAGATCACATGCTACTACTTGGGAATGATCAATAACTTGTCGTAACACTTCTTGGAGCCCCTATAAGTTGTTTAGAACTTGAAGGGGCAGGTAGCGACCCACATGAGAGAGAGAGAGAGAGAGAGAGAGAGAGAGAGAGAGAGAGAGAGAGAGAGAGAGAGAGAGAGAGAGAGAGAGAGGATGAGGAGGAGGAGGAGGAGGTATAGGGATCACATACAAGATAAGCCTCTTTGAGGGTGATGTGGAGCGTAGAGAGGTATAACAAAAAGCTCAGGTCATCAATCGGAGATGAGGGATACAAGAGCAAGGTCGTAGTGTGTGTTTGGTTTGGATGATATAAAATACATGAGCATGGTAATATCTATGAAGGGAAAGAGCAGTCCAGTGTTCGACGGGAAAAATGTGTCTCAACTTAAGATTGTGCCGTTTTCAACTTCAAAAATACTAGTTGAGGGAAAGCGCAAAAGGAGAAATTTCCCCCAAAAATAAATAAAGATAGTGTTAAAAATTGGAAAAATAACATAATTTTTAAAAATTTCCTCTTGGAAAATTCAAGAAAAGGAATTTTGATATTTGGGAAAATGGTTTTTCCCAAACACTAGAGCAGTCCCTTCGATTATGAGCTGTCTCGTCCTTCTTTTCTTCCACATTGAACTCAAACCAAAACTCAAACCAAACTACCAAATCATTTGCACGGATTTGTGATAAGTTTGGTGTAATCTCCTATAATTTTAAAATTTACCTACAAATGTTAAATTTAAATATCAGAAAGCCTACAAAATTCTTAGGGAACTTGTGAAAGCTTTCACGTGCCTCTTTTTACTTCTTGAAAACTTCCATGAAAAAAACATTCATTTGGAGCCCGCTTTAATTTGAGGAAATTGTAAGACTAATTTGTCTGGCCCAAAATAGCGTGGCTTTCCTGACAGTGAACCAGAAGAGAGAGAGAGGGGGAGAGAGAAAGGGAATGGCGACATGCGGGGCTATCGAGCATATTCATGGATGACTTCCAACGGCACTAAGTTCTAACCGCTAGTAAATCGTCCTTTGCAGACCGTCATAGAGTGTGTGTGTGTGTGTGTGTGTGTGTGTGTGTGTGTGTGTGTGTGTGAGAGAGAGAGAGAGAGAGAGAGAGAGAGAGAGAGAGAGAGAGAGAGAGAGAGAGAGAGAGAGAGAGAGAGAGAGAGAGAGAGAGAGAGAGTTACTCAACACTGTGTGTGCGGGAGCGAGAGTGGGAGAGAGAAAGAGAGCCGATACTGCTTAATCCATTCCTTCCTTCATAGAGCAATGGTAACCTCATCACTGGATTCTTCTTTTATCCTTATTAAGGAGCTTATTTAATACTCAAGCTCCAAAACACAGCACACCCCAGGAGCAACCCAACGTCCTCAATGCTAGGCATGCCTTTCAAAGGTTTGATTCCTTTGGTTTGAACGTTGAGCAGTTGTGGCAGGCCAAGGTTGGCCCTTTTTTCTTAGTTGTTTATGTTATTTTATTCTTTTTCTCTTTCAAATCTTCAGTTTGCTTTCCTTTTTCCTTTCCATTTGTTATACACTGCAGACATTTGTCCAATATATCATGGCATTGGCACTTATGCAAGGGTTGGATCTAGATTCCATGTTAGATTGGGATGTCCCTTAAGTGACTCAACTTGTTGAGAAACTTTGTGACACACGTGCACACTCACAAAGTCTTGTTTCCAATGGTATTAACGGGAAAGCCTTCGCCTTCATGACGATGGAGGGTTGGATTGAGTTAGGTATCACTAACTTCGCACATATACACACATTGGTGGGGCATTGTAGAGCTTTATTATAAAATATTCATAATCACACATCTACAAATTTGGATTACGCTTTAAGCAAAACACACAATATTGATGTAAATTATGACGTCCATACTCCCGCCGATGCTCTTCCAATCACGTATGAGCGGATTTTCAAACCCAATGAAACTAAGCATTTGTTTCCTATAGTAGGAAATTCATTTTTAAAAACATTATATAGTGTTCAACATTCAGATTATTGTAAGGGCATGGATAAAATTAGAAAATGGCTCAAAGAATGTCCCTTTAAAGAGATGGGGGTAATGGAGTTCTCACGGCTAAATCTACGCAAATAAAAGCAAGCTAAAAGAGAACTTGAGGCATTCACAGAGTCAAAGATATCTAACTTACCCTCATTGAATTTTGAAAATATCCCACCCATTCATTGGAAAGTCCGAGACATATACTTAAAGATCAAAGTTTGGAGAAATTACAAAAGGTAAAAATCTCCCAAGGCTCTTGGGGATTCTAATGAAGAAGAACCATCAATCAATGTAATGCGACAGATGCCATTGAAGAAAGCATTACTGGAAATCATGTGAGTCACCATGAAATATGTTATGCCCATATACAATATGTTTTTGAAGTTATTAGTGAGCTTCTAACATATGTTTGGTTTTTAGGATGAAAGCTATGTGGTGGCAGACCACATGATTCAAGAAGTAGACATTTCACATCATGTGAGTACTTTATAATTGCATGCATCTGTCTTCATTGTCGTTTTTATTGAATGGTTTATCTCTTTGTTGACTATTATATTTATGTGTTTCTTTATAGGATGAAGAGTATAAGGAGGGAGATCTTTTTGTTCAAAGAGGCTATCAAAGCCAAGAGGACCACACAGTGAAAGACCATCATGCTCAAGAAGAAGGCACTCAACACCATGTAATTTTTATATTGCATTGTAAACATCATGTTTATATAGTGATGATGTATCTTTCTTTTTTATCTCTCAATTGCACTCGTGTGTGTGTGTTTTCTTAGAATGGGGAGTACGTGACACAATACCCAAATCAACAAGGAGACTCAACTTCCTGTATTGTCAAAACCAAGGAAGTAATAAGCCTAAACCTACCTCTATTTTCATGGATAAGAAGGTTTTCTTATGTTTTAATTTGGTTCTCCATTCTCAAGAAAATATACTTTCAAATAGTGCCAAGAAAAACTATTCCAACATAAGTGCACCTAATTAGTTCATGGGGTAAGAAGACATTTTGCATGCATTGGCCAATATCCATTAGAGTTATTGGTTTTTCTCTAACCTTCTTTATTTTAAGATCTATGAGGATAGCTATTTTCTAGTAGAGACAATAGAGACAAGCTATCGTATGGTAAGGAGCTTATGTTTGCTTTAATTTTAGTAGTCGTTATAATAAATACTTGTAAAAGTTTATTTCTTGCATTCTTATATATTTACTATTAGTCTCTAGCATTACATTCTTGAATTTAATAATACATTACTTCCATTTCTCTAGCTCAAATCACGTCAAAAATGTATCTTTGAACCAAGAGGAATCTTCTGTTAAACTACGAGAGAGGAAGAGAGGATGAAGAAGACAAGCCGCAAGATGTACAACCCCAAGTGTGTCTGATGATCACACATGATGAGTTTATATAGAGGGGACCAGGATGACCAGGGTGTTATATATATACATACATTATATATACCTCAACACCTCCCTTCCTGTGGATGAAAAAACCCTTGGGGACTCAAGGGAAAAACCCACAGCTCTATATAAACCCACCGTTATATTAAAATATTGCAATTGTACATTTTGAATGTTCAAAGGAGCTACATCACTCCATAATTATACAATAGTGTCTATAAAGGATGAAAAACATAACTCTCTATATATACAATTGAGCTATTGTATATGCTTTGATAGAGCAATTTCAACATCTTTGAGCCCCCGTACATACTGCTTGATTTGGTTCTAGTTTTGTAAACAACATCAACTCAAGAAACATATATATTGAAACGTGAAGGTTAGAAATAACCATGTCACTTTGTCCTTAGAGACGGTTCGCGGCGCCGCTCTTGATACGACATAGAGACGAACATTGTACTAATGCAATCACATGTGCACACATACATACAATGTCGACATAAACTAAATGTGATGGGGCCTGAATGAATGCAAATTATGTAATCATCATGGTGTCACGGACCATGGCATCATGGAACTATCCATAGCATCAAAGATGCTCTTTTTATGTAGTCATCATGGTGTCACATACCATGGCATCACAATTACGTAATCATCATGGGGTGACGTACCATGGCACCATGGAAATCTATATGGCATCAAGACGCTCTTTTAAATTATTATTATTATTTTTTATTTGAACATCGAAAGTCAAATACAAAATGAGATGCTAATATAGACGACAATATCTGTGATGAGTATCCAAGTGGACAAAATAAAAATTATGGCTTCATAAACCATAGCCATGAATGGAGAGGATGAAGAAGTATAATTGTAACGTCACCTTGGATTATCAAGAACCATGGCAATGGATGATAACAAATAGAAACCTGTAATTACTAATAACAATCCATAAGAAGTCGATGATAAAAGAACATAAACATCACAAACCTGAAGCCAGATCCTTAACGGAGGTCTGTTCTATGAAGGTAATCCATCTTGTCTCAAAAAGGTGATGGTTAGCATTCAATTTGTAATTGTCAGATAGAGCCCCACTCACCAAAATCGGATGACTTCAGCAATCACAAGACCGGAGGACTTCAACCGTTGAGAATGCAAAGAAACCATAGAAAACCAATATATACCTGGTTTCAAAACGTTGATGGGAACGTAGCAGAATTATGCGCAAAGCTTGTGAATCAAAAATAGATAGCTACAAGTTCCGACAAGCCAGCATCTGTTGGAGGGCCGACAAGCCACGAGACGACAAGCCAATCATAGACGCATTTTTATTGGGCTATCGTAATCGGGTTCCAAGAAGCAGCGTTTTCATAAGCGCACAGTATGCACGATGCTCATGGCTCTTAGAAACTACAGACTTGCAAAACCAAACAGATCAGTTTCAACCTGCTTCAATAATAATGAAAAGAGGATTGATGTTTGATAATGATAAAGGTTTTACGTAAATTAAAGTAGCAACGATGATGATGATAAAGGTTTTACGTAAATTAAAATAACAATGTTTATAACGATAAAGGTTTTACGTAAATCTAAATAGCAATGATGATAATGATAAAGGTTTTACGTAAATTAAAATAGCAAAGTTTATAACGATAAAGGTTTTACGTAAATCAAAATAGCAAAGCACAATGAAAAATATGGCGCAGGTCAAGTTCCAGACCTGAATCCTCTCTCAGTACCTCGCTTAAAGCTGCGTGAGGATGAGTTTCTTCTGTAAACCTGAACACTGTATCTCGCTTAAAACACACACATAAGACTGCCTACAACAGGCTAACAGAGATCGAAGGCGCCTTGAAGGAAGCCATGGAAGCTGCGTGATGATGAGTTCCAAACCTGAATCCTTTCTCTGAACCTCGCTTAAAACACACACATACACGTAAAACAAGCATGTCAAGATGCATAGATGAGAATATGTATGTGTGAGCGTGAGGACGCAGGCGTAAGAATCAAGCAGTAGCACCGGCACCTGCACGTCCTTAGTCAAAGGCTTCAAGCCTTCAAACGTGATGAACGGGCCCCATATAAATAGGTTTTCCTCGTCCATGGCTGTGATAGACATGGAGCAGCACTGGCACCGGCACCTGCACGTCCTTAGTCGAAGGCTTCAAGCCTTCAAACGTGATCATCAACGGGCCCCATATAAATAGGTTTTCCTCAAGGACTGCTACCCGTCCATGGCTCTGATAGACCCTCGGCACCTGCACATCCTTAGTCTAAGGCTTTAAGCCTTTAAATATGATCAGCGGCCAACCATCAAGTCTCAAGAATAGGGAGACCACTTTATCAAGACGCTGCGAGCATCGCTTGTCTGGAAAGGCGAGAGAGAGATTGTCATGAACTTCCTTGAGAGAGGAAAGAGGACGTTGCTCCACCTCCATAGCCAAAGTACTCCTCTGCTCTGATACCATGTTAAAACTGCGAGAGAGGAAGAGAGGATGAAGAAGACGAGCCGCAAGATGTACAACCCCAAGTGTGTCTGATGATAACACATGACGAGTTTATATAGAGGAGACCAGGATGACCAGGGTGCTATATATATACATACATTATATATAGCTCAACATCTTCCTTGGCACGGGTTCCTTCGTAGAGTTGATCACAGAGGGAGTGACACTGCCACCTATGGTGGTAAATGTTATTTTCTCTTTGTTGTTTTGGTTTCTTTTATCTTCAATGAGATTTTCAATAACTCTTTGCTTTATGTTGGTCAAGAGTAGGATTACATGTTGATAGGAACATAGACTATAAAGAATATACCTTGGACCTCTCCACCAATAGTAACATATCTACAAGAACATGTCCCACCCATTGTCATTTTGAGGTAGTGAAAAACGTATACCTATGAATAGCACATTTTTTACTCATGTTTGATATGGTTACTCTGCTTTTGTAAACAAATGGTATGAGTTAATGGTGTTATGTATAGGAGGATATAGTGAACAACTCTTTTCTAACAAGAGACAAGACAAATAAATATGTTAGCCTAAATAAGATGATGGCAAGGAGACTGAAGTAATTTTCTAAACTCTTTACCCTTTTCTCTATGCTTTGAATTGTATTTTTTACTACAATATTATGGATTTTGAGTTGTAGGATATGGAAAAAGAACCAAATATGGAAAAATGCTACAAGAGAGGAAAGACAAACAAAAGAATGGTATTGCATCCTATCTTTCTAGTCTATTTACACTTTCTCTTGTTTAAGTAGGTAGGTATGTCCTATTAAGCAATTGCACTACCATCTAAGCCAAGCTCTAGATGTCTCTGGATGTAGTCGCAGGATGCTTCATCTCTTGTATCTGGCGGGTAAACTCTCCAAGAGATTCCAAGCCATAAAATTGTCTACAAAGAGATCGAAGATCCTCCCCTTAAGTCCATGTAGATGATCCTATGTAAGCAAACGATCTAATATGTCGGGGTCAAGTGGTAAGTTTCTATCCACCCAATATGGAGGTGTTTTCTCTTGGAATGTGGGAGTGCCATATGTTGTGAGCATGGCTATATCTTATGTCAACTCCTTCGATGAAGGCATAGGTGTGTCCATAGCAAACCACAAGTCACCACCTCCTCTAGAATGTGCAACTGCCAAATTATGGCTGGAATGAATGGATATCCCCAATGACGAAGATATTGTGTAATGCAACAGTCATTCAGATACGAAATGGACCACTACAAGATGATGTCTTGACTGTAGGTAACTTCATCCTATGTGAAAAACACAAGCAAAAAGGCTGTTACCCAAAAACGCGTCTGGGAGAGGATAAAAATGGTTCTGTCCATTGATTTTCACCATGCTTGTACGCTCGAGGCAGTGTCCAAAACAGTTTAGAGGGTGTAGGGATGGTGGGGAATGAATGTCAGAGCCCCTAGTCGACTGAAAACAGAGAAAGTAGTAGTGAAAGTATGGCTAAAATCTGATCCAATATGGAGGTGTTTTCTCTTGGAATGTGGGAGTGCCATATGTCGTGAGCATGGCTATATGTTATGTCAACTCCTTCGATGAAGGCATCGGTGTGTCCATAGCAAACCACAAGTCACCACCTCCTCTAGAATGTGCAACTGCCAAATTATGGATGGAATGAATGGATATCCCCAATGACGAAGATATTGTGTAATGCAGCAGTCATTGAGATACGAAATGGACCACTACAAGATGATGTCTTGACTGTAGGTAACTTCATCCTATGTGAAAAACACAAGCAAAAAGGCTGTTGTCCACCCAAAAACGCGTTTGGGAGAGGATAAAAATGGTTCTGTCCATTGATTTTCACCGTGCTTGTACGCTCCAGGCAGTGTCCAAAACAGTTTAGAGGGTGTAGGGATGGTGGGGAATGAATGTCAGAGCCCCTAGTCGACTGAAAACAGAGAAAGTAGTAGTGAAAGTATGGCTAAAATCTGATCATCTAAAGAGGAATAGGATGCGCAAGGCAAGTGGTGTGGAAGGCAAGATTTAGGGTTGAAAAGCTGAGCACTGCCTTGTTGTTGTGCAAAAAAAATACAATTGTCCAAAAACGTAGGTCCTTAAGTCCATGTAGATACTCTTGTGTAAGCAAGTGATCACATGTGTTGAGGTCAAGTGGTAAGTGTTTTTCCAAACAGGATGGTGGTATTTTCTCTGGGAATGTCAGAATCCCATATGCCATGAGCATGGCCATATCTTGTATGCACTCCTTTGCTAAGTACATAGGTGTGTCCATAGCAAACCACAATTCACCACTTCCTTGGAAGTGTGAAACCTCTGAATGATGGTTGGAATGAATGGATCTCCCAAGGACTCTACTCCTGTAGATGATCAAGATGATGTCGAACATACTATGTATTCCAACAGTCACTAAGAAAATGCAGAGACCACTACGAGATGGTGTCCTGGAAGGAAGTTACTTTGTTCTTTGTAAGAAACTCTGAAGGTAGGAATCCAAATGATCAAGAGTGTAGAAGAGTAATTGCACTACCATCTAAGCCAAGGTCTGGATGACTCTGGATGTAATCGCGGGATGCTTCATCTCCTTTATCAGGCGGGTAAACTCTCCAATAGATTCCAAGCCATGAACTTGTCTGGGAAGAGATTGAAGATCCTCCCCCTAAGTCCATGTAGAGGATCCTATGTAAGCAAGTGATCTAACGTGTCGAGGTCAAGTGGTAAGTGTCTCTCAAGCCAATATGGAGTTTTTTTCTCTTGAAATGTTGAAATGCCATATGCCATGAACATGGCTATATCTTATGTGAACTGCTTTGATGAGTGCATAGGTGTGTCCATAGCAAACCACAAGTCACCACCTCCTTTGAAGTGCGCAACTGCCAAATTATGGCTGGAATGAATGGATCTCCCCAATGACAAAGATATTGTGTAATGCAACAGTCACTAAGATACCAAATGGACCACTATGCGACGATGTCCTAGCTAGAGGTAACTTCATCCTATGTGAAAAACACAAGCAAAAAGG
The DNA here is from genome assembly GCF_014529385.1 of Adiantum capillus-veneris. Taxonomy (NCBI): domain Eukaryota; kingdom Viridiplantae; phylum Streptophyta; class Polypodiopsida; order Polypodiales; family Pteridaceae; genus Adiantum; species Adiantum capillus-veneris. Next base: position 92,690,004 of record NC_140956.1, on the reverse strand, counting down.
CTGTTGTCCACCCAAAAACGCGATTAGGTGATGATAAAAACTCTTCTATCCATTGATTTTCAGCGTGCTTGTACGCTCATGGGCAATCTCCGAAATAGTGTAGAGGGTGTAGGGATGGTGGGAAATGAATGTCAGAGCCCCTAGTGGGATGAAAATAGAGAAAGTAGCAGTGGAAGTATGGCTGAAATCTGATGATCTAAAGAGGAACGGGATTGGCAAGGCGAGCTGGTGTGGAAGGCAAGATTTAGGGTTGAAAAGATGAGCACTACCATCTTGTTTCAAAAGCAATACAGTTGTCCAAAAACGCAACTCCCTAAGTCCATGTAGATGCTCTTGTGTAAGCAAGTGATCTGACGTGTCGAGGTCAAGTGGTAAGTGTCTCTCCACCCAAGATGGTGGTGTTTTCTCTGGGAATGTCAAAATCCCATATGCCATGAGAATAGCCATATCTCGTGTGCACTGCTTTTTTGAGTGCATAGGTGTGTCCATAGCAAATCACAAGTCACCACTTTCTTTGGAGTGTGCAACTTCCAAATGATGGTTGGAATGAATGGATCTCCCAAGGACTCTACGCTGGTAGTAGATCAAGCCGATGTCGAACGTACTGTGAACTGCAAGATGCTGTCTAGGCAAGAAGTAACTTCATTCTTTGTGTAAGAAACTCTAAAGGTAGGTCCTGCTGGCTGGAGGTCACTTAATACTATGTGAAAAACATAAGAAAAAAGGTTGTTTTCCACCAAGAACCGGGTCTGGAACGGTGTAAAGGGTGTAGGGATGGTGGGGAGTGAATGTTAGAGTCCCTAGTGGGCTGAAAACAGAGAAAGTAGTAGTGGAAGTATGGCTGAAATCTGATGATCTAAAGAGGAACAGGATCGGCAAGGCGAGCTAGTGTGGAGGGCAAGATTTAGGGTGGAAAATCTTAGCGCTGCCTTGCGAAAATAATACAATTGTCCAAAAACAAAGCTCCCTCAGTCCATGTAGATGCTCTTGTGTAAGCAAGTGATATGACGTGTCGAGGTCAAGTGGTAAGTGTCTATCCACCCAAGATAGTGGTGTTTTCGCTGCGAATGTCAGAATCCCATATACCATGAGCATGGCCATATCTCGTGTGTAGTCCTTTGCTAAATGCATAGGTGTGTCCATAGAAAACCACAAGTCACCACCTCCTTTGGAGTGTGCAACCTCAAATGATGGCTTGAATGAATGGATCTCCCAAGGACTCTACATCCATTGATGATCAAGCGATGTCAAACATACTATGTACTGCAACAGTCATTTAGAGAATGCACGTACCACCATGAGATGGTGTCCTAGGCAGGAAGGAACTTCATTCTTTGTGTAAGAAACTCTGAATGTAGGAATCCAAATGATCAAGAGTGTAGAAGAATAATTGCACTACCATCTAAGCCAAGCTCTGGATGACTCCGAATGTAGTCATAGGATGTAGTCACAGGATGCTTCATCTCCTGTATCTCGCGAGTAAACTCTCCAAGAGATTCCAAAACCATGAAGTCTCACTCTAGTCTCTAGATCCAAGCAATGGCATTGTTTAGGAAGAGATTAAAGATCCTCTCCATAAGTGCATGTAGATGCTCTTGTGTAAGCAAGTGATCTGAGGTGTCCAGGTCAAGTGGTAAGTTCCTGAGCACCCAATATAGATGTGTTTTATTTGGGTGATTTTCAGCATTCTTGTATGCTCTCGAAGAGTTCCCAAACAGTGTAGAGGGTGTAGGGATGGTGGGGAATCAATGTCAGAGCCCCTGGTGGGCTGAAAACGGAGAAACTAGCAGTGGAAGTATGACTGAAATATGATGATCTAAAGAGGAACAAGATCCGCAAGGCCAGCTGGTGTGAAAGGAAAGATGTAGGGTTGAAAAACTGAGAAATGCCTTCTTGTTATGAAAACAATACACTTGTTTAAAAATGAAACTCCCTAAGTCGATGTAGATGATCTTGTGTAAGCGAGTGATTTGCTGTGTCGAGGTCAAGTGGTAAGGGTCTATCCATCCAAGATGGTGATGTTTTCTCTGGGACTGTCAGAATCCCATATGCCATGAGCATGGCCATATCTCGTGTGCACTCCTTTAATGACTTCATAGGTGTGTCCATAGCAAATCAGAAGTCACCACCTTTTCTAGATTCATGCCATAGATCTATATCATAGAGCAACACCTTATTCAAGGGCCAACAGACCATTAAGAACAAATATCCTCTTCCTCACATAGATGAATTGCATAGCCAATTGAGTGGTGCCACAGTATTTTCAAAGATAGACCTTCGTTCTGGCTACCATCAAATCCGCATTAAGGTCAAGGACATTCCAAAGACTGCTTTTGGTACACGTTATGGGCATTATGAATTTACAGTTCTTGCTTTTGGTTTGACTAATGCACCAGCAACTTTCATGTGCTTGTTGATGAATAATATTTTTCACCCGTATCTTGATGACTTCATTCTGGTATTCTTGGATGATATTTTTGTGTATTCTAAGAATGAAGAAGATCATGCATTGCATTTAAAGAAAATATTTCAAGTTTTGCGTGAAAATAAATTGTATGCCAAAGCAAGTAAGTGTTCTTTTGCAAAGGATCAGATTGTGTATTTGGGAAGAGTGATTTCTAAAGAGGGGATTCACATTGATCTTAATAAAGTTAAGACTATTGTGGAGTGCCCAACACCTAAGTCAGTAAGGGATGTAAGAAGCTTTATGGGTCTAGCACAATATGAGAGAGAACACATTAAAGATTTCTCTAAGATAGAAATTCCTTTGACCAAATTGACCAAGAAAGACAAGGGTTTTGTGTGGACTTCTAGCTGTGAGACTGATTTTGAGACCCTGAAGGCTAAAATAGTGGAAAATTGTGTTTTAAAAGTTCCTGAGATGGGCAAACCATTTGTTGTGTCCAGTGACGCTAGTGTTGAACAATTAGGTTGTGTTTTGACACAGGAAGGAAGAGTGGTCGCATATGAGTCTAGGAAATTAAGACGACATGAATTGAACTATGCAACACATGATCTAGAATTGCTTGTTGTTGTTCATGCATTGAAGCATTGGCGTCATCTTTTGCTTTGTGTAAAATTTGAATTGCGTACTGATCATCAAAGCTTGAAGTATATTTTCACTCATTCCTTGTTAAATAACAGACAAAGAAGATGGATTGATTTGCTGGCCGAGTATGACTTTGATTTGAAGTATTTGTGTGGAAAAGAAAATAAAGTTGCATATGCATTGAGTCGTTGGCCTATATGTAATTTGTTGATTGTTGTGTTGTCTAATTTGATTGATGATATACATGCTAAAGTTGAAAATGATTATTTTTATATGCCTATTTTGAAATTCTTGCGTGAAAATATTGGTGAGATGTATGAGAACAGATATCAATTGTATAAGGAAAATATGTATTATTATGACCGTTTGTGTATTCCTGCAAATTCTTCTTTAAAGAGTCAAATTCTGTATGAGTGTCATAATTCACCTTTTTCTGGTCATCTTGGATTGAATAAGACATATGAAAAGATTAAAAGTTCATTCTGTTGGCCGCGTATGAAATTGGATGTTAAGAATTATGCGCGTGAGTGCTTTCAATGTCAACAAGTTAAGATTAAACATAAGAGGATGCCTGGTGACCTTCAACCTTTAGACATTCCTTTACAGAAGTGGGAGTCTATATCCATGGACTTTATCATTAGACTTCCTACTACTCGTGGAGTGTATGATTCGATCTTTGTGGTGGTAGATAGACTCACAAAACAAGCTCACTTCTTTCCTGTAAAAGCAACTGATACTGCATTGACCATTGCATGCTTGTTTGTGAAAGAGATATTTCATTTGCATGGCATGCCCAAGAGTATAGTGTCCGACAGAGATTCTAAGTTCACTTCTCATTTCTCGAGAGCGACTTTTGACTCTATAGGTACCCAGTTACGCATGTCTATTGCTTTTCATCCTCAAACTGATGGGGAAACGGAGAGAGTGAATCTTATTTTAGAAGATATTTTACAAATGTATGTCAATGAAAGCCAATCTAATTGGAATGAATATCTGCCTTTGGTTGAATTTGCATATAACAGTTCATATCATACATCTATTAAGATGACTCCGTTTGAGGCAATGTATGGCTACAACGGTCCAACACCTATTATTTTTCTTAACTCGAGGAATAAGGTAGAACTGTCATGTGAGATGCTTGACAAAATAGATAGCGAGTTGGCCAAAATCAGGGGGAATATTAGAGAATCTCAAAAGAGACATAAATTGTATTTTGACAAGAAACATCGTGTTGTGGAGTATGAAACTGGTGATATGGTTTTCTTAAAGGTCATTCTTGAGAAGTCTCGTTTGATTCTTGGAAAGGATAGAAGATTGTCTCCATGGTTTGTTGGGCCATTTAAAATTTTGAAGCGCATTGGTTCATTAGCTTACAAATTGGAATTGCCTTCTCATGTTAAAGTGCATCCTGTATTCCATGTGAGTTTATTGAAAAAGTATGTTTCTAATGTGCATCATGTTTTACAAGACAACTCTAAGTTGAAAAATGACGGAACATTGACAGTAGAATCAGACTTAGTGCTAAATAGGCGTGTTAAACATCTAAGAAATAGAGAGGTTGTGGAAGTTTTGGTTAAGTGACAGAACTATCCAGTAGAGGATGCATCATGGGTTGATCTTAGTGTTTTGCAAAGAGAATTTCCCTCTCTTTCCAACTCTGAGGACAAAGTTAATTTTGATAAGGGGAGAGTGTAATAGGACTAAATTTTAAAGTTCTTAAAGTTGAAAAGAATGTAGTAGGGCATATCTTTCGTTTAGCACGATTTGAAAGATTGTTGAATAGTCTATTAAATAGAGCTTATATGAATGAGTTTGAGATATTAAGAGAGAACATGTATTCTTTTTTTAAATTATTCACTAAAGAAGATTTGATAAAGATTACTGAACAACAGATAGTCTGTCTATGAACAATAAAATTGAGATTTTTATTAATATCAGTGTTTTATATTTATGTGTTTTAGCTTAAAATGCATGGGTAGGCTTAAAATAAGTTGAAAAAGTAGTGGAGACCCAAAAATAGAAACTGATGGAGAAACGGAGAGAGTGAATCGTATTTTAGAAGATATGTTACAAATGTATGTCAATGAAAACCAATCTAATTGGAATGAATATCTGCCTTTGGTTGAATTGGCATATAACAATTCATATCATACATCTATTAAGATGACTCCGTTTGAGGCAATGTATGGCTTCAACGGTCCCACACCTATTAATTTTCTTAACTCGAGGAACAAGGTAGAACTGTCACGTGAGATGCTTGAGAAAACCGATAGCGAGTTGACCAAAATAAGGGGAAATATTAATTAGAGAAGCTCAAAAGAGACATAAATTGTATTATGACAAGAAACATCGTGTTGTGGAGTATGAAACTGGTGAGATGGTTTTCTAAAAGGTCATTCATGAGAAGTATCATTTGATTCTTGGAAAGGATAGAAGATTGTCTCCATGGTTTGCTGGGCCATTTAAAATTTTGAAGCACATTGGTTCATTAGCTTACTAATTGGAATTGCCTTCTCATGTTAAAGTGCATCCTGTATTCCATGTGAGTTTATTGAAAATGTATGTTCCTAATGTGCATCATGTTTTACAGGACAACTCTAAGTTGAAAAATGACGGAAAATTGACAGTAGAACCAGACTTAGTGCTAGATAGGTGTGTTAAACATCTGAGAAATAGAGACATTATGGAAGTTTTGGTTAAGTGACAGAACTATCCAGTAGAGGTTGCATCATGGGCTGATCTTAGTGTTTTGCAAAGAGAATTTCCCTCTCTTTCCAACTCTGAGGACAATGTTAATTTTGACAAGGGGAGAGTGTAATAGGACTAATTTTTGAAGTTTTTAAAGTCGAAAAGAATATAGTAGGGCATATCTTTCGTTTAGCACGATTTCAAAGATTGTTGAATAGTTTATTAAATAGAGCTTATATGAATGAGTTTGAGGTATTAGGAGAGAACATATATTCTTTTTTTAAATAATACACTAAAGACTTATTTGATAAAGAGTAATGAATAAAAGATAGTCTTCCTATGAACAATAAAATTGAGAATTTTATTAATAGCAGTGTTTTAGCTTAAAATGCATGGGTAGGCTTAACATAATTTGAAAAAGTAGTGGAGACTCAAAAATAGAGCTTTAATGAGTCGCGACCTAAAAGTTGTGTTTTCAACCAAAGAAAGACGTTTTTCGCAATTCTGTCCATGCTGCCTTGTAGACCAGACCTATTCCCGTCATTTTGAGTACCTGGATTGCTTTGTTCTAAGCTCGTTTGTAAAAGTTATGATGAAAACAAACAGAAGGCAGCATCAGTGTAGTATATAGAGGGACAGACAGACGTACAGCATCATACAACTCTCCCTGCTATCAACCAAGAAGTGGATTTGTTTCTTCATGGTAGACTATTGCAATTGAGATTATGAAGGTACATAATTATGTTCTTTTACTTTGATTATCATATTGAATTGATTGCACAAGTATGTTATTTTGGCTATTTTGTAGGCGATGCATAAATCAATGTGTGAAACAGGATCTGCGCAAAGTGTCATGATAAAAATCTAACCTTTACGGATCGCTTAGCGATCACGTTATTATCTTATTCTCGCAGGTATACTTGGTGCAAAAATCGACTTGACTCAATGCCTAAAAAGCGGCTATTTTGAGAAGTCACAGGCTTTTCGAGGAAAAGAAGGATAAAAGCACGACGGGTGGTGCATTTGAGGATCATTCACAGATCTCCTCTTCTGCGAGTGCGAGTGAGAGTGAGACGTTGCATGCAAGCAGACTGAAGCTCGGGGGTGGTCGCGAGGTTCGAGCTCCGTACAACGGAGTGCGCCCATATTCAATTGCTCCTCTGTTGTATCAAAACTCTGCAAAGATTCATCAATACAAAGATCTCTTTCTCTACCTTTTGTTGTCTATCTCTATTGTTCTATTGTTCTGTTCCTTTGACAATTGTGCACCCACCGAATGATGGTGGGAATGAATGGATCTTCCAAGGACGCTACGCCCGTAGATGATCAACCTGACGTCGAACATATTGTGTGCTGCAATAGTCATTGAGAAAATGCAAGGACCACCACAAGATGGTATCCTGGCAGGAGGTAACTTCTTCCTTTGTGTAAGAAACTCTGAAGGTAGGAATCCAAATGATCAAGAGTGTAAAAGAGTAACTGCACTACCATCCAAGCCAAGCTATGGGTGAGTTTGAATGTAGTCGTGGGATGCTTTATCTCCTACATCTCGTTGGTAAAATATCCAAGAGATTCCAAGCCAGAAAGGTCCTCTCCCTAAGTCCATGTAGATGATCCTATATAAGCAAGTGATCTGACGTGTCGAGGTCAAGTGGTAAGTGTGTCCACCCAAGATGGAGGTGTTTTCTTTGGGAATGTCGAAATCTCATATGCCATAAGCATGGCTATATCTTATGTGAACGCCTTTGATGAAGGCATATGTGTATCCATAGCAAACAACAAGTCACCACCTCTTCTAGAGTGTGCAACTACCGAATGATGGCTGGAATGAATGGATCTCCCAAGGATTGTGAGTCGTAGATGATCAAGTCAACGTCGAAGATACTGTGTACTACAATAGTCCTCACTAAGATACCGAACAGACCACTACAAGATGGTGTCAGCAAGATCAAGAGTTGGAAGGATGTATGGGATATCGAAATGCAGTGGGGTTTTGACAAAGAGGTGGATGCTGGTTAGCTTGAAGATGCATGGTTTGATTATGATAGGTGTGGTTAGTCGTGAGGGAATTTACAGAATCAATCACCTAACGGTGGTTGAAGTAGGTTTACACATGATGGGACAAGGCTTCTGAGGCCTTGGGTTCTATTTCACCAAAAACCGCATAAACATATATTTTTGAAAAAGATTCCAGTCGCACACTGGTCGAAAAAACATCCCTTATATTCTAACCCCAAACTGTTTATACGCATGCTCATTAAGGGCTAGGAACCATTGTTTACCTCGTTGCACCCCGACACATGATGTATCTGGATTAGCCATGAAAAACAGATACTCATGAGACTTGGGTTCCGGTTCGTTCCATCAACCCCTAATTTCATGCTTACTGAGCCATATTCCCAGCTACAGTTTTCAGCCTTTTGTTGACCCATGTCCATTTGCTTCGATGTTTTCTGTTCCCTACATGCTAACCTCACACATACTCCATTTGGTCGAACTGACCTCGACAAGCATTCCAAGCGTCTCCTGAAACGAGAAACTTCTGGCTCAATGGGTCCAAGGCACCCAGTCTCTTGTTCTAGCACTCTACAATGCACCTTCATCATTTCTTCCTGAAAGCATCAGGTTGTCATGCATTGAAGTTAGTACTCCCGAGGCTCCTCGCTAAATTGCACAAGCCTTGCAAAACCTTGCATTCCCAAAAAGAAAAGTAGCTACATGTTGACCAGCCTAAACCTTCACATCAGTTAACTCCAAGCCACAAAATGCATTTAAAAAAAACAAAACAAAGCTGCTAGTTATTGCGGTGCTTCTCACCACCCATTGCATATGAAGTACTCTTGCCCAGCTGAAGAAGTAACAGGTAGAGGCAGGGAAATAGGGCAGGGTTAGCATCCTATGTGAGACAAGGATCAATGGTGTAATTAATTAACCTAGAGTCTTGTGCCCATTGACACTTGTCAGTATTTATGGGAGGCTACATTTCGTCAGATCAGTTAAATGCTCTCTTGCACACAAACGTCAGTGATGGGACATAGCATTTGTACATCTAATCAACTAATCATATGTAATCCATCTATACTAATTGAATGATCCTCAATTGTGGGTTGATTGATATTTTCAATCGGAGATATCTCCTCATACTTGAAAACAGCTTCTCCCAGCTACAAAGAAGCTCAGAGGTACCCACCAAATGACCAAATGCACAAAGTACGATGATTAAAGGAAAAATATGTACACCCTTCAGGTCACTGACGATCACATCTAGTATTCCGTACCTTGCATCTGTTCAAAATTTGACCATGACATGACATCCCGGTGAGGAAGATTCTCAAAGACTTGTTGTGCTCTAACAAGGACTCCAGACTTGTGTACAAAGCCACCAAAGCAATACCAAGCACAAAATCATTGGCCAATAACCCACTGTCCCACAACCCAAGGCTCTCGACACATCCTTGCATTGTCTTGGGTGTTGCAAACCATTGCCTTGTAGGTTGAAATCGTTGTACTCCTCCCTTTGCACCTCTTACGCCCCAGTTGGCTAACGCTGGTACTATAAGTGCTGACCACAACGTAACATTCATATTCTCATATTCCCATGGATAGACTTGGGCATTCCAAAGATAAAATCTATGGATATGCTCTCCCATGGTGAATTAGGGATGGGCAACGATTGAAGCAATCCAAGTTGGTTCCCCCTATCAAACCTCATCTTTTGGCATACCACACATTTTGAAACATACTCTTGTATGTTTGCTTTCATGGTAGGACAATAGAAATATGTTTCTATCCCTTTTAGGGTAGACTGAATCCCTCTATGCCATGCATAAGGAGGAGCATGAGATTCATACATTACTTTCTCACGTAGTGAGTTAGTAACGCATAGTCTATTACCATAGAGAAGATACCCATCTTGTAGGGTAAATGGTTCTGCCTTCTTCCCTAGTGCAAGGGCTGAAATCACATCTCTAAAATTGGGATCGATAGAGTACTCATCTATCATAGAAGATCGATCATTGTGAGTTGCTTTGGATACAACATTCACTCTTGGTAGTCTTGAGAGTGCATCGGCTACTTGATTATGCTTGTTGCCAGCAATGTGAGCAATAAAAAAATGAAATTGCAAAAGGAAATTTGCCCACCTCATTTGTTTGTAAGAGAGCTTGGTCATTGTCTTGAATTACTTAAGGCTTTGGTGATCTGTTCACAAAATGAAAGGAGTCCCCGATAAGTAGTGCTTTCACGAGTCTATAGCATGTAGAACTGCTAAGAGTTCCTTCTCATATATACCTAGATCTTGCTCAACAGGGTCGAGACTTTGACTTTCATAGGCTATGGAGTTCCCTTCTTGGAACAAAATAGCTCCAATGCAATCACCACAGGCATCCCATTGGACCTCAAATGCCTTTGAGAGATCCGGTAGTGTAAGCATAGGTTGAGCGATAAGCTTTTTGAAAACATTGTTCTCCTTGGTGGACCATATATACCTAACATTTTCCTTTGTTAGGTCATGTAATGGTCCCGCAATTTGTGAGAATTTTTCTATGAAGCATCTATAGTATGAGCTTCTTAGTTCATGCAAAGTCCTTGGATTAGGCCATCCTTTTATTACCTCTAGCTTTGATGGATCCATTTGGATGCCATCTTGAGAGATAATGTGACCAAAATACTGAATCTCTTGTAAGAAAAATTCACTTTGTTCTCGATTAATATAAAGTTTGTTCTCTCGTAAAACTTGAAATATTACTTGGAGGTGTTGCATGTGTTCGTCTAATTAGTGATTGATTGCATCTTCCCTATCTAGTTGGAGACTTTCTAGATCCAGGATATGGTTGCGGAGGGGGGATATTTCTAGGCGAGCAATTTTTGGTGAGCGCTTTTTAGGAATCAGGTGAGTAGATTCCTAAAAAGATTCTCTCTTCCTGCTTGTCGAGTCTTTCGTCTTTTTCATATCTTTATCTCTCTCTCTCACAGAGAGCGAGAGAGAGAGAGAGAGAGAGAGAGAGAGAGAGAGAGAGAGAGAGAGAGAGAGAGAGAGAGAGAGAGAGGGAGAGAGAGACACATAGAGAGAGAGAGAGAGAGATATTAGGGAGGTTGAGACATAGACACACACAGAGAGGGAGAGAGAGGTATTAGGGAGGTTGAGACATAGACACACACAGAGAGGGAGAGAGAGAGAGAGAGGTATTAGGGAGGTTGAGACATAGTCAAAGATTATGGAAGCTAAACAAATTGTTTCAAAAACAACAGAGACAAGGGTACTCAAAACAAGAACACCCATTAATTTAATAGAAAGCTACATTTTATTGCACTTGCATTACATAGGCAAGAAGCGTTCATCTTCTGGAAGGCCAAGTTTTAGGAGTAGATGTGCTGCCTTTGAGTGGCAAATGAATATTCACCACATTCCCTAGCTGATGCGTCATTTCCTCCTCATCCTCCTCTGTGATGAGCCCAATCTGCTTCCAGTAAGAGAAATCAAATTGTCCCTTCTCATTCAAGCTGAGTAAGCTCCGCATATTGAGTTCCTTGCGGCTTTGATAGAGGCGATAGACAGTGAATGTTTCCTTTAGAGCCTCCCTAAACCAGTCGGCTCCATACAACGCGTCTCCGTTGGGAGTGGCTTCCATGGCATCCCACGTAGACTTGATTTTACTCTCAAGATCATCAGACATTGTGAAAAGAAAGAGAGGTGTGCTAGGAAGCTAGTGGACGCTTTCACAAAAATAATTCAAGCTATGGCAATTTATAGCCACTGTGGAAATATTATCACTTTATACATGACTTGACACATAAACAATCATTTCTCAAATATTATATTACTTTATACACGATTTGACACATAAACAACCAGTTCTCAAATTAAAAAAAAACTAAAATGAATGTACCAAAATGTGGCCATCATAAGATAAAATTAGAAAGTAGTACAGTTGTCCAGGTGAAGCATACTAAGAAAAAGTGTGAATTGACAAATGGTATGCATCCATGCCTGGATAAGTCCGGCTTCGGCTCAGTGCCCTGAAGATATCAACATCTGCCAGGACTGGTTGATGGATAAACATGTTCTCATTTTGGCTTAACCCTAGCACACACAGATAAATAAAATACAAATGTTTACATGCAAGATATGGTTTTTGCTTTGACACTTTTTCCATGAAGTCTGGACATGTGCACGCTGGTTGGTTGCTAATAAAAACTTTGCACATCCCGACATGACCATCTTCACTTTTGGTCTCTACTTTGAAGACCTCATTAACACCATGTGTTGCACATATCTCTTCTACGACCTTCGCTCTTAGGGCTAGTGCTAAACTGATCTTGCGAGCAACATCCTCGGAAATGGAAGTCCGATATCGTACACGCACACCATCTTGCACTCTGGCTCTTGCACTGCCTTCAGGAGTGGATGCATCTTTTGACTTGAAAGGAGAGTAGGTGTTACATGGTTCTCCTTCTTTGCTGAGCTCCACTTGATACCCCCCTTCATGCAATATTTGCACCTCATCCTCCTATAGGTTGGTGCCCACATGCACGGGCCAAGTGTGTGGTGGATGCTGAGGCTGCAGCTCAATGTTCTGGTCTACTATATGGCAATGCAAGACATGATCCAGACAAAACCAAAACCATTGACGCACCACACCATTTGGATGTTTTCGATATCCTTCAAAAGATGGGGCTGGTATACCAAGGCTAGAACCTGCTATACTGTATCCACACCTGCTTCCTCCTCTTCGCGTGCCGCTACATGTGACCCTACTACCTTGTGGAGTTCTGCGTATGGCCCACATTGCCTCATTGACCTTGCGCTCAACTACATACTGCCCACCAGAACCTATACTTTTTGGGGTTTGTGATATCCCTTCTTCTGCAAAGTTGATCTTACGTGGTCTTCCACACTTCTTGCGATCTTTGGTGACCGAGTTGTACTCAGGCCTATGCAATGCATCATCTTCCACATTGATAACCTCATTTGGCTTGCGTTTTTGCCTTGATGTCTCCTTATCTCTTGTCAATGGAGTTGGTTGTTTATACATTGAAGTGCCCTCAGTAGCCGCATTCACTGCTCTTATCACTTGGCTGGGACATTTTTCATGGCATTTCGTAAGCTTTTTTATTGATGGAACCTTCCCAATGTGTTTTCCATGGCTGTATGAAATGGCCTTTGTGCTCTGTAAGATGGAATTCGCAAGGTCGGTTGTACATGCATCATATAATGAAATGCATTTATGGAAACCCTCCCCTGCTAGCCAGCTGCCATGCTTGCTCTCTACAAGGTTAGTGCGTGGAGTGTTTGGTTCATTAGAGCTACTTTCTACACATGTCATAATGCCAACCCAATGTGCAATACAAATTTCCCACCAACTAAGCCATGAATCCATGTATGGAATGTTACGGTCTATACAATGACCGTTACACCACCATTGGCATATCATACGAGCCTCTATTGCTACAACCTCTTGGTGCTTGCCTCCACTTCTCACACATTTCTTTGTGTATGTGTTGAGAAGTTTGCAGCACATACTTCATTGTGTGTTGATTCAAGCTTTTCTTCCAATGGAAAAGACAAGAAGGCTCTTAACCGCTCATTGTATTGGTCTTGTCACCACCATTGAAAACAATTCGAAGTGCATTCCAATTTGCTTGAGCTTCATCCTCCATGAAGCCAAAGAAATAAGCTTTGTCACACCCACACGATATCATTACATCATTGAGGCACTCCCAAAACAAACATTGCGTTTCCATGTCTTCCTGTTTCATTTCACAAGTTGCAATAGTCAAAAGGTCCTGCATACTGCAAACAAATTGTTTTAGAGCGAGTCAAAGGCAAGCCACAAAGATCTTAAGGTGCGGCATGTACCTTGGATCATAGACATGACATGCCATAGTCACCCATTCGTTAACATGTCTGGTGTGATGAAACTGGATCCACGCACGTCGAAGATCGCCATCCTGATCTTGTCTCATTTGGTTCACTAAGTCCACACCGGATGTTGGACCAATTGTGGACATTTTGAAGACATAACATTTCTCCCCCTCCGTACCTTGACCAGAAAACCGGCTTCCATGGAAAAACTCACATGTGTAGTTTTGCTTCAGCTTTAGGAGTGCATCAATGCCAAAAGATTCTTTGTCAACCCCTCTACGTAAAATAGATACTGACCTCCGAAACTTGTCAATGTTAAAATTTTTTAGATAAAAAATAATTTAGCATAGAGTTTTGCATCGAAATAAGAATCTAGGAAATTCTCATACCAATTATCTTGCACCAATCGCCCCAACTCCTCAACGATTGCAAATAGCTATTGCTCGCCTAAAATTCCTTCGTTGGTGTTGTACTTATAATTTCTTTTGCCAAACACATTTGAACCTTCCTAGCTCCTGCGTGTGGGTCAACAGTCAAAATCTTTTGCACCATCACCTTGGTGTTCTCCGTTAATATTTTGGATGTGCCGCTGCGCACATCGTGTCGACGTGTGCCATGATAAATCATGACTCTAGTGGTAGTCTCATCGGATGGCATGACATAGTATACTACACAATCACATGTTGCAATACAAAAAGCAATCGCTTTACAAAAGTGGCATGTAAAGCTCTTATCTCCAATCTTACAATATTGTTCGGGTGCAGTTTCCTTTTGTATGTATTTTGTTGAAATGACTTGTATTGGGAATATGATAATTAACCAAGCGGACACATTGTTCATTCATGCACTTGAGAGATCCTATGCAATGACTAAGATGCACTACACCTAGAAAAACAATATTGGACATTTGTGGCTTCGACCACAAATGAGGATCATACTTATGCTCCATCGCATCCATATGGTGCAACTTTCCCATGGTAGGTGGAAATTTTAGAACGAGGTCACCATTGTAAGTCCTTGGAATCTCTGTAACTTGTTCCACTTGTTGTATTTGCATTAAAAGCTTTGTCAATGTGCCCTTCTTTTCGGCCTGTAAGAGTTTTTGTCTTGTACTCCTTTTGAAGCTATATGAGAGAAAAACTCCAGGGGGGTACATAGATCTATTAACTCCTTTTGACCGAATTGCACATAGATGAATTTACCCAAATTGTTGAGTGTCCTCTCAAGAGGCAAATTCATTTCAATATCACCAACTTTGATGACTACATCTAAAGTTGTAAATTGTATTGGAGAAATTAATTCTAAAAGAAATGATTCAGATATTATAAATTTACCATTGTAAAAAGGACAAGAAATCTCTTTACCCAAGAAAAATAAAGAGCAAGTCATAATAATATGCTAATCAAATAATGAAGCACAAGATCACATTATATAAACTAACAAATTGTTTATATACTCAAGTCTAATAATATAGCGGTTATAAATTTAGATATAATATTATTTTATTATTATGAAAAATTCAAGTAAAAAATACAAAATAATTTTTTTACAAAATATTTGTTTGTGACGTGAATTTAATTATTTTAAATTATTTTTCAAATGTGATGAGGAAGGGGGGGGGGGGGGGGGGGGGGCGGGGCGGTGCTTTGGCGCTAATGGGGGAGGAGGCGGGGTAAAGGGGGACCGGGGCGGGGTGGCGTTTGCGTGCAGAGTTGCCGCTTGGGGTGGAGGCGGAGGCGGGGATGGGGGCAGGGGCGCAGGTGGGGCAAGGGGAGGCTGAGGCGAGCGAGCCAGGGCGTTCGCGAGGTAGGGCACTAAGGCAAGGGGGGGCGGAGGCGAGGAAGGGCGAGGCATTGGCCATGGGCCGACACACGTCCCCACGCATGGGCGTGTGTTGGCCATGGGCGGGGACGGGGCAGGGCACTAACGCAAGGGGGGGCAGAGGCGGGGGAGGGCGGGGGCGAGGACCATGGGCGGCCAGGCGCCCATGGCTAGTGCGTTGGCCATGGGCGGGCACATGCCCCCACGCAGGGGTGTGTGTCGGCCTCCAGCCAACGCGTGGCCAATACGCGTGACAGTCCACGTGGACACGCAGGGCCACGCAGGCCGCCCCGTGTCCAGGTGGACTTACCATATGTACCGTCGTTAGCCAACGATACACGTGGCAGTCCACGTGGCCACGTGCACTACCACGTAGGTAGCACGCAGGCCACGTGGCCTCGTGGCCTACCACGTGTACTACCGTTGGGCGACAGTACATGTGGCATGCCACACGGCGCCTAATATGCTCCCTATGTGGCAGTGCGCGTGGCCATGTGGACTGCCACGTATACCGTCGACCACCAAAGGTATACGTGGCAAGTCCATGTGGACACGCGGCGACATGCTTGGCCGCTGCATGGCCACGTGGACTGCCACGTGTGTGTGTCCACACACACACATGTTGCAAAAAAGCCTGTGTGTGTGAACACACACGCACACATGCGCCTAAGTAAACACGCACCCACACAGCCACATGTGTGCACACACACATGCACCCACGCAAGCGTGTGTGTGTGTGTACACCACACACATGCGCCTACGTGTAGTGCGTGTGTGTGCGCACACACACACACAAACACTGACGTGTACGTGGGTGTGTGCACACACGTGCACACCCATGATACGCACACACACACACACGTACACACGCACACACCAACACACAGACGTGTGCACGCACACACATACACGCATACGCCAACACACACACACACACCTTCAACCTCCTCTGTCTCACACACACACAAGGATAAAATAATTAAAATTTAAAATTAAATTAAAAAATTAAAATTAATAAATAAGAATGAAAGCTTTATAAAGAGCATTGGCTTTCTCTTTTCACTTTCCTCATTCTATTTTCTTCTATTGCACAGATCTTTCTCTTTCTCTCTATCAAGTGTACTTTTTCTCACTTATCTTTCTCAAACTCTTACCTACAATTTCTCATAAATCATACCTATATATATCTTCTTTAATTCTTTAGTGCAAGCATGAGAACAAGAAATCAATCCAAAAATACTGGTGCCGTGGATGAGGTTGATGTTACTATGTCGCAAGAAGTACCTCCGCTATGCACACAGAATACCGAACAATCTTAAGCCTTGAGTTCTTTAGATTGCATTGTGGCCATCGTAACTGGAGTTGATGGAACAACACAATTAAGCGCCGGACCCAGTCATCATGTGGAAACACGTACCGTAATTGAAGATATAAGAGATGAAGCGTTTAGAAACATTGTCGGCAAGCACATTTCATTGGGCTGGGTGGATTCTCATAGAGCACCATATGATGGAAAACTTCCACGCTTTCCTCTATGTCGACTTCTTTCAAACCCCGCCATCCGCACGCATGATGACCATGTGGCCGATTTGCAACTCTCCATTGCAAACAAAAGCTACCAACCAACCATGGCAAGATTTATTGTTAGTGAACGGATTTTCGGGGAGGATCACAAACAATTTTCTCGTCGTGGTCACGCTTCAAGGGATCTTGCAATGTCATATGATTTGGATGAGGAGCTTCTTCAAATCCCCGAGCTTAGTCACATGGTCGAGAGGTACTTTGTGGTTTGGGATGGTAATCACCGATTGGAGGTATGGATGCGGTGGATGAAGGAGAATGACATCCCAATTGAGAAGGCACCAAAGGTGGAGTGCGTTCTAGTTGGTTTTCAGCCCCATGAGACAGTGGAGTTTCTATTGGTTTTGGGAATGATCAATAGGTAAGCCCAACTTTCTTTTTGTGAATGTAAATGCATCTTATTTCTAACTATGTAATTACAATCGTGTGTTAAATAGGGAGACGAGGGATTCAGTGCCTCACACAACTGCTCATGATATTTTCATGATGAGAAAGCTATGGCTGGTGGACCCTACTTCACTTTTGCAAAAATTCCCCGAAAGAGCACGTTTGGGAGCAGAAAGGGCTTTGAATTTTAGAGGTCCAAACAAGTCAAAGTAGCTAAACTTGCCAATGGATGTCCTTGTGCAACTCATTTGGAAGGTATGATTTAAACCAATGCTAAATGAGAATATGTTTTGATTTCAAAATCTTATTATGTGTATTTTGATTGAGTCCTTGGCAAATGATAGGAAGAGTTCGATCATATGTTTAGTAGTAAAACGGAAGGGTTGCCATCAAAAGGGAGTTTTGACTACGAGTTGGCACCTGACACATAAAAGGAAAGCATCAATCTAGTGCTATCTCAAATGGAGCAATATTTTACGTGCAAAGGCCTTGAGATAGCCACCATTGCAAATCCAGAGAATGGCAACGATTTTTTTCAGAAATGTATATCATTTACAGGTTGGGGTGAGAAGTCATAAAAATAATACCCTCGAGAGTGGCAGAGGTTGCGCGTGCACGCATTAGCCCGAAAGAGTAAGTAAATGTCATTTAAATCATTTGATATATTTCTCTTTTTATTATGTAGCAATGAAAAGCAAGTCTCACTTTTCCTTTGCTAGGAAGTACCGCTTGCTTGATTTGCTCCAAGGAGGTGATGCGGCCTTGAAGGAGAATGGCATAGGTTTGACGGAGAAGTTCTGGATCTAGTGGCTTCGATATCACGTGTATTCGTGGAAATTGGAAAGGTTAGATTTAGTGATTATGTGCACTAGCTAGCAATTTGTTGATAATCTAACTTGTGACTTATTATTTGCTACAGGAGAGTGCTTGAAATGGCCGAGAAAATGGAGGCCGAGAATCATGATGTTGCTATCCAACACGAGAAGGCTGAAGGTAGGCATGGTTGCACACTTGCCCACACATTACTGACATACAGATGCAAGAACTTTGAGAAGGCCTTCAAGAAGTGGAGTGCTCGGATCAAGTTCACACAGGATTCCAAAGAGCAACCCCACTTTGCTTGCACAGCATGATGCTTGTTGTACAGGTTTGACATCTTCAATTGACAAATTAAGAATATAGTAGGACACACTAATCTTGTTCTTGCTGGCTCAAAACATTGTGGTCTTTCTTGTAGATGGTGGAGAGATGCTCTTGTCTTTCACGTTCCCGAGCACCCCAGTGATGCATGGTGCATGTCGGAGAGAGAGGAGACGGGCTTATATCCTGACGAGTGGATAGATGACTTGCGGCCAAAGGGAGCGTGGCTCAAGTGTCCTTGGTGGCTGGACTACCCGGACAAGGAGTACCCACCAAAGAGGAAGAGCTATACATAGGTATCATTCTATCTAGTTTTTACCTTTGCCATGCAGCAATACAACATGGGCTCAATAACTGTTCTTTTTTAATTAATAGCGGAGCATACTGCGCCACAAAAGAAAGCGGTTGTAATAGAGGATTCTCTATCTCAAAACACATCAAAGAAACCGGACAAGAAGAAGCAGACCTCAAAGAAAGACTCGCAAGCACAACCGGTTGACAAGCAACATGGGAAGAGAAAGAAGAGGGCTGTAGTTTCCAGTGATAGTGAGAGCGAGCATGTGGTTGCGGAGTATTCTATAGAAGTGAGCGAGAGTGCTGATAGCCTTGGTGCTATGAGCCATAGTGTACCGACACTATCCTTCACTCCAAGACCAGTGGGGGGCATCCAGGAGTCCCCGCCATGTTCACCTATCAGACATGGCCAGCGTTGTGGGAGATAACCATCCAGGTACGTAAAAATGGTGAATGTTCTGTTGTTCTCTTTAGCATTTCTTGAAAGATATATTTGATCTTATGTTGCTACATACAGATATGCATGTAGAGCGACGCCACCTTGCAGTGCATGTTAGTGCCAAGGAGTTGGCAAAAGCTATTCCGGATGTGTTGTGAAATGATAGGTAAGCCACACTAATTTACAATCATAGTTATGTGCACAATTTTAGTGCTAACAAAGATTGCATGCAGTTCTATGCAGTCACTAAGTAGATTCTTGGGCTCTCTAGCAGGAACAGGGCAGATGAACCCCAGCTTGAGATTGGGTGGCGTACATTTGGTGTACATGGCCTTTCCCTTACACACTGGGCCACACGTAGCTAGCACGGGTGGGGTTTCTTTATGGAACCAATGGGATAGTGAGCTTGTGGATGATGCATTCCTTCTGGAAACCGAGTTTCTTTTGGTTGATGGAATTTTTGTGGCGACATGTCGTGCAGAACATCTATCCATTGTCACTTCGAAGGCACAGGGTGCTGGTTTCCAGTTGTTGAGGATATTGTATATACGGCTGCCAGAGTCTAGTTGTACGACTGTTCAGGACTGTTTAGAGGGGGTGTGTTTTTTTTTGTTTTGATAATGAATAGTAACTTCAATGTTTGCATTTCAAAATAATAATGTTTTACTTCCATTCGTAGGTTGGTACTTTGTTGCTGGTCATTTTTTCACCCCCTATAACCGGTGGGTGTCGGCTTCCGAGGTACGATCGAGCGGATGGAGAGATTGCAGCAAATGTACATGGCTTCACTGTAGATGATGACATGTTGTGGGAGAAGCTATCAGGTTCAGATTCCACACAGTGGACGCTTGATCGTATGGGACGGCCTTATCGTAGAGGTGTTCAGAGGAGTCCAGTGTTCGCCTGGTGGTACAAACGTTTTGAAAGTTTTTCTGATTGTTCCTAATAAATTATAGGTATAATAAATCTAGAGATTACTTTTTTTTTGTAGATGGCTACTAGGTACCTTCACAGACATGGGAGATGCCGTGTTGGATTGTTTTGCAAGAGTTGGGACATTGGCAACACAATGTTTACTACTAATGCGTAGTCATTGCATCAGTGTGAGAGGGAATGGGCAGTTTTCAGTGCTTGTCTGGAGCCAGCTCAGCGCCTACCTTCCAATTTAGGCTCGACATTGATGTTTCATAGGAGTGTTAGAGATCAAGTAACTGAGCAACCAAAGCAGGTGTCCGAGCAGATTCATCCGCTCAAGCCACCTTTCTCAACACCACTCAGCAGTCCAGGGCAAGGCAGTCACATCACCGTACCCCACTTTCACGGCCCCAGTTTTGGCATGGCGTGCAACCGGATCGTCTCCCAGTGCATTCATTGCCTCCACAGCTGAGGCCCCACCCGGCGTTGATGCATTGCCTCTTTCACTACCTACAACCCCACCCCCACATATAGTTCGTACCCTCTGCCATTTGGAAGAGTTCCCCCACCATTTGGTCCACTGCCGCCGCTGGCACGACCTTTGTTTCCTCCGAGAGAATATGGCCCCCCACCGCCCTTCTTTCATCCACATCACCTATGATGTATCCCCCCACATGTGTATTTACTTTTGATGCAATGGAACACATAGATTTGGGGTTGGCTATATAAAATAGACCATAACCGTGTGTAAGGAACTTCTGTTTCTCTTATTAATAGTGTATTGAATGAATCCATGGTGTTTTTTGTTTGAATGTAAGTTGGTCTCGTGAAACGAAAATCAGATTTTAGTTGAAGAGAGAGAGAGAGAGAGAGAGAGAGAGAGATGGGTAGATTGTCCCTTCTTTTGGGAATCCGCTCTCCTGATTCTTAAAAAGCGCTCGCCATAAATTGCTCGCCCAAAAATTGTGCCCGTTGCGGATATTGACAATTGGGCGCTGTAGTTGCCTAGCCATGACTCGCAAGCTGGCTATCTGTACCTCAATGGGTAGAATGGCCTCCTTTCCATAAACTAGATAGAAAGAGGTGAAACCTAATTATGTTCAGAATGTCGTTCGGTAGGCCCATAGAGTGGCCATGAGATGTTTATCCCAATCACCTATGTGGTTATTCACCTGCTTTGTGATGATTTTACAGATCATTCTGTTTACCTTTTTCACTAGGCCATTCCACTGTGGATAATATGGTGTGGACTGTCGGCGTGTAATGCCTAACTTTTTTATCATTTCTCCCACCAGATTTCCTCTGAAACCTGGTCCCCTATCAGATATTATCTCAAAAGGAGCGCCAAAACGACAACACATGTGCTCAAATATTAACTTTGCTACCTCTTGGGCTATAATGCGGGTGGCGGCTGCTGCTTCCACCCAGTGGGTCATGTAGTCTACACCAACTAGAATGTATAGTTTACCTGATTGGGCCCTTGGTAGAGGACCGATTCCATCTATCCCCCATTTCTCAAAACGGACCATATGAGATGATAGGAGTCTATGGCTCATAGGTTAGTGTGCGATCACTGGCCACTCGACAAGCCTTGCATGTTTTACACCAATGCTGCACATCCTTGTTCAGACTAGGCCAAGAGTATCCTACCTGTAGAATCTTCCTACTGGTGATATCTAAAGCAAAATGACCGCTGCAGACACCATCATGGCAACTTGAGATTACCTTTCTGATCGCTGGAGGTTGGTACTCGCCTGAGAATCTGATCCTTGCCTTTACAATACAAGTGGTTGTTTACAAAGCGGTATCTTGTAGCTTTCCTTACCAACTAGTATTTATGGCCCTTAGTGTACCCTTCAGGACATTCTTATGTATCTAAGAAGCTGATGATATCAGGCATAGCATCACTACCTTGAAAGAGGGGTAGTTTTAGGTTAGATGCTCCTATGGGAATGTCTTGTATCTTTCCCTTGGCTTGAGCGTCTGCCTCCTGATTTTCTATTCTAGGGACATGAAATAATTGCACTGCTTCAAACTTTCTTAAAAGATCCTTAACTTGGTGAAGTTGAAAGTAAAACCTGATTTTTACAAACGCAAGTTTCGTTATCTACTTTATCAAAATCATAGCATCGCCAAACACATTTAGGCATTGAATCCCTTGCAAAATACATTGTTCTAATCCAAGAAGTAAAGCTGCATACTCTACTTCATTGTTTGAGTGGGAGTGTGACAGCTATTTGATGGAGAATACCCTCTCTTGTTGCTCATTGAAGATGATGATCTGGTCCACTCTTCTCTTGTATGCTCCATCAAAGAAAAGAAAGTGAGCTCTTTCTAGCTTAGGACTTTCTACCATTAGTGTCTCTTGTTTTGCTTCCGTGTTGACTTTGAGCTTCTTCTCATAATGGCGATGAGTAAGAATACTTGCTAGACTAGCCCTGGTGTAGTTTTCTACCTGCATGGTGTAGTCAAATTCTTGTAATCTAACCAGCCATTTAGAGATCCTAGATGAGACATCCATGTGTCACATTACATACGGAAAAACCTCCTCAGTTGTCAGAATTACAAAGGGTTTAGGCAATAGATAAGAGCGGAAATTTGTAGTAGCAAACATTAATGCGAGTACCATGTGTTCTACTGCGGTGAATCCCTTTTCTGATTGGTCATGGCATGACTAGAGAAGTAGATAGGACACAAGTTTGGGGGTCCTTTTGAATTATTACGGCTCTAAGTGTATCACTTCCTACTCTGGGGTTCACATAAAATGGCTCGTGCCATCTGGGGGGTGAGATGGTGGGAAGCGTGGATAGGATTTACTTCACCTCGGTAAATTTCTACTCATTTTCTTCACTCCATCAGAAGACATTTATCTGGGTGACTTGTTGTAGAGGGAGAAACATTTGAGATAGCAAGTGAATGAATCTGTTTAAGTATCTTACCTTCTGAAGGAAAGAGACCAACTACTTAGCTGTGGTGGGTGATGACAAAGATACCAAAGCTTGAATCTTACTAGGGTCAGCCTCAATCCCTTTTGCTGAAATTACATGGCCAAGGAGAGTGACCTTGCTTTCACCAATGTGACACTTATCCACATTGAGCTGGCCACCCAAGGTTTGCAGCGTGGTCAGGCCATCATAGACTTTGCTCAAATGGAGGGAGCATGAACTATAGATGCAAAAATCATCTACGAAGACCCGTATTGACGTTCCAAAGTATGGATGGAAGACAAAAGTCACATAGCGTTGGAATGTGGTCGGGACATCGGTGAGGCCAAAAGGTATCACTCTGTAAGAGAAGCATCCCGAGGGTGTTATAAAAGTTGTATTTTTTTGGTCTTCTTCTGCAATACTAATTTGAAAGTAGCCAGAGTAGCCATCACATATTGTGTAGCGCTCATGACCTGCCACTTCATTGAGAATTTCATCTTGAAATGGGAGGGTAAAATGATCCCTCTTTGTGGATCCATTGAGTTATAGTCCACACAGACTCTCCACTTGCCATTCTTCTTTGGTGTGACTACTACTGGAGAGACCCATTCTCAGTCTTCAACGGGGTAAATGAAACCTACCTGTAGCAAATTTCTCACCTCGTTGAGCAGTGCCTCTTGTTGGACTACCCCAAGCCTCCTCAGCTTTTGCACTACAGGCTTACTTCCTTCCTTGATTCTTATACGGTGTTGTACTACTGCGATTCTCGTGATTTTATCATAACCATCAATGAACAATGTGGTGAAGTTACCTAGCATGGAGACATATTCCTTCCTCTCTTCACCGGTTAACTCACTGGAGAGCATTCGGTGTAACTTACTTGTATCCTCTAGGGATTGCGTACCTGATGGTCCCTCTTGGTTTGTCAGTGGTGCTTCAAATTGTGTCAATCTTTTTGGGTCTTTAAGGATGACCCGCATAACTTCGATGCTATTGTCACTTTATTCAGTGGTTGTTGTCTCTTCTCCTGAGGTGGAGGAATAGTCACTGGTGGACTCATCTTCTGAAGCCTCCAAGATCATGTTGCACTGCTTCCTAGTCCTCATGTCGTAGAATATGGACTTCCCTTTAGCGTCCTTCATCTGAATCTTTCCAGTACTCCAGTCTTGCTTAGCCTCCATAGCCATGAGACAAGGTCTTCCAAGAATGATAGGGTAGACCTCCCCTTTGTGTGGCATGAAAAAAATGTCTACCTCCACTTTGGTGTTGAATGCCTTTACTTTGACCACATTCACATTGCCTACGCATTTTACTCTTACGTTATTTGCCTTTTTGGCTCGGCAGGGTGCCGGCCTACTCACGTCTAGGCCTAGATTGTGCATCATTTTCTCACTCATGACACATATATGTGCGCCACCATGGATGTAGACATTTGAGATACGTTGCCCCTTGATGTGGGTGTCCATGGTTGGTAGGATGTCATCAAGGTCCCTCCCAGAAATAGCCTCAGCTATCCTTGTTCTTGATCTTCTTTTACTTACCATCTTCGTCCATTATCTCCTCATCCTTGGTGCAAGATGGAGTAATTGGGGCCAAGTTATCTTTGGACCTTGCATCAACACATCCTGAACTAAGTCATATGGTTTAGCATACTCACCCAATGAAAAATCCACGATGTTGATCTTCCGTCAAGGCTTAGATGTCTGCCTGCTAGACTTGCCTTTTCCTTTTATTTTCTCTTCTTTTTGAGAGGCTTCTTCGTGCCTGGCATGTTTCACTCCCATGGCATCCACTTCTTCTACTTTTGATTTTCCTTTGTGTTTCTCTCGAACTAGTTCTTCTACCTTTTCCTTCCCTTTAGCTTCCAAGCTAATAACACTCACCGCTTGGTTTACAGTAGGTGGTGGGGGTATCGATGGAATAAGAGGTTGTGGTGGTGGTTGTTGTACAAGTGGTCGAAGGATTTGGACCGCCTGGGTGGTGGTGGTCTTGCCCTTGGTGGAGAGATTTGATTCTATCTTCCTCCTCTATTGAAATTCTGCCTTCTTGGATGTGGGCCATAGTACATGCCATGGCCGTCTTCCCCGCAATTATAGTAGTTGTACTCTTGGTTTTGACTTTGTTGTTCTCTCCCTTGCTCTGGATTTCTGACAGGTACATGCTCTTGCTGCACAAGATGCATGAATAAACTCTCGAGCTAAGTAGTGATGCGACTCAGCACGTCTTGCTGTTCTTCTAATGCCTCCTGTGGTTGGGCTCTATGAATGGTTATTGCAGTCACTGGGGCTGGTTTGACTGAGCTCGATTCTTCTAAATCGTGACTCTTGCTAGCATGCATAGCTTCTTGTCTTTAAGGCAGGCCACTTCCACTGCCAACTCATACGTTGCAGGGAACCTCCCCTTCACCTTCTACTTAAGCGGTGATCACAGGCCAGCAATGAAACGGTCCTTCTTTAGGAAGTTAGGTGCTACTTCACCTTCCTCCAGTGAGGCAACCCATTGCTCCAACAAACCCACAAACTTGGATTCGTAAGTGGCATACTCTAGCAGACCTCCCTGCCTTAATTCTGTCAGCAGCAGCTGCCATAACTTTTCTGAGGTTGTGCCTCCACCAAACCTCTTCACAAAGGCAGGACGTAGTACATCCCATGCATTTTTGGTAGCTTTGGGCAAAGCATTGTACCAAGACTTGGCCTCTACTTTCATCAGTAGAGGAAAAATTTGTAGCCGTGAGGCATTGTCATCTTTGTTGGAAACCACAGAAGCGATGTCAAAGTCATCTAGAAAGTCAGTGGGTGGTGATGTCTTCTCCCTTCTTTCCACTGAATGTGGGAAAAGAGACACTTGCCATGGTAGTAACTCAGGAAATTACAAATTTTTTATTTAATAACATTAATGATACTAGCGGCTCATAGCGGCTTTTTACAGAGTTGGGTGGACAGATTAAAACATGATAAAAATGGAAACATTGAAGGAGTGGTGGTAATCCAATATGGGAAGAATGATAGGGTTTGGGGAGCTAAGGATTTCTCCTAGCACCGCAACACCAAACAGATACACAATCTTCTGTTGGTAGAAGATTTTCCTATCTACATAAATATTCACATGCACGTGCTGCAAAAATCTAAAGGGAACGCTGCTGGCCCCCGTTTTCCATCATGCACAGGGGGTGGAGCACTTAATTATACTCTTACTGTGCCGGTGTTGATGAGTCAGCATGTCCACATGAGGTCATTGCCTTTCATAGGCTCCACTTTTTCCTTCGTCGCTCAGCATGTACAGGGTAATGGTGACGCATTTGACTACTCCTAGTCTTTTAGCTAGCAGCAACAGCTAATTACCTGCAACACTACTGTAGGTAATTACCGTAGTCAGCAAACTGTATGTAATTTACCATAGTCAGTGCGTTGCATGAACTCCGCTCCATTCAGCTGTAACTCGTCTCCAGAACACTGGGTTTCACGCGTGGTGGAGAGCTTCTTCAGAATGAACTGTATGGAAAGAGGAGGAAGACCCTCTACCCGTCCTGAAAAAAAAAAACAGTGAGAGCAGTAGCTGAACCACTCCACTCCTCCTTAGGGCATGGAAACCTTCTTACTACTTCTGCTTCAAGATTGTCGAAATGGATTGGCAGTACTTTGCATGCGCCGTGCGAATCGATATGTGACCTTTGCCACTTAGCCTCGGATGATCTTCTTTTTTGGCAAACAAGGTACGACCTGGCTTTCCAAACTTGAAGCACTCGCATGGCGAGATGCATATTCCTTTGGGGTCATGTGTTTCCAGACTGGCTTAGCCCTTTCTTACCTTTTGGCTCGAGCAGCCGCTTTTGGCCACTTTAGAGTAGAGGTTATACTTCTGGCTTGCAGTCTCCTTAGGAAAGAGAGATCTTATCATTTTTCTTTCCTCCCTTGATATGAACGACCTCCTTGTGGTGAGTGTTGATGTAGATGATTTCAGCCCCTTTGTTACCTTCATTACTGGTACTCATTGACAGTGTGCTTTGGTTGACAGCAGTGATGGCACTTTATAGACTTCCCACCTGATGCTCTCAATTTTTGGTTAGAACGAGCAACACGAGACAGAGATCTTACCTCTTTAATATTGATGATACTACAGCCTGGCAGTAGGACTTCAATGAAGGCGGTTAGTGCTCTCTTTAGTTTCCTCCTCCTCCTCTGTTCTCCAATTGGAGAATTCTTTCAACCATTCGTCCATTGATTCATGATATACGTTGTTTTCCAGCATTGTAAACCATAGGTTTTCGAGAAGCCCTCCTCAGTGGGGGAACCAAATGACAAGTGCAAAGCGCGACACGGTCCCCAACGGCCTCGAAAACGCGAGAGCCAATGCGCGTCGCAAGCCGGCCACGGTAAAGCGAACCAGGGGCACCACCTAGCTTTGCGCGGCTAGGATGCGAACAACGGTGATTGGAGATCTCACGAACTCTACACACACACACACACACACACACACCCACACACAGACACACACACAACACACACACACACAACACACACACAACATAGAGAGAGAGAGAGAGAGAGTAAGATAGGTGATGAAAACCCCTTGGGATGTGAGGGAAAACTATTTTCTTGCAATATTCACAACAACCTTATTTTTGGTGAGGTGGTAAATCGTGTTGGTAGAGATATATACGGAGAGATAGTGAGCCTAATAGTGTGTTCTCTAGAGATGACTCATAGACACGAAGACTTTGCTAACATGAGTGTGTGTGTGTCCACCATTGAGTTGAGATGTGGACATAGCTCTCTTTACATGGTGCAAGTTCCCAAAGAAAATTGCTACACTAAGTCCCCTCTCTCGTGATGAAAATTTTGCCGATCCCTCCCACCAAATACTACTAAGTACTGACCTCTGACAAAATTGCCCCCCTCCCCCCCCCCCCCCCCACTCCCACTTGTTATATGACTCTACTCAGTGCTTTTTAGAGAGAAAAGTGATAATTTACAAATTGGGATTTTTTTACAAGATTTGGTTTTAAAACTAGGAAAAATGATGACAACCTACGGATTTTATTGAAGAGAGCATCATGGATGCGATGCCGGTTGAATGGCGGCCTAGCTGATGCGTCGTGTGTAGCGCATTCATCATTTTTGAGGTCGGCCGGGGCATGTTTTTGGCGTCTTTTCTTGTTTTGGTGTCAGCAACGTGCGACTTGGTTGTCTTCTTTTTGTTGATGACGTCGATGTCGTTGAGTCCTTCGTGTTTGTTTTTTTATTTAATCTTCTTTGATGGGTGCGTGTTGTTGAACGGGAGACGAGACACGAGATGAGAAGAGACAGAGATGACAACATCATATGAAAACCCCAAAAGTGTTTCTACTAACCACACAAGATGCGTTTATATAGAGGGGACCAGGGTGCTATATATAGAGACACTATATATAGCTCAACACCCCCACTCAAATTAAGGTCCCTAACTGTGGATGAAAAAACCCTTGGGGGCTCAAGGGAAAAACCCACATCTCTATATATACCCACCGTTATATTAGAATATTTTAAATATACATTTACAATGTTCAAAGGAGCTACATCACTCCTGTTTTACAATGTGCCCTTTCAAGGGTCTTTAACAATATATGCAGTTGAATTGATACAAATTCTTAAATATCTTTGAAATCCTTCAATATCTTTGAGTAGCTTGAATATCTTTGAGCCTCTATAGACACGTGAAGGTTAGAAATATCCACATCAATTGTCCTTCAAAACGGTTCGCGACGCCGCTGTGGAGACGACATAGAAGCAAACATGATGCCAATGCAATCACATGTGCAAATGACATAGAAACAAATGTAATATCAATGTAATCACATGTGCACACATATATACAAAGCAGAGTTGTAATGAACATATTGGGGTCCCCAAGATCTCAACAGCTGACATTTGTCATCATCATGGATTTACGTACCATGGCATCATAGTATTCACCATGGCATAAGAGACGCTTAAAAAAGATTTAAAATAGCAATCATCATGGTTTTACGTACCATGGCATTAGAGACGTTTTGTTCAAATCAAATAAAACTGTAAAATAGTAATCATCATCATGGCTTTATGTACCATTGAATCAGAGACGCATAGAAAAACTTTGAGATAGGAATCATCATGGCTTTATGTACCATGGCATCGGAGATGCTTTCTTCAAATCAAATAGTAAAATAGTAATCACCATCATGGCTACTAGGTACCTTCACAGACATGGGAGATGCTGTGTTGGATTGTTTTGCAGGAGTTGGGACATTGGCAACACAATGTTTACTACTAGTATGTAGGCATTGCATCAGCGTGAGAGGGATTGGGCAGTTTTCAGTGCTTGTCTGTAGCCAGCTCAGCGCCTACCTTCCAATTTAGGCTCGACATTGATGTTTCATAGGAGTGTTAGAGCTCAAGTAATTGAGCAACCAAAGCAGGTGTCCGAGAAGATTCATCCGTTCGAGCCACCTTTCTCGACACCACTCAACAGTCCAGGGCGGGGCAATCGCAGCACCGTATCCCACTTTCACGGCCCCAGTTTTGGCATGGCATGCAACTGGACCGTCTCCCAGTGCATTCATTGCGTCCACTGCTGAGGCCCCACCCGGAGTTGATGCATTACCTCTTTCACTACCTACAACCCCCCCCCCCCCCCCCCACATATAGTTCGTACCCTCTGCCATTTGGAAGAGTTCCCCCACAATTTGGTGCACTGCCGCCGTTGGAACGACCTTTGTTTCCTCCCAGAGCATATGGCCCCCCACCGCCCTTCTTTCATCCACATCACCTATGATGTATCCCCACCCATATGTATTTACTTTTGATGCAATGGAACACATAGATTTGGGGTTTTCTATATAAAATAGACCATAACTGTGTGTAAGCAACTTATGCTTCTCTTATTAATAGTGTATTGAATGAATCCATGGTGTTTTTTGTTTGAATATAAGTTGGTCTTGTGAAACGACAATCAGATTTTAGTTGAAAAGAGAGAGAGAGAGAGAGAGAGAGAGAGAGAGAGAGAGAGAGAGAGAGAGAGAGGAGAGAGAGAGAGAGAGAGAGAGAGAGAGAGAGATGGGTAGATTGTCCCTTCTTTTGGGAATCCGCTCTCCCAATTCTTAAAAAGCGCTCGCCAAAAATTGCTCGCCCAAAAATTGTGCCCGTTGCGGATATTGACAATTGGGCGCTGTAGCTAGCTAGCCATGACTTGCAAGCTGGCTATCTGTACCTCAATGGGTAGAATGGCCTCCTTTCCATAAACTAGATGGAAAGAGGTGAAACCTAATTATGTTCGGAATGTCGTTCGGTAGGCCCATAGAGCGGCCATGAGATGTTTATCCCAGTCACCTGTGTGGTTATTCACCTACTTTGTGATGATTTTACAGATCATTCCGTTTACCTTTTTCACTAGGCCATTTCACTGTGGATAATATGGTGTGGACTATCGGCGTGTAATGCATAACTTTTTCATCAGTTCTCCCACCAGATCGCCTCTGAAACTTGGTCCCCTATCAGATATTATCTCAAGAGAAGCGCCAAAACGACAACACATGTGCTCAAATATGAACTTTGCTACCTCTTGGGCTATAATGTGGGTGGTGGCTGCTGCTTCCACCCAGTGGGTCATGTAGTCTACACCAACTAGAATGTATAGTTTACCTGATTGGGCCCTTGGTAGAGGACCGATTCCATCCAGCCCCCATTTCTCAAACGGACCATATGAGATGATAGGAGTCTATGGCTCATAGGTTAGTGTGCGATCACTGGCCACTCGACAAGCCTTGCATGTTTTACACCAATGTTGCACATCCTTGTTCATACTAGGCCAAGAGTATCCCGCCTATAGAATCTTCCTACTGGTGATATCTAAAGCAAAATGACCGCTGCAGACACCATCATGGCAACTTGAGATTACCTTTGTGATCTCACTGGAGGTTGATACTCGCCTGAGAATCTGATCCTTGCCTTTACAATACAAGTGGTTGTTTACAAATTGGTATCTTGTAGCCTTCCTTACCAGCCACTATTTATGGCCCTTAGTGTACCCTTCAGGACGTTCTCATGTATCTAAGAAGCTGATGATATCAGGCATAGCATCACTACCTTGAAAGAGGGGTATTTTTAGGTTAGCTGCTCCTATGGGAACGTCTTGTATCTTTCCATTGGCTAGAGCGTCTGCCTCCTGATTTTCTGTTCTAGGGAAATGTTTTAACTGCACTGCTTCAAACTTTCTTAAAAGATCCTTAACTTGGTGAAGTTGAAAGTAAAACCTGATTTTTACAAACCCAAGTTTCATTATCTACTTTATCAAAAGCATAGCATCACCAAACACATTTAGGCATTGAATCCCTTGCAAAATACACTGTTCTAATCGAAGAAGTAAAGCTGCATACTCTACTTCATTGTTTGAGTGGGAGTGTGACAGCTATCCGATGGAGAATACCCTCTCTTGTTGCTCATTGAAGATGATGATGCCATTTTTTCTTTAATAACATTAATGATACTAGCGGCTCATAGCAGCTTTTTACAGAGTTGGGTGGACAGATTAAAACATGATAAAAATGGAAACATTGAAGGAGTGGTGGTAATCCAATATGGGAAGAATGATAGGGTTTGGGGAGCTAAGGATTTCTCCTAGCACCGCAACACCAAACAGATACACAATCTTCTGTTGGTAGAAGATTTTCCTATCTACATAAATATTCACATGCACGTGCTGCAAAAATCTAAAGGGGAACGCTGCTGGCCCGTTTTCCATCATGCACAGGGGTGGAGCACTTACTTATACTCTTACTGTGCCGGTG
This sequence comes from Adiantum capillus-veneris, assembly GCF_014529385.1. Lineage (NCBI taxonomy): Eukaryota > Viridiplantae > Streptophyta > Polypodiopsida > Polypodiales > Pteridaceae > Adiantum > Adiantum capillus-veneris. Next base: position 92,658,099 of record NC_140956.1, on the reverse strand, counting down.
TTGATGAGTCAGCATGTCCACATGAGGTCATTGCCTTTCATAGGCTCCACTTTTCCTTCGTCGCTCAGCATGTACAGGGTAATGGTGACGCATTTGACTACTCCTAGTCTTTTAGCTAGCAGCAACAGCTAATTACCTGCAACAGCTACTGTAGGTAATTACCGTAGTCAGCAACTGTATGTAATTACCATAGTCAGTGCGTTGCATGAACTCCGCTCCATTCAGCTGTAACTCGTCTCCAGAACACTGGGTTTCACGCGTGGTGGAGAGCTTCTTCAGAATGAACTGTATGGAAAGAGGAGGAAGACCCTCTACCCGTCCTGAAAAAAAAAACAGTGAGAGCAGTAGCTGAACCACTCCTCCTTAGGGCATGGAAACCTTCTTACTACTTCTGCTTCAAGATTGTCGAAATGGATTGGCAGTACTTGCATGCGCCGTGCGAATCGATATGTGACCTTTTGCCACTTAGCCTCGGATGATCTTCTTTTTGGCAAACAAGGTACGACCTGGCTTTCCAAACTTGAAGCACTCGCATGGAGAGATGCAAATTTCTTTGGGGTCATGTGTTTCCAGACTGGCTTAGCCCTTTCTTACCTTTGGCTCGAGCAGCCGCTTTTGGCCACTTTAGAGTAGAGGTTATACTTCTGCTTGCAGTCTCCTTAGGAAAGAGAGATCTTATCATTTTCTTTCCTCCCTTGATATGAACGACCTCCTTGTGGTGAGTGTCGATGTAAATGATTTCAGCCCCTTTGTTACCTTCATTACTGGTACTCATTGACAGTGTGCTTTGGTTGACAGCAGTGATGGCACTTTATAGACTTCCCACCTGATGCTCTCAATTTTTGGTTAGAACGAGCAACACGAGACAGAGATCTTACCTCTTTAATATTGATGATACTACAGCCTGGCAGTAGGACTTCAATGAAGGCGGTTAGTGCCTCTTTAGTTTCCTCCTCCTCTGTTCTCCAATTGGAGAATTCTTTCAACCATTCGTCCATTGATTCATGATATACGTTGTTTTCAGCATTGTAAACCATAGGTTTTCGAGAAGCCCTCCTCAGTGGGGGAACCAAATGACAAGTGCAAAGCACGACACGGTCCCCGACGGCCTCGAAAACGCGAGGAGCCAATGCGCGTCGCAAGCCGGCCACGGTAAAGCGAACCAGGGGCACCACCTAGCTTTGCGCGGCTAGGATGCGGACAACGGTGATTGGAGATCTCACGAACTTTACACACACACACACACACACACACACACACATAGAGAGAGAGAGAGAGAGTAAGATAGGTGATGAAAACCCTTGGGATGTGAGGGAAAACTATTTTCTTGCAATATTCACAACAACCTTATTTTTGGTGAGGTGGTAATCGTGTTGGTAGAGATATATACGGAGAGATAGTGAGCCTAATAGTGCGTTCTCTAGAGATGACTCATAGACACGAAGACTTTGCTAACATGAGTGTGTGTGTGTCCACCATTGGAGTTGAGATGTGGACATAGCTTCTTTACATGGTGCAAGTTCCCAAAGAAAATTGCTACACTAAGTCCCCTCTCTCGTGATGAAAATTTTGCCGATCCCTCCCACCAAATACTACTAAGTACTGACCTCTGACAAAATTGCCCCCCCCCCCCTCCCCTTTGATAGTGACCTCTCAGTGCTTTTTTAAAGGTGCTGGCTGCTTTGGTTTAGGATAATATGATTAGATTAAGGGATCTAATCAGGGGAGACAAAGCAAGGCGGTGGGTCCTGGATGGTTGACCCTTGCTTTATCTTGGGAAATATTATAAAGGAAAACTCATAGGTGGGCCTTTGTGGCCATCACCCAGAGAGAAGTGATAATTTACAAATTGGGATTTTTTACAAGATTTGGTTTTAAAACTAGGAAAAATGATGACAACCTACGGATTTTATTGAAGAGAGCATCATGGATGCGATGCCGGTTGAATGGCGGCCTAGCTGATGCGTCGGTGTAGCGCATTCATCATTTTTGAGGTCGGCCGGGGCATGTTTTTGGCGTCTTTTCTTGTTTTGGTGTCAGCAACGTGCGACTTGGTTGTCTTCTTTTTGTTGATGACGTCGATGTCGTTGAGTCCTTCGTGTTTGTTTTTTTATTTAATCTTCTTTGATGGGTGCGTGTTGTTGAACGGGAGACGAGACACGAGATGAGAAGAGACAGAGATGACAACATCATATGAAAACCCCAAAAGTGTTTCTACTAACCACACAAGATGCGTTTATATAGAGGGGACCAGGGTGCTATATATAGAGACACTATATATAGCTCAACACCCCCACTCAAATTAAGGTCCCTAACTGTGGATGAAAAAACCCTTGGGGGCTCAAGGGAAAAACCCACATCTCTATATATACCCACCGTTATATTAGAATATTTTAAATATACATTTACAATGTTCAAAGGAGCTACATCACTCCTGTTTTACAATGTGCCCTTTCAAGGGTCTTTAACAATATATGCAGTTGAATTGATACAAATTCTTAAATATCTTTGAAATCCTTCAATATCTTTGAGTAGCTTGAATATCTTTGAGCCTCTATAGACATTGCTTGATGTGACTTTCATCCTGTAAACAATAACATCTCAAGAAACATATCGAGACGTGAAGTTTAGAAATAACCACATCACATTGTCGTTACAGACGGTTCGCGACGCCGTTGTGGAGAAGACATAGAAGCAAACATGCTGCCAATGCAATCACATGTGCAAATGACATAGAAACAAATGTAATATCAATGTAATCACATGTGCACACATATATACAAAGCAGAGTTGTAATGAACATATTGGGGTCCCCAAGATCTCAAGAGCTGACATTTGTCATCATCATGGCTTTACATACCATGGCATCATAGTATTCACCATGGCATAAGAGACGCTCAAAAAAGATTTAAAATAGCAATCATCATGGTTTTACGTACCATGGCATTAGAGACGTTTTGTTCAAATCAAATAAAACTGTAAAATAGTAATCATCATCATGGTTTTATGTACCATGGAATCAGAGACGCATAGAAAAACTTTGAGATAGGAATCATCATGGCTTTATGTACCATGGCATCGGAGACGCTTTCTTCAAATCAAATAGTAAAATAGTAATCACCATCATGGCTTTACGTACCATGGCATTAGAGACGCTAGTTTTGTTCAAGATCTGTAAAATCAAATAAAGAATGTAAAATAGTAATCACCATCATGGCTTTACGTACCATGGGATCAGAGACGCTAGCTTTGTGCAAAATCTGCAAAACCCCGAGACAATGACAAGTTAGTACACAATGGCTTGGTAAATCTTGTTATCTCTTGAACCATGGATGAAGATAATCAAGACGCATCATGTAACTCCACACTACATCAGCAATATAATCAGTACAATTACTTATGAAAATAGATGTACTGTTGAAATTGTTTTACGATGGTCGGCACGGTGGTAACAAGCATGCCAATTTTCCATCTTCTCAAACTTTTCGATTACGTGAGACGCCTTGTAGAGGTAGGGGACAAGTTTGCCAAAAAGAGGCCGCTTGATTGACGAAGTCCTTCTGAAGCTAAGACATCTTGCCAATACGATAATGTGTTTCAATCGACACTTATAATAAAAAGACGGCAAATATTTTTATGCTTTACATAAGATATTGCGTAGATTTATTGGCCTGCTTATAAAAATAGCAAAGGCAGCTAAGAATATTGTGCAGATATACGGGCCAACTAAAAATAGCTTGCCATGGATCGTCATGCCCAAGCGTCTCTCTCTGCAGAACATACGACAATATCCAGGGGCTTCTTGGTCTTGGTCATCTCAGTAAGTCCTATGTAGATTAAGCCTGTGGCCAAGAGGGCGTTGCCATGCTAGCAACAACAGGAAGAGAGCGGATTCCCAAGAACAAGACGGTGCACAGTGGCGCAGCAAAAATCGCAAGGATTTACAGTCGCATGGAGAAAACTTGAACGCCGCCACTTTTCATGCTTTTTCATGCACTCTCTCTCTCTCTCTTGTCTCACACGACTCTGATCAAAACAGGCTACCATGCCTTCTCTCCCTCTCTTCTTTCTCACGCCATGCTCGTGTCTACTACTCTCTGCAAAGATTTTCTTTTAATTTGCAAGCTACTTAACAGTTATCTCCTGTGAACAGTCATCCGTGCATGACGAGGAGTACAATCGCCTGCACTCTAGCCGCCTAGAATCATGCGCCCTCAACATTGCTTTGCTTAGTAGCTCCTCTTATGGTTTCTTCCGACGCCATGATTCTTGGGTTCACAAGACAAGGATCAGCATCTCGCCTCTACTTTTCATGAGAAAGCTGCACCCCTATTTTTTATTTAACCGTTTGCTGCAAACTCTACCCTAATTAGTTGGGAGACAAGAGCATTCATGTGCCCCAATTTTTTCTTTTCCTTGCTATAAACTCTTATCATCTTGACTTTCCTGATTGCAAGCATTAGCACTGTGCTCAATTAGAATAAATCTTTCATGCGAAATCCTGCTCCTTGCTCTTCCTAATCTCCACAGTCAAATCACTGATATACGCCATATTTATGGCAGTGCTATTGAAGAAAACAGGCATCGGAGGGGCTTACTGCAACTCTGAGTCTTTGAGTCTCTACGCTTAACCATAAAGCTTACGATGCACACATTACACTTGTAAATACTTGTATCCCACGCAATTCTTTGGCGTTTATTAAAATAGCCAACCAGGTAAATATGCAACGTTTAATAAAGCAGCAGCTTGCGTGCATGTCGAAAGCAACCGCTTACGTGCATCTCTGAGGCTCCAACAACCTCTTGCTACCGCTTGCACACACAAACACCTTGTCGCTCATAAGTTTCAAACCCAAAACAAAGAGCTTCTTGAATCTCACGCAATTCAGACAAAATATTGAGCGATAATTTATACAAGTATTACTTATCTTCAAGATTTGTTCAGACCGAACATCTCCTCTTCATGGTATTTGTAGTCGTGCGCTCCGCAGCTCTGATACCATGTTGAACGGGAGACGAGACACGAGATGAGAAGAGACAGAGATGACACCATCATATGAAAACCCCAAAAGTGTGTCTACTGATCACACGAGATGCGTTTATATAGAGGGGACCAGGGTGCTATATATAGAGATACTATATATAGCTCAACACGTGTGACGTGCGCGTGTATGTGTGGATATGTGAGTGTGCCTATGCATGTGGGTGTATTTATGTACTTGTGTTTATGGGGGTGTGTGTGGGTGTATAGGTGTGTGGGTGTATATGGCAAGGTGTGCGTGGGAACGGGGTGGTATAAGTTATATATATATATATATATATATATATTGTAAATTTTGGTGCCTCCTGTGCAGAGAGAGGGAGGACGATAATGGGAGAGCGAGAGGGAGCGGGTGCTTTATGGGGGGAGAAGAGGGTGTGTGGGAGTGTGTGTGTGTGTGTGTGGTTGGGAGGTTATGAGAGAGAGAGTGATGTTGTTTACTGTGCGTGTATAGGCCGAGAGTGCGCAAGAGGAAGAGGCCGGGTGTAGTGGCTTTGAGTACAGAGCGAGAGAGGGATGGTATGGGGGGTTAGTGTGTGTGGGTATGGTGTTGATGGGGGCTTTTCACAAGCCAAGCTCCCATACCCCTCTTCTCTCGTCCCCACCCCATGAAAACCCCCTCTTAGGGAGGGAGTGATAAAAGGCATTGGAAAAAGTAAGAAAAAAATAAAGTATGATTATGTAAATATATAAGAAAGGTAAAATAGGCCACCTCATGCCTGTGGGGTAGCCCATCCCCACCTTGCCTCCTTTTTCTTCACTATTGCCCCGCCGGGTGTCCCTTTTCCTCTCCTCCACTCAAAAGGTCAACCCCCTCTCTCTTCCCCTTGTCCTTTCTCCTTTCTCTCTCCCCCTCAAGCTACCCCACCTCTCACCAATAATGCATTATAACTCACCAATAATGCACCCTAACTCACATGCAACTTACCCTATCTTCCAAAATAGTATACCCCACCCCCTCTTTCTCTCTCCTATCATATCCCAAGACCCAAATACCCCCCTCTTTCTCTCTAAAGGGCGCCATGTCTCTTGTCTTGTAGCTAAATAACCTCCCCCACAATCACACACACTCAGTTTCACTGAAAAAGGTGCCCACAGATCCATCCCCACCCGGTGGTTACCTGATTTTTCTTGTGTTCACACACATCTGCACACAGATTCACCTCTGAACACACTCCCCTCTCTCCCCTCTCTCCCCTCTTGTAATTACTTTATTCTCCATGTCACCTCTCACTTTTTTTCATCAACCCATCTCTCTCTCTTTGTCTCTCTCTCATGAGACTGCTGTTCTGGCACATATACACACAGCCAGACAAGTGGGGCCCACAGTCACATGGCCTATGTAGATAATGATTTCTTCATTTCTAAATTCTAGAATTTCTCCCCCCTCCTCCCCTATATAAAGAGGAGCCACCATCACACTAAGGACACACACCATCACCAAAGAGTACACTATGCAGTGTGTGTGCCTAGTGCACACACACACACCCACACCATCACCATCACCGCAATCACCATGCTCGTCTTGAGCATGACCTCTACACCCTTGGGCTATGGAAGATGAAGGGAAACTAAATGAAGGATGATGGCCATAACCCTCGTGCGAGTCTTCGCCATCAACTCCCACCTATCCGCCATGTGCTCTACCACGCTCTCGCTTCTCATTCCCCTACTCTATGCTTCCCATTTCATCGCCTTATTCTCTAAATAAAGCTTGAGGTTTTGTGAGTATGTTTTCTTGAAATGTTTTGCCCATGTGAGGTGTGTGGAATCGCCACCTAGTCTTGTGTTTGGAGTGAGCTTGTGTATGTGTGAAGGGTGTGCGGATTCGCCATCCTTTTGTGGTGCCTAAGTACTAAGCCGCTATACCCCCTCCCTCACTCTCTCTCTCTCTCTCTCTCTCACTTGATCTCATTCCCTTTCCTCTTCATCATTACTCCCAAGAATGCATCTCTCTTGGATGAAAACTTTGTTATGGTGGTGTGTTGTTTACATCCTAGCCGCTGAAGCTAGGTGGTGCCCCCTGTTTGCTTTACCATGACAGGCTCAAGGCGCGCCATTCGCTCCCCGGTGTTTTAGAGGCCATCGAGGTTCGGGGTTCGCTTTGCTCCCGTCAGTGTGTGTGGTGGGAGGTTATGAGAGAGAGAGAGAGAGAGAGTGATGCCGTTTACTACGCATTCGGGTTGGTCAAGAGAGCGCGCGAGAGGAAGAGAGAGAGAGAGGGGCCGGGGGCCTACGGTCTGGACATTGTAAATCTCTTGATGCTTATGAATGATTTAACCATAATCATAAGGAGTTTTTGTCCAGGAGTTTTGTAGCACAAGTGGAGTCTTTAAATCTTGCAAGCTTGATTGGACTTGAGGAGGATGTTCTTTATGAAATTGTGAGAAGGTTGCCTCATTCCGACTATTTGGAGCTCGAAAGAAAGGAGCTCCTAGTCAATTGCTACTTTTTCATAGCCTTCGACGAGCATGAAGATCTAGTTTTTATACAAACCGCTTGTGCATTGGGAATTGTAGAGCAAGTGCAATTCATTACTTGGGACGTGGTTGCTCTTCTAGATCCAGAAAATGAAGTTTTAGATATTTTTGTATATCGCCTTAGCTTTGAAGAATTTCAACCCTTCTTAGAGCTCATAAATAGTCTACCCTTTTGTTTTGATCAAACAAATTGAGACCTCATTGAAGCTTGGATAGCTGAAGAAGAAAACCTAGAGTGGTACTTTCTTACTTCTTCATTTGCAGGCGAGTGGTTCTAAATTTCTATTGTATCCCTTGTTGCAAATCGTGCTGTAATGTTTCATAATAATGGAAAGCCAACGCAAAATGTCCGGATACCCTCTTTTGTTTGGAGATCCTGGAGAGGATGCAAAATTATTTTAAGCGAATTTCAAGATGTCTTGCCGTATCAAGAGGATAGTAACTGATCAAGAACGTGTAGAAATGTTTGAGGTGGTCCTTAGGAAAGATTCTAGCACTTGGTTTGACTCTTTGCCTGAGGAAGTTAAGGGGAATTATACAGAATTTTTGAATCGTTTCAAGAAATACTTCTTTGATCCCCAAAACACTCAAAAACTATGGCAAGACATTGTTTCTCATAAGCAAAAAGACTTAGACGACTACTACTTGTACAAGCAAGAGTTTCTACGTCTTTGGGCTGTATGGGTGAGAAGTGTTGCTAACCCTGGTGATGGTGTAGAGTTCCTAATGAAGGAGAGGTTCATAGCCAGACTCTTTCCTGACCTTAAGATAAAAGTTGAGGCGGGTGCACCTGCTACCTTTGATGCAGATGAAACTAGGGCTGCTGAGAAATATAGAAAACTCAAGTGCCTAAGGGGAGAAGTTCCAATAGAAGGTCTTAGACCCAAAGGTAAGTCACAAGCATCGACATCTAGGGAGCTTCCTGAGGTAACAACTGAAGTAATCGAGAAGTTGAATGAATCTTTAAGTAGCCTTTCAATTCACCTTGCACAAGCTGTAGGTCCAAAGGGATAAGCAAAGAAGTTTGAAGGGCGAGATTCATGACCTAGGAGAGTCTTGCAATCTTGGAATTGCGGTGAGTCTAGACATGGGATGTATAATTGTCCTTGGCCCCGTGGGGAGCCAAGGAGATCTAACTTGAATTACCCAGTGATGAATGCAGGTGAACTAGTCAGCAACCACGGCTTCTACAAAGGCCATATGGAGCAAGACCACCTCCACAAGGAGTGGAAGGAGTTCCACCTTTGCCAGACCCAATTGTGCATGTGGTAGAGGTGACAAACTCAAAAGAGGTTGACATGGAAGCAAATGGCATTAAGCGTGGCCGTGGAAAAGGGAAGGAGAAAGAAGGAGTCATGTCACAAAGTGATCATGGACGAGAAAAGAAAGCAAAGGAGACCAAGGAAACTAAGAGGACTCAACGTCGTATCAATCTCCAAGACTTTCCTCTTGGACATGGTATGGCTCCATACAACCTATTGGAAGACATGAGAGGTAAGGGTCCTGATATCTCATGGCCTCAGTTTCTTGCATTATGCCCACAAGTTAGGAGGGATTTAACAAAGGCAGTTAGCACTAGGAGAAAGGTAAAAGAGAGTGTGCCTGTTGTAAAAATTGCACATGCTGAAATGAATGAGGATATTACACCTGTGCTAGATTGTTACATCAAAGGAAGATTGGTTAGGAAAGGTCTCGTGGATGGGGGTGCACAAATTTGCATCATGACAGAGGGACTCATGCAAAAACTAGGCATGCACATCCCGGAGACCCTTGAAATTAAAGTCAAGATGGCAAACAATAGCAAAGATAGGTGTGTAGGCATTTGTAAAAATGTTTTTGTACAGCCCTTTGGCATTAAGAAGGTGGTGGATTTTTATGTTATGTCTACCAAAGGAAATGGTTACCCATTTATCCTAGGGAGACCATGGCTAATGAAAATGCCAGCTTTGCAGGGTTGGGAGAGTGGAAAGCTAATTTGCAGGAATGACAATCATAAGAAGGTTGTCTTTGACATGAAGGAGCAACGCCAAGAGGAGCTCCATGAAGAATCATCTCAAAGTGAGACAGAGGAAAGCTGGACCGATAGCACTTCAGAAGGATAAAGTAGCGGCAGCATTACTGAAGATGAGCCTTCCATCGAAGTCATGGGGGTAAGGTTTAATCCAAACAACCAAGAGACCTCTTGCCCAGGTTTGGAAGAGGTAGGTTCCCAAGAGAACCAAAATGTGCAAGATAAAGGAATGTTAGAAGGTATGTTGTCTACAACACTTACAAAGGACGAAAGAGAGGAGTTCAAATGTGTGCTAAGGAAATTTCCTAGGCTTTTTGCTAAAGACTACACCGATGTGCGTGGAGTAGATACTGTTCAACAAAAAATTGAGTTGAAGCCAGAGGCCAAACCTAAGGCTCAGAAGCTACGAAGGCTAGGAGTCATCAAGGAGCAGGCTTTACTCAAGGAGGTAAGAAAGCTTCTAGCAGTTAGTAGGTTTCATTTATCGAGTGGAGAATTCAGAGTGGGTCTCTCCCGTTGTTGTCACTCCCAAGAAGAACGGCAAGTGGAGGGTGTGTGTAGATTACCGTCCACTCAATGAAGCAACAAAAAGAGATCACTTTCCCCTCCCATTTTAGGATGAGATACTAAATGAGGTAGCTGGTCATGAAAAGTACACTGTGTGTGATGGCTACTCGGGTTACTTTCAAATAGGTATCTCATTGGAAGATCAGTTGAAAACAACCTTCATCACTCCTTGGGGTTGTTATGCTTTTAGAGTCATGCCATTTGGTTTGACAAATGCTCCTGCAACATTCCAACGTTTCATGAACATGGTGTTTCAAGCATTCTTTGGAAAGTCAATTAGGGTGTTCATTGATGATTTCTGCATTTATAGCTCAAAATCATTGCATCTACAAAGGGTAGAAGAAGGTTTAAAGAAGCTCTACGACATGGGAGGTCAACTCAACCCCGACAAGTGTCACATAGGTGAGGATGAAGTGATCTTGCTTGGTGATAAGGTTTCCTATAAAGGCATTGAGGTGGATACTTCAAAGGCAAAGGCTCTTATTGAGATCCCATCACCCAATAATCTCAAAGAGGTCATCTCATTCATTCAAAAGGTGAAGTATATGTCACGCTTTATTCACTTAGCTTCGGAGTTGCTTCATCCTTTGCAAAAGTTGACACAACAAGTAGAATTTGCATGGTCTTATGAGCTTGAATAGTACTTTTGTAACATTAAAGTCATTTTGTCAGAGCTACCAATACTCATGCCTCCTTGTTGGGAGTACACATTCTTTGTTAGCTCTAGTGTTGGGAAGGAAACAATTGGTGCAGTTTTATTACAACAAGATCCCCACAGTACCAGGATGCGATCCATCTACTTTGCTAGTAGGGTCATGAATGCTTTGGAGAGAGGCTACACGGAGGCAGAACTCATGATGCTTTCTCTCATGTTTGCGGTGAGAAAGTTTAGATCCTACTTGCTACCAAAACCTTTTGTAATTCTCACTGCAGAAAATTTGTTTCCTTGGGTATCATCTCAAATGAATCTTAGCACTAGGATCTCAAAGTGGATTATGGAATTGCAAGAGTTCCAATACTCTTTAAAGGTAGAAGATAGTGTGCATGCACAATTGGCAGGGATCCTTACTTATAGGGTACATGAGAAGGAGATTAAGGTGCCTGAAGTAAAGACCCTACCATTGCCACCACCTAAAATTATTCCTAATGCTTTTACCTTGTTCTTTGATGGAGCTTTTCGACGAGCCACAGGAAAAGCAGGGGGAGGGCTAGTGTTGCTCAACCCAAGTGGGGAGGTGGTCATGAAAGAGAAGGTCAATCTACCAGGTTCAACTAGCAACAATAAAGCAGAATACGACACACTACTTCATGGTTTAAAGATATGCATTGGCCAAGGTATACAACGTCTCATGGTAAAAGGGGATGCACTTCTCATTGTGAAGCAAATTTTAGGCATTTGTGCATGCAAGAATGAAAGCTTAAGGACAAAAGTTCATGCCATTCGTAGGATGTTTAATCAATTTGAAGAAGTGCAACTATATCATATTCCTAGGAAATAAAATGAAGATGCTGATTTACTTGCACAACAAGCAGTTACATGTGTTGAGAAAGAAGTGCAGGTCATCATGGTGGCAACAACTGTCAAGCTACCAAAATAACAGGGATTGGAGTCATTGACTCCCATTATTAGCTACATTTTGGAGGGTGAGTTTCCACAAGACTTCGCGAAGGCTCAGAAGAGGAGACTCATGAAAAAGGCAAGTGCGTATCTCTTTTTAGAAGGATCCCTCTATCAAAGAGGGAAGGATCAAGTGTGCAGAAGAGTACCAACTATCAAGGAGATTCCAGCCATTCTAAAAGGTTTGCATGAAGAAGCGTGTGGTGGTCATTTTGCATAGGAACTCACTGCAAAAAAGATTTTGCTTGCCGTATATGTTTGGCCAAGCTTGCACATTGATGTTCAACATTGGTGTAAAAGCTATCACAATTGTCAGATTAATGGAAACAAGCATATGTTACATGGTCCACGTCAGTTAATCCTTGCAAATGGTCCATTTGAAAAATGGGGCATTGATGCTATGGGTCCATTGCCTAGGACTAAAAATGGGAAATCGTATATCTTGGTGGCCATAGACTACATGACGAGATGGGTAGAAGCTCAAAGTGTGGCAAGAGTAAATGAGAGGACAGTGAGCAAATTTGTCTACACTCACATTTGTTGTAGATCTGGCATACCTTTGGAGATTGTTTCTGATAATGGTCCAGGGTTTAGAAAGGGCTTGCTCACAGAAGTCTGTGAAGAACTTCACATTCTACATCATCATAGTACACCCTACTATCCCAATCCAATGGTTTGGTAGAAAAAGCTAATGGTGTCATTGCAGGAATCATTAGAAAGATGGTGAAAAACAAGACAAAGTTGTGGGATGACTTTTTGGATGGTGCCTTGTGGGCGTATCGAACCACATATAGGGAAGCCCAACATTCCAACAATGCGACTTCATGGCAAAGCAGCACAAGATGATCAAGAAGCATGGATGGATCGAATTCTTACCTTAGCTGAGCTTGAGTGGAAAAGAGAAGCAGCATACGAGTGCTACAAGAGGAAAGCTACGCAGGCGAAGGAGAAGCTTGACAAGAAACTAAAGGACAAAGGCATCAATGAAGGAGATCTTGTGCTAAGGTATGACAACCGACTCGATAATTGTTTTGATGCCAAATTTGAAACTAGATGGCAGGGGCCATACATAGTTAAGAAGGCTTTCAATTCAAGTTACTATCAACTTATGGACTTGAATGGGAAAGAGCACTCTAGGAAGGTAAATGGTTATCGCTTGAAGCCCTATTTGAGTCGCCTTCTACCAAAGGATCTACCAAAGATTTGTCAAAGGGCAGCTATCTCATGTAAGTATTGTTACATGAAGCATGAGTGTAACTCCAGTCAAAATTCTGACGGGCCAAACAATGAAAGATCTCGTCAAGGACTCTGAAGCACTCTCTTTGGAAAATATGCTCTAAGATGGTACATGAATATACCATCATCCTGGGGGAGGGCTAATGATAGCCATTTTTGGGCTCTCCGTAATTGCCATAGTGAGTTAACCCACCCTACCAAAATCATCCAAACACTGTGGCTATCCCTACAATTTCACTGTATATAGGTGTGTGTGAGTTAGGGGACTTTTCCCATATCTTCTTAAAAACCCTTAATTAGCTAGTCACTGGGCTAGTTGAGCCAAAAAAATAATTATCTTATGACCCATTTGTGTGTAAATATTTCATTGTATATAGGGCCTAAATAAAAGGATTTTTCATAATTATTTTGGTATTTATTTAAATATTTCTACCTATGGTGTGTTATTTATGCTATGTACATTGACTCACCATTACCATTTTTTTTAAAACCATTTTGCATACTCTTTATTCCATATAAAAATAATTTCATGCAAGCTTCTCTTATTTTTGGTGTAACTCCATCCCAACAAAAATCCAAAAAAACTAGTTCTGTTTATGTGTATATTTTTTCACTATTGTGATTTTTTCCTTCCTACATCTATTCTCTATTACTCTTATAAATTAGACCACCAAGAATATTCATCTTTTTATGGTAGACTTATAATGAGAGAGATTTATTTTGACCCCTTTATATTTTTTCCACCTATATTATTTATATTTGACATATACATATTTTTTTTAGACCCCTCAATATTTGATTTTCTTAGTTGTACTATTCACTTATATCATGATCTCAACAATATCTTCAATGATAGACCTACCAAATAAGGTCAAGGGTATGTGGCATGCATGCATGCACCATGGGGATGTCACTCTTGGAGGTATTCAAAAGAATCATCCAAAGAAGGACCTCACAAGGACTTTGTGCAGTGGAAAAAGCAGTCAGTTTTGCTGAATTTTTAAAGATCACATGCTCCTCGAATTTGAAAAGGTGATACAAACAAAAGTTGTAGCTCATGAGTTGAACTTTTACCTCAAATTTTGTTCATATTTTTTTGAGCTACGAGCTGTGAGCTATGATTTTATTGGTGGACCCCAGTTTGCCCATGCTATGCAGCCACACTCCCTCTTCCACTTTATCATTTTCCTCTTTCACATACACTTCTCCACTCATCATCCCTACCTCTCTCACCACTCCTCTCTGCACCCTACTCACCTTCTTCTCAACCCTGAAGAATAAGAGAAACCATGGTGAACTCATGTCTCCCACACACACTTCCATTCCAAAATTGACCACCTAGTCTCATTTTTCCTCATCCATATTACCCATATCTATCAAAAAAACCACAAAATTCAGCCTCTTCTCTTGAAAGACAGCATCATGGTGATTGATTACTCATGTTCACTTACCTTGGCGTCCAAGGAAGGTCAAGAGTGAAGAAAAAACTTACCATCAAAGCTAGTGGACCGTCAACAAGTGTCAAAATTGACCCTACTCAAGACACTTGGAGCATCAACATTGTAAGAAATCCATGTTTTCTTACCTATTAAGAGTTTTTTCTTCCTTATTTGTATCCTACATGGATACTCCCATTGTAAATATCCAAATCCATTTTTAAATCAATAAAAATACTAACTCTACTAATTTACTAACACTAACCTACTATGAAAAGTCCTATCACCTCCACTTATCTCCTCTCTCTCTTCTTCATCTATCCACACCAACTTCTTGATAATTCCAAGAAAAAGAAATTAGATAAGTGCTGAAAATCTAACCCAATCATGGTTAGAGGAGTAACCCTAGCCTTCAAAATTTCTATAAAAGGAGGGTGTAGCTAGCACAAATGGGGGAGCCATAAGTAAGAGCACTATGCTATAGCTTGAGAATCCAAGCTCAACCTCTCCAGAAGGATCTCTTGAGTGGAAGCTCATTGTCTTATGTATATGCATGTGTTGTATTAGGGGTGATTAGCAAGGGAACTCTATGCCATTGTAAGAGAGAGTGATCATTCAATTGAGAGTAGAAAATCTATCATTTCTCCTACTAGTGTAATCCCAACATTTGTTGAATCAAGGAGGGTGGATTTGGATTAAGCTTGGATACTTTGTCTCTCTTCCAATGTGAAGTAATGGACAACAATGATGTGTAAGTGTCTTGGTGTTTTTTTTTAAAGTTCTTGATAGCTTGTCTCTGGGTGTTGTCATCAATTTAGCCATAAATCCCACATATTGTAAGAGGGCGAGAGGGTGGAGAGGACTCCCCTGGCTTGAAGACAGTGATTGGGGTGGCTTTTCTTGTGATGTGTTGTGGTGTAATTTACTCAAGCTGTGTTGAACAAATACTAATCTCACTTTCATTTGTCATGACAAATTTGTAAGAAGGTATTAGTGCAACAATCACCCCCTCCCCCTTCCCTCTTTTTCTTACATATATAATTGTGTTTGCTTGATCATTGTCGATACATTTCAAATCATCCCAAGCACTCTCTCTCTCTCTCTCTCTCTCTCTCTCTCTCTCTCTCTCTCTCAGTGCAGCCGTTTTTTGACATAGTAGACAGCAGTCCACTCTTTTGATCATAACTTCTTCATTAGAACTCCGATTTGGGTGATCTATAGCCTCAATCGAAGAGCACGAAGTCCTCTACGCATTGATATAAAGACAGAAATTTTCAGAGTTATGGAAGGCGTTTTTGTAGCAGCATTTCCGAAGTGAACAGGTTCAACAAAATTGATTCTCGTCTCCTATTTTACATACAATGTCTTCCGGCACTCGCAAGGGTTCTTCTTCTTCAACAAGGTCCACAACCATTGTGGAAAATGATCCAAAATCTTCTAAGTGTGGAGATAGCAACACAACCACCCAACCAACGACATCGGAAACCATGATCATGGCGTAGTTGGTATCATTGCAAGAGACCGTAAACAAACAAGGCGAAGACTTACTAGCACTTGCAATGGAGAATGGCACACTAAGGGTACTTGTGGTTGAGAATGAGAATCTCAAGAGGACACTTGAGATGCGAACAACACATTTGATGCAACTTGAAGAGGAAGTCAAGGAATGTAAACGCTCTCTTGTGGACTTGAATGCTTTGAAGGAGCAGATGAGCAAAGTAGAGCATGACCATGTATTGAAAGAGGAGAAATTTGACACTATGAGCCGGGATGTATGCGACATGAAAAATGTATGCACAAACAAGTCTTGGGCTGATGTATGTGGTAGCAATGTGGTTTCTAATTCCTCACTCATGCAAGCTATGGTTCAAACAAAGAATGTTGAGAATGTAGATGTGGAGGAGTTGAAGGAACGGGAGCGATGTTCCAAGAACATTGTTATTCCTGGAATTCCCGAAGAGAAGTTAGAGACACCTCCTTCTCTTGCCATTGTTATTGAAGATTTCTTCAAAACCCACTTTGGCATGTTCGGAGTTATGGTCTATGGAGCACATAGAGTGGGGAAGCAAGGAGCTCCTCACTCGGGAGAATGGCCAATTGTATGCACCATGCCGGATGAGACCAAGCGAAAGATTATCCTTGATAATAGTTGGATCTATTTGAGGAATACAAAATGTTTTGTATGTGAAGATCGCACTATTAAGCAACAAAATATGCGTCGCAAGGCATATGAGGAAAAGAATAATAAAAACAAGGAAATCTCTCATGAAGAAAATGTGCCCAAGGAGGAGGCAAGTCTCTCAAGAACATAGGGATGCGTGACCTATGAGACCGAGTTACAATTGAAAATATGCTTTTGGAATTGTAATGGATACCCATGGAATGCGGGGGTTGGCATTGATGAACTAACAAGCAAAGCCGATGTTGTACTTCTTGTTGAAACTTGGGAGCATGATACACAAAGGATTAACAGCTTGGAGGATTACAATGTACATTCATTGATGTGGTCAAAGAATCTCAAGCAACGAAGAGGACAAGGAGGGTTAGCATGTATGGTTAAGAAAGGATTGGAAGATTTTGTATCAATTGTGAAAGATGACAAGTACAAACGTTAGGTATGGCTGAAAATTATGACACCAAAAAGAGCACCCATTTTAGTAGCCGGTTGCAACATTCCTCATCATGATTCTCCCTTTTATGCTTGCATGGATAGAGATCAACCATTTTCTGATTTGGAAGAGGACATTGCTTATTTCAAAGGTGAAGGTGATGTTATTGTATTTGGGGATATGAATGCTCGCACAAAAACATTCCAACATGATACTCAACAATTTGATATGCCATACATTTCAAGGGAGTTGGAGGAAGTTCACTTGTATGATCGTACTTCAATGGATGAGAAAGAGCCCGATCACTATGGAAAGTTACTTTTACACATGTGTAATAGCACGGGTATGCTCATTGGCAATGGTGTATCTTTGTGGAGTGGAACCAATGGATTTACATGTAGAAGACATAATAGGGATAGTGTGATTGACTATATGCTACTCTCTGAAGCCATCATGTATCGCATAAAGAGTTTTATGTTTGGTCAATGGACCCCGGAATCCGACCATCGCACCTTATGTATTGACCTTTCATGTGGAGAAGCAACTAAGCATGATAATCTCAGCCAAAGGAAAGAGAAGTTATCACTATGTATGGATTTCAAATGGGCACCAATGTACATTGAAATGGTTGAGCAAAAATTATGGATGACAAAGCTTCAATGTGATGCACCATTGGAAACTAAATGGGAAGCTTTCAAGAAAGCTATTTGTTCTTGTGCGGAAGAATGCTTTTCCATAAAGCATCTCCATGGTATCAACAAAGATAGATCACTCAAAAGGTGGTTTGATAAAGAATGTTAAGATGCTCGAAAGTCCTTGATAAAGCTTGATGCAACTATGGACAAAGACAACTATCAAAGTCATTTGCATACATACAAGGCATTGATTCAAAAGAAGAGAAGAAGATGGGAAGTAAAGCAACAAGAATTTCAAGTCCAAGAAAAGGCACATGCATGTGGAAGATTTTGGAGAAACTTGAGAGGCAAGCGGGTTGAGAATTTTGGTAACTTGAGTGTAGTGGATATGTACACACATTGTAGGAAATTATATGAGCAAGAAAATACTGAAAAAATGCCATTTTATGGTTCACTCCCATGTATGCCGTCTTTTTTTACTATTGAGGATGTATGCGGTGGGCTTGAAAAGTTGGCCACTCGCAAAGCGGGAGATCTTCAAGGTATCAAGCCAGAGATGATCAAATGGATGGGAGATTTTACCCATGAGTGGATGTGTGATATGTTCAACCTTGCACTTCAACATGGTATGCCTTATGATTGGAGTACTAATTGGGTTAAGTCTTTGCATAAAGGAGGGGATGTAAAGAATGTAATCAACTACTGGACTATAATGATTGGGTCTCTTATGGCAAAGTTATTTGGGTGCATAATGGAGATGAAATTGAGTGATTGGGCTGAAGATAATGACAAGCGTGCAAAGGGACAAGCGGGTTTTCGTCGATGCCATAGCACCATTGATCATTTTGTCACTCTTCGTGTTCTCATGGAGGAAAGTCAGTTGAAAGGCAAGCGATTGTATTGTTGTTTTGTGGACTTTAAGAAAGCCTTTGATATGATTCCACGTAACAATTTGTGGAGAAGGATGGAAGAACTCCAAGTGCGAAGTGAGTTTATGCTTGCGGTTTCTCGAATCTATGAGAAGGTGATTTGTCAATTGTGCATGGGAAGAGAAATTTCAGAAATTTTTGTAAGCACTATTGGGGTTAAACAAGGATGTCCATTGTCACCAACTCTCTTTGGTCTATGCATCGATCAATTGGAACAAATGGTAGTTGACTTTATGCAAGAAGAAGACATCGAAGAGGTCACTATTTGCAATGCGGTAATCATGCTTTTGTTGTATGCGGATGATGTAGTGCTTCTAGCACACACTTTAGAAGATGCACAAAAGCTTATGGTTGTCCTTGAGAACTTTTGCTTGCATAGTGGGCTGATTGTAAATGAATCCAAAACAAAGGTTATGCTTGTGAAAACCAACCATAAGGAGAAGCCATGCATTGTGTACAACAACGAGACACTTGAAGTTGTTGAGAGCTTTAAGTACCTTGGCCTTGAGGTTCCATCCAATCACAAGTGGCATGAATGTGCTATGCGTCGTTTGGAAGCGGGAAAGAGAGCATATTATGCATTTGAGAACATGTGTAATGCGGGAAACATCAAGTGTTGGGTTCTCAAGAAGTATCTTTTTGATGCATTGGTGACACCGGTTCTTCTTTATGGAGTTGAAGTGTGGGGTGGGAGCATCTCAAAGTCTACTTGGAAAGAGTTTGAGAATGTCCAAAAGCGTTTTCTTACAAACTTTCTCCAAGTTAAGACACAAACACCATATATGCTCCTACTTCTTGAGTCGGGATCTCTTCCAATTGAGGTTATGGGCATCGAAAGGGTTGTGGAGTACATGATAAAGATGCGTCAAAACCCCTCACATCGACTTCCTACAATTGCATGGGAAGCAAGCAAAAAAGTTCAAAAGACGCATAAAAGCAAGATCTTGAGCACGGGATGGATGCAAGACATAAAGAAGTGGTTTGGGAGATGGGATGCATTACACTTGCTACATGATGCTTCAATTGACTCTCAAGTGAATGAAGCTTTTCTACAACGCCAATGTATTACGGCTTGGGAGAAATCCGGTGGGTCACGCTTCATACATTACACCACCTATATTGCCCCCAACTACAAAACCATGTTCTTCGCTGAGAGAGGAAACCGTACTCACACTTACATGCTTGAGCCTATTCCCTTGTCCGTGATATGCACTATCGCAGCAATTCGGCTTAGCTCCCATTTCCTTCGATGCGAGATAGGGTGTTGGGGCAATGGAGAAGAGTCAAATCGATTGTGCACATTATGCTCACTGCAAGTTCGAGAGTCTGAGTACCACACACTACTAGAGTGCTCAGATTTTGATCACATCCGAACTTGCTTCTCTCACATTTTCAGCCATAACTTAGACCTACACACTTTCCTCTCCCAGCCAAAGTGTGGGCTCTCCATTGCGACTCTCATCACTACAATTTTGGAGCATCGAGAGTCACTCATCAGCCGTACACATACTACATCACATGTAACTTTGGTCCCATAGGTCATATTTGACCTCCGAGGACGATAATAAAATCTATCTATCTCTCTCTCTCTCTCTCTCTCTCTCTCTCTCTCTCTCTCTCTCTCTCTCTCTCTCTCTCTCTTACATACACGTCTTAGTTGCGGGTTTGTTTTTTTTTCCAACCCCAACCCAATTGAGCAGCACGGGAGCCTAGAAAAGTGATTAGAGGCCACTCTTCTTGTTGCCCGCCCCAGACCGCCTCAGTAGTTTTGTTGGTTATAGTGGCCCTTGCTGTCATGTAGTAGGGACACTAATGTAAGCTCACAGGACATTTATGACAATTTGTTGCCTCTTTTCAGTGGGAAGTTTGAATGTAAATTACAATGAGGCAAATGTACAGCCTATGGGGTTTCCAAAAATGTTATAGATCAGCCTATTACTGATGCAGATATACATGATGTACTTGATGAGGAAAGGGCTGAAAATGAGAAGGCTAGAGGTATGCTAAAATGGATGGTGAGTACATTGCGTGACAATAAATTGGATGCACGTTTGTCTAGTCATACTTGTTTAGGCTCTAGCCATCCATCTTATGCATCAGATTGTTATGCTTTGGCTGTGTCTAGCTTACATGATATTGAGGAACCTCTATCTTTTGATGAAGCACAAAATTCAAAAAATTGGATGGCTACCATGCAATCAAGCTATGATGCACTTATAAAAAATGACACATGGACTTTATGTGATTTTACTCCTGGAAAAAAGGCCATTGGTACGAAGTGGGTTTACAAGTTGAAATGCAAGCCTGATGGTGAGATTGATCGCCATAAGGCTCAACTTGTTGCAAAGGGTTATGCAGAACAAAAAGGCATAGATTATGAAGATACTTTTTCTCCCACTTGTCGTATGACTACTGTGCATTTTTGATGTGCATTGGCAGCTCATTTTGGTTGGGATGTACATCTATTAGACATTGTTACTCCTTTCTTGAATGGTGAAATATTTGAGGAAGTTTATGTAACGCAGCCTCACGGTTTTGTCATGAAAGGAGAAGAAGACAAAGTGTGCAGATGTAAGAAGACTTTGTATGGGTTGAAGCAATCTCCTCGTGCTTGGTATGAGAAGGCTGACACTCATTTGGTCAAATGAGAATTTCGTAACAGTCCAATAGAAAGCACATTGTATGTAAAGCGTGAGGGTGATGTACTTCTCATTGTGGTTCTTTACGTAGATGATTTGCTGATCACTGGACCAAATAAGAGACATATTGCTGAATTTAAGGCTGATTTGAATGCTACTTTTAAGATGAAATATTTGGGGATGCTGCATCATTACTTGGGCATATAGTTTAAGCAGTGTGATGGTGGTATTTCCATGTGTCAGAAAAGTTACATAAAGACATTGCTATGTAAATTTGGACTTGAGGATTGCAAAACTATTGCCACTCCCATGGAAACAGGTTTGAAATTGAGTCTTTGTGATGCTAGTGATCTTGCTGACGTCACTCTTTACCAAACTGCTATTGGCTGCCTCATTTATGTATGCAACACGAGATCGGTTATTTAGTTTGCAGTCTCACAGGTCAGCAGATTTATGCATAGCCCAGGGTCTAAGCATTGGCAGGCTATCAAGAGGATTTTCTGCTACCTTAGTGGCACTTTATATCTTGGCTTGTTTTATCCCAAGGGGGGATCATTATAGCCAGACTTACATGCTTTTTTGGACTCAGATTGGGCTGGTTGTTTTGAAACACAAGCATTCACAGGTGGTTTTTGTTTCATGCTTGGCAGTTCATGCATATCATGAATGAGCAAGAAGAAACCTACTGTGGCCACTTCTAGTTGTGAGGCTGAGTACAGGGCAGTCTTCACAGCTACGGTTGAGTGTGTATGGCTCAGCCGCCTTATGGCTCATTTGGGTGTTGGACAGGACACTGCCAACACTATCTACACTGATAGTTAGAGTGCATTGGAAATTGCGAGGGACCTAGTTTTTCATGCTCGCACAAAGCATATTGAGGTGCATTACCACTATGTCAGGGAGAAGCTCTCAATAGGAGAGGTCAACTTTGCTTATGTGCCAACACAGGACAACCTTGTAGATCTTTTCACAAAGGCATTGTCTCATGAGAAGCTCGAAGCTTTCCACAAATCTTTGGGCTTACTCCCCTTTGTGGACTAATCAAGTTCTAAAGGCATGGAACTTCCCTTTACTCATGTGTGCCAGCTCTCATTCACCGCATCACTCCAGGGGGGATTTGTTACCATATACATGTGGTAGTGATGTGTGTGAACACACTAGAACCGCTGGGGTACCTTTTTCCTCTTTAGGAGGTTTTTCCCCTCGTGCATTATATATATGCCCATCACTCTAGGGCTATCTATATTTCCATTGCACACTAAGGTATACACTGTCAGTTGTGTGCCTTGAGCTTCCTTCCTCTTCTCCAAGCTGTGTGCATTTCTCTGCAACCAACAAGTTTCTCTTTCATTAGAAAAATCAAAGCTATCAACATTCATTTCAATCTCTTTTCCCTTGTCAGCCATAGTAGCAAATTTTAGGTGTAAATTTTTACTTGTACTTTGGCACTTCAAGCCCTAGTTGCAGCTCCTATTTAACTTCAAAGATAAGCACTCCAGCATCTATACCCGTGGCTCAAATATTATTAATTGCAAGGAATAAAAGAGAGGGTTCAACAGAGCCAAGATAGCATCGGTTCCTGTCAAACTTCTAATAGCTTAATAATGTTTAAGCCATAGGCAAGCTCCATAGGACTCCATTATTAAGACCATAGCTCTCGATGGTATCCCTGTTAACTGTAGGTATGCTTCAAGGATGAGAAATCCCTATTCTACTTACTCTTTTGCAATAAATAACACCAACCATTTGTAGAAATCTTGACAACCTTTCTTCTTGAACAAGAAAAGAGAAACCAATAGCTTTGATACCAATGTAACATTTAACGCACTAGTAACTTGTGTGTAGCGGAAATTGATAACATGGTGAGCATTTCATTAAGAACAAGTTACTAATGAGCATAGAGAGAGTACTTAATTTAAGAAAGCAACACAAAAATTTACACCTAGCTAATTTGGCATTGACAATACTTGAAAAGAGAGAGAAGAAAACCAAATGACAACACTTGAGGGCCGGATATACATGGAGTCGGTTCCCCCTCCATAAAGGCTTTGTATTATAGCTTTGTACATCAAAGGAGACTTTTGTACAATACAATTCTTGTGTTCCTTGACACAACTTGTTGGTGCATTGAACATGGAAGCTTCATGCACCAAGTTATGCTTCAAAAATACACCTAGTGTCCCTAGCCTCAATCCCAAGACCTCACACACCTTCGAAAATGGTGAGAGCTAGCAGGGAATGAGTATAGATTGAGAGGAAGAAGAGGTATCTTATGAGAAAGAATTATTCTCCTCACATAATCACTCTAATAGCATAACTTAGCTTAGTAATTAGCATGGTAGAGGAGCTGAGCATGACATTGAAGCTTGGCTCTTGGTTGGATTTTCATTCCATAGCGAAGAGCTGTCGGTGTACTTTCCCATATTAAATGATCATCTTAACATGAGAAAATCATTTGAGAGTTTTAGATATTAGCTTTGATGACACGTTCCATCTCTCTGCAACTTGCAAATAGAAACTGGAAAGCAGAGCGAGAGAGATTTTCCATGGGCTGCCATAGAATGCATATCTTCTACTTGCCCTCCCTAGAATAAAGCCATGGATATCTTCTTCAAGTGTCAAACTTGTGAACGACTCTTGAAGTGCATGTCAGTGTTGAGATTATATGTGAAGCTACTCAATATATGGCTTCTCTATATATGGCACCCAGGTCCCCTCTATATATACATCATCATGTTGAGAGAGAGAGAGAGATCACAGAAATAGAACCCCGAAGTGTGTAGAATACACACATGAGATGATGTATATATAGAGGGGACCTGGGTGCCATATATAGAGAAGCCATATATTGAGTAGCTTCACATATAAGCTCAACAGTCAGTGCCACAAGATCAAAACAAAAGGAATTTTTTAAGCAATGTACTCACCCACCTTGAGAGTGGCAAGCAAAATTATCTCTCAACCCGACCTAATGCTTTTGATCGTTCTCTCTGTCTAAACGGTGCCCATAGAGATGATAGAGGTAGCAATGTAAATAAAGATAATGTAATATCAATAATCTTAGGAAGGAACTGGATAGGGCAAGGTTTGAAGGGTTTGGAAATTGGTGCAAGTATAAAGGTGGATTCTTCTAGAGTAAGGAGAGTGTATTTGATGGTGATGGAGTAGAGTAATGAGGCGACGTAGTTGTGTGGTGGTATGGTGATGGGCTGATAAGTGGATTGGTCATTGAGTTGCCTGAGGGCCTCCTGGTCATACCACTCTCTAGAGAGGATGGTGAGGCCTAGGTTTTTATCGGCCGGTTTAATGATTATGGAGGAGTCCTGAGAAAGGGTTTTAAGTGCTTGTTTGACAAAATTAGGAAATTTAGATCGTGAAGCATTATAGCCTGAAAGTGTACAAATTAGATTTAGGTAGTTTTGAAGTGTGATGTTTTCTAAATGGGGGTTCAGGGAGGGGGGCATCCAAGAGGGGTTAGGGGATTTGAAGTGGGAAGGTGTGTTGGAAGGTGAATTATGAAAGAACTCTTTGAGTTGAAGGCTCCTAGCCAAGGCTTCGTGGGCTTGGAGGATGAGCTTGGGTGGGGGGTTGGAGGGCGGGGGGATGTATTTAAGCCCTAAGTCTAAGAATTTAATTCCGTTAAAAGAGAGGGGACGGGTGGTTAGGTTATGTATAAAATTAGAGGTAGGGTTAGTAACAAGTGAGTGTGAGGGAAGCTTACCAAAGAGCATGAGTTGGTAAGCGTGCGGATTAGAGAGGGGAAGCCAGAAAGTTTGCCTAATTATTCTTATTTTCTTCATGTACTCATGGATAGGAGTGGGGGGGATTTGTGTGGGAGATGTTAAGGAAGAGAGGGAGAAGCCAGTCCAAAGGTTTGGGAGGAGGGGGGGCTTGCTAGAAAGCAAGTGAATCCAAGACAAAGGATGTGAAGGCCCTAATCCCTCCTCCCTCTCCCTTTTTCCGACTCCTTGCCATTGCGGTTGTCCTCACAGTTGCCATCAAGGTTTTCATTGCGGTTGCCATCATTAAAGCCATTGCGGTTGCCATCATTGTAGCCATCTCGGTTGCGAACGCCAAAACGGTTGTTATCACGATTGAGGTTTAGGTTTAGGTTGGCGGGTTTGTTGTATTTTGAAGGTTTGGTAAACTTGTTGTAGGGGAAAGGTTTGGCGATGGAAGGATGAGGGATTTTAGGTGAGAATAGGTTGTGAATGTGATTGAGAGGATATTTAGGGGCTATAGTATGCTCTTTGGGTGTGGGGTGCTTAAAATGTTTTTTAGAAGGTGGGGAGCATGGTGGAGAGGGGAATAGTGGGTTTGTGGAAGATTGGTTAAGAGATTTGGTAGGGGATAATAAGGAGTGTGCAGGATGGGAGGAATTGGAAATTCTTTGGATGGTTTGGGGGTATGGTGGGAGGATCTAGGGGGGCAAAAAGGGGCTTTGGAGGGAGGATGGTGACTTGAAGTTTTGGAGTACCGGGGATTGGTGGAAGTTACAATAGTAGGGGGTTTGGCAAACGGGAGAGATTTTAAATGTTTATGGACTTCAAGTTCCACAAGCTCTTTGATAGTTTTCTCCTTAGGGAGGTGTAGGATTCCCTCCTTCATCGTAGCAATAGAGCGTTTCCTAGATTTGTACGCTTCTTATTCTTTTGAGGAGGCCAAGTGAGAGTTAACGATAAAGGATTGTTGAAGCGAGTATTCCTTCCAAACCTTTAGGTATTGGTGCCAATCGCAAGAGGCTAAGCGGGGCAAGGTAATACAAGAGAGTTTTTTCACAAGATCGGTGAGGCGGATTTCTACTTCGAGGTGATATCCTTCAACTTTAGTTTGTAGGTTTTGCACTAGAAGCTTTTGCGTTTGGGTAAGGGCTAGAGTACAATCCATTTGATATTGGATTGTAAGGGCGGTGAACTTGGCATTAAGGAGAGCTTGGGCTTGGGTATCTTCCAAATGTAAGCGTGGTGGTTTCATGTTGAGGCTATTGGGATTGGCATTGTTTTTATGAAGTTCTACCAAGTGAGTGGCGTATAAGGAGGCTTTGGTTAGCTTTAGATGTAAATTCTTGAATTCAACTAGTGAGAGGTTGATGATGTCTTCAAACTCTTTGGGTTTTGTAGGGGAAAGGGGGTGTGATATTGGTGAAGCGGAGGTGAGGGCCTTGGGTGAAGAGGAGGGGGTGATCCTTGTAGTTGGTGGTGGTGGGTGAGAGGAAGGGCTCAACCCATTAGGTGAGGAGGATTGGCGTTGGATGGTGGAGAGGGTGATGCGAAGGTTGGGTTTGGTCTTCTTAGGAGGGTTATGGTTGGGTGAGCTGGGTTCATTGTCAAGATTGGGCTCGAGGCGGTTAGGTGAGTCTTCAACTCTAAGAGTAGATTGGTGAGGGTTGGGGGAGAAATCGAAGGATTCCTCCGAGAGGTAGTCGAGTTCGTCCGTGTTGTTCTTGTAGGGTTCAAGTGTGAGGTGATCCATTGAGAGATTATTCTCGACGAAGAGGTTGTTGGCGTGTGGCTCCTTGATCGGGGTAACGGAATTGTTGAGGATTGTGGTGTCGGAAGGTGTTGGCTTTGGTGAATTCATGCTTAATTGAGGTAGGATAATAGTTATTTGTGATGTCGGGGGTTAGTATGAAGCTACTAACTTGAAAAACAAGTTAAGCAAGGTGGCACGCCTCTTACACCGTGGCAGTATGGGAATAGGGCCTTAAAAACCAAGTTTAGCAAGGTGACTCGCCTCTTACACTGTGGCAATATGGGAGTATGGCCTTCAAAGTGACGAGCTATTAGTAGCACAGCTGAAAATATGAAGAGAAGCTAGTTATAGCAGAGCAAATGATGTAGCCGGGTGAGACTGGGGTTGACGGGGTGGTTGCGAGAGCGAGAGCATGCTATGGTTGCGAGAGCTGGGGAGTTGGGGAGAAGCCTCCAATGGGCAGTTTAGTTACAGGCTTTGCTACAAGCTCTGCGAGAACAACGTGGACTGCTTGTAGTTACCACAGTGTGAACTGCGTGTAGATACCACAGTGTGCAGTTGGCAGCATTTGACGAAAGTCGGCTGGTGGATTGCATGGACTGCGTGTAGCTACTCAGTGAGAACAGCATGCAGTTTGCATCTTATGACGAGAGTCCGCAGCTTATGACGATAGTCGGCTGGTGGACAGCATGTAGTTGGCATCTTATGACGAGAGTCAGCTGGTGGACAGGTGTTCCCATCGTCAGCAGGTTGAGCGAAGCCGCAGCTGGGTATTGGCGGTTATTGACGGCTGGTGGACAGGTTAACCCACTGCCAGTAAGTTGAGCGAAGCTGGGTATTGACGACTCGTGAGCATTAGCTGGGTGAGTATTTGCTGGGTTCACAATAGCTACATGGTGAGATATAGCCGGGTTTAGTAAGACAGCGAGCGGCATTAGGTGTTGTGGGGGTGGTAAGTGTGGATGAGGTGTGTGCGTAGAGGGGCAAAAGTGGCGAAAAATGTTACAGAAGCAATGAGGGCACAGCGTGTGACAGGCAAGGTGTGGGCATGGCGAGCATCGCTATAGAGCCAAGTAAGGCGCAGCGTGAAATGGCTGTGATAGGCAAGATGCAGGCTTAGACGGAGTTTGGAAAAGTAAAGAATGATAGGGGTTAGTGTAACAACAGAGGCGACTGAGGGAAAAAAATCTGCAGCGTGTGTGAGTTGGGAATAAACGAGAGTTGCCGGGGTTGCCTGAGTTTGCCTGCGGGATTAAGCCGAACCTACATATTGCAGGGTTGCCAAACTTTCATATCGCAGGGTTGCCAGGGAAATTCAAGTTGTGATGCAACATGTTAAATCGGTACGGGGGGTCGGGTGGTGGTTCCACAGTCGACAGAAAAGCCAGAGATTGGCTGTTATCCTCTTAAATGTTAGAGGCATGGAAGTGTACCTCACTAAAGTTTAGAAAGCGTAAGTTACCTTGGGATCTATGGTTTTCAAGTTGATCCTCATAAAACACATTTTAAACTTAAGAGAACGTAGGCTTTCAAGGGCATAAGGTTTTCAAGTTTGTCCTCATTCCGTTCGCATGGTTAAGTTACGGGAACAACTAAGCATCCATATCCAAACACCGGGTTTATATCGAGTTGAGGATTCGGGTTTGGGTTGAAAAGCGGAGGAAGGGAAAAAAAGTTGGACGGCGGGCGGGGGGGGGGGGGGGGGGGGGGGGTCGAAGGGATGAAGTGCTGGGGTAAAAAAGCGGAGGAAGGGAAAGCCAAAAATCGACCGGGCGGCGGGCCGGCGGGCGGACAGGCGGGCGGGGGGTATCAGAGGGATGAAGTGCGCATCGCTGATGTTTTCAAAAATAATACTATAAAAATATGCCAAGCGTGCGTAGCACTTGAATTTATGTATAAGGTAAAGATTTTTAGGATGGGGCTATGTTAAAGATTGAGAGGGGAAGTTCTCACACTCCATGGTAGATCTTTGAGAGCTTATCTATTTGCAGATGTTGTATGTGTACGATCACACAATATGATAGAGGTAGCAATCTAAATAAAGATAATGTAATATCAATATATCTTGACATGATATTCCTAAATTTTAATTCTAGTGAGAGCATAGTGCGATGGCTCTACACAGAACAAAAAAAAATCTATCTATGTTCACTTTGAGGTGAGAAAATATTTGCACGTCAAAATCGAACCTACCTAAGTAAAACTGACCTCTATTCTATTACATTTTGCAGACTAATAACCTCATGAGAGAGTATACTTTGCACACAACAAAAAACTCTAAATTATATCACTAATTCACTTCCACAAGTCAATAAATTGAGTACGTAGCAAGTGATTCCTAAAAAATAAACACCTTGTATGAGTGAAAGTTTGATCTCTACACAACATACAAAGCTTACATATTTTGAATCTAAAAAAAAGAATCTGTCATAATAACCAATATCTAATTGTCCTAAATGATTTTCTGATGTTAAACTGATTATTTAATATGGGGAAGTGCTAGGGGAGAAAAAGCTAGAATATTGGTTAAGCTGGCAGACTGGCCACAATAGGGATCCGAAGGAGGAAAAATAGGGATCCAAAGGACGGGGGGCCATCTCCAAAAGAGCAATGTGCAACAATGGGCTTTAAAGACCCTAAGGTTCAGCCCATTAAGACTTCCAAAATGCTAAGGCTCCAAAATTCAAAGGTTGAGTCCAAAGGTCAAAGCTTAGGAAAATTGGATGCTTTGTGTGTGTACAAAAAGTCTTGATGAGTCCTACATATGAGGAGGCAAGCCCTAAAAGTAGGGGATAAGAGAGAAACACACACACACACACACACTCTCACAAACTTCCTTTACACAAAGGGAATGAGGGACACATGTCAACTCCCTAGCCTAGATGCCCACAAGGTGTACTCAAATCCTATTGGATGGTCATGGAGGTGGACCAATGAGAATTATGCTAGAGTAAATCTAGATTAACTAGTTTAAAAAAACTGAATAAAATAACCAATAAGAATTAAGCTCTCTAGAAGACTATTGGACAGTCTCCCAAGGGGTCCAATGAGCATTCAGTAGCCAATGGCTTGCCTGATTCCTATTGGCCAGGAGACAAAGGGGTCTAATGAGAGTTTAGTTGCATTAATTAATTACATAAAGTTCTCACAAAAGGGAAAAGGGTGACACATGTCAGAAGGCTATCACTTATGCCTCTCAATTTTCATTGGCTAACGCTTGCATGGGCCAATGGGGTGCCTTCATGAGTAAAATGAAAGAGTGGTTGACCAAGAGAGAGAGTGGGCTAAATTTGTGAAGTCATTATCACAAACACACTCACACAATCTCATGTGTGGATCAATAAGACTCTCTCTCTCTCTCCTTCTCAAGCTTTAATGGAAATCTTATCACCTACTCCAAGCTTGTGAGAAGGGAGGCCTACACCAACAACTCTTGACTTTGTGATGCAAATCCAACCAAGGGCCAAGTTTCAATCCATGCTCATATCCTCTACCATGCTAGCTACTAAGCTATGCTATGCTACTATGAGTGATTATGTGAGGAGATGTACATCTTTCTCGAAAGACTACTCCTTCTTCCTCTCAATCTACTCTCATACCCCGCTAGCTCTCACCATCTTCGAAGGTGTGTGAGGTCTTGGGTCTAAAACCGTGAGGGAATTGATGTTGTGTTTTATAAGTGTTTTTCTTAGTGCATGAAGTTTCCATCTTCATTGCACTAGCTAGTCTTGAAGGAACACAAAGAACTGTATTGTACAATGTCTCTCTTGATGGGAGAAACCATAATACAAAGCCTTTTGGAGGGGGACTGGCCCCATGCAAATCCGGTCCTCAATTGTTGGTCAATAGCTTAATTTCTATCTCTTTTGAAATTATTGTTCTATCTAACTAGGTGTTATGATTTTTGTTGCTCTCTCCACCCAAGCACTCTTGTTATTCTCATTAGGAAGCTATTCTAATAAAATGCTCACTATATTCATCCTATTTTCCGCTACACACAAGTTACTAGACCATTAAATGCTACATTGGTATCAGAGCACAAGGTTTCTCTTTTCTTGCTCAACAAGGGAGGTCCTCAAGCTAGCTATGAATGGTTGGCATTATTAATTGCATGTGAGTAAGTAGAATAGGGATTTTTCAGCCTTGGAGTGCGCCTGCCTTCATGCAGTTAACGAGGCATCACCGTCGAGAGCTATGCTCTTAATAGTGGAATCCTATGGGGCTGGCCTCTGGCTTTTAGCCACTATTGAGCTATTAGAAGCTTGATAGGAGCCGGTGTTGTTTTGGTGTTGAACGACCCTCTCTTCTATTCGTTTCAATTAATGTTATTCGAGCCACGGGTACAATAGATTGAGTGATTTTCTAAAGGGGTGAAGAGGAGTAGCAACTAGGGCTTGAAGTGCCAAAGTACACCTAAAAGTTGTTAGAATGACTGACAATAGCAAAGAGAGTGAGATTAATGTTGATAGATTTGACTTTGCTAATGAGCAGGCTACTAATGATGCCCCTATGCTTGTTAACTACCTTGTTTCTAGAGCCATGGGCGATCCATCCCTCCAAAGTGAAGTGCAATGGAAGCTTCATGCTCATGGGATTCTCCAAGCTCCCCACCATGACAAGGGAGTACCTAGGAAGCCTCCTTGTGAGACTTCCAAAAGAGGCCTCTCTCCGACTTGGGAAGAAGAAGAGGATCCATATGAAGGGCTCAAAACATTTCTTCTTGATGATGTGCAGTTGGAAGGAACGAGAAAGAAGTGAGTCTCCTGCCACCTCGATAGAGATGGCTCCACGAAGACAGTGGGCTAAACGCTCTCCATCACCTCCTAAATGGAGAAGACCATCGCACACTTCCCCACACCATAATTCAAAGAGGTATGATAAAAAGAAAGAGAAGAAAAAGGCAAGGGTCACCCTCTTATCCATCTTCCTCACCCTCTTCCTCTTATGAAGAAAGTGATGGTATGGACAGAGAGAAGCAAGAAAAGAAAAAGGAGAGAAAGAGGTCACCCTCTTCTCCATCTTCCTCAAATTCTTCATCTTCTAAAGAGAGTGACGGTGCAACTTTTGAACCATAAAAAAGAAGAGGCCATACGAAATCCTATGCCACGTGGAAGAGGTCGTCCAAGCTCAAGAAGTTCAAAGAGGGAGGAAAGAGCATCTCTTTCCTTACCTACGTGGCACCTTTGGTGCTACGGACAAAGTCTTTGCCTTTATCCAACAATTTGATGTGGCGTTTGGAGAGATGAGGGCTTCACGGAGTCCTCTAAGCTACGCCATGTAGCCATGCACTTTCAAAAGTTTGCCAAGCAATGGTGGTCTAGCCTAGAGGCCAACGGTGAAGCTCCACGAACATGGAAAGCTTTTAGAGCTTCCATCATGAAGCAGTTTTTGGCCACCGATGCCAAAGACAAAGTACTCCCTGAATGGAGAAGCTTGAAGCTCTCTCCCTACAAATCCATTCACAAATATGTAAACAAGTTTTGGGATTTACATCTCAAAGCCACTGTCTTCAAAAAGATGGATTTTGGAGAGCAAAAGCAACAATTTTGCGCAGGCTTAATTGAAGAAACGGTGGAGTATGCAAACTCCAAAAGGCCACGCACCATATCCGCGGTTATACACCATACTATGGTGGCTTTTCAAATCAATTTCCAAACAGGGGCTAAGAGAAATGCTAAGCCCACCGAAAACAAGGGTTCCAACGAGCCTAAGGGGAAGGAAAATGTCCAAAAGTCTCCTAAGGGAAACTCCAATAACAATAAAGCTAAGGAGAAGGGAGTTTACAAAGGAAAAAACAAACTCTCTGTTGAAGATCTTGAGCATTATCGCAAGGATAACTGCTATTTCAAGTGTGGCGAGCAAGGGCATGCGTACCGCGCTTGTCCCCAAAAGAACACCCTCCATGAGCCTCCCAAAGCTACCTTGGTCAAAATCCAAGAAGAGAAAGCTCACCACAAAGGATCTCCTCTATGTCATGCTTGGGGAAAGGTAAGATAACATGATGCTTTTATTCTCTTTGACCCTGGTTCTACTCACAATTTCATATCCAAAGAGTTGGCCACCAAGCTAGGCATCCAAGCCTATGAGATAGGAGATGTCGTACCTGCAGACGGTGCTTTCAAGGGGCAAGAAGCTTCAGTCACACCCTTAATTGGGAAATTGAGGCTCCATGTCCAAAGCTATGTGGACAAAAAGGACTTATTTATCTCTCCTCTCTACCACGAGGATGTAATCCTAGGGGCACCATGGTTTGATCACATGGATGGCAATGTTAAATTCCCTAAAAGGAGAATATACTTTAGGTTTAGGGAAAAAGATATGTACATAGATGCTAAGGAAATGGGTAGCACCATACCCATTTTACATACAATCCTATGAGATGGGAGATGTCCTACCTGCAGACAGTGCCTTCAACAAGTCAATAAAGAGCTCTATTTCCATGTACATGATTTTTGTAAAATATTCTCAAAATGAACCTAATGCTTTAGCAAAATAAAATATAAACAATCACAAGGAATTAGAGTTATCCAATTTTCTCAAGGGGTTTCAAGATGTCTTTATTGATGACATCCTTTGTGAACTACCTCCTAAACAAGGCAGTGCGCTGACCATGCAATTGAACTTCTTCCAAGAATTTCACCACCTAATAAACCTCCTTATAGAGTTTCTCAGGCTCAACAAAGAGGACATTATGCGGCAAGTGCATGAGTTAGTTGAGAAGGGCATGGTTAGGCCTAGCTCATGTCCATTTTCCTCACTTGTGTTATTAGTGAAAACGAAAGATGGCACATATTGTATGTGTGTCGACTATAGATCACTAAATAGGATCACTATCAAGAATAGGTTTCCCATTCCACGGGTAGCAAACCTATTTGATAAGCTACAAGGATCGACCTACTTCAGTAGGATTGACCTAAAAAGTGGCTACCATCAAATAAGGATAGTCGATCAAGACATTTCAAAGACCGCATTTCGCACTACATTTGGTCTTTATGAATGTATTGTCATGTCTTTTCGCTTGACCAATGCACCAACCACATTCACCCTCTTGATGGAGAAGCTATTCAGGCCTCACCGAACCTTTACTGGAGTGTTCTTTGATGATATCATCATCTACTCTAATTCATTAGACGAACACAAGCAACACCTCTAGGTAATATTTCAACTCTTAAGAGAGAATAAACTTTATGTTGATCGAAAGAAAGATGAGTTTTTCTTACAAGAGATTCATTATTTAGGTCACATTATCTCTTACGCGGGCATCCAAATAGACCCATCAAAGTTAGAGGTAAGAAAGGGATGGCCTAAACCAAGGAATCTTCAAGAACTAAGCAGCTTCATAGGTATGTGTGCATATTATAGACGCTTCATAGAAAATTTCTCACAAATTGAGGGACCATTACATGACCTAACAAAGAAAAGTGTTCGGTATACATGGTCTGCTAAGGAGAACAATTCTTTTGCTAACTTAAATTTCCCAAGGCTCGATTAAGGCACACGACGGGAAAGAATCCTACGGGACACCAAAAGTACTATGCTAAGTTAGAAAAAAGGTACTATGGTCCCTTCCAGATTCTTAGGCCAATCAATGAGATGGCCTATCAACTCAAGTTTCCCAGCCATTGGCTCATACACAATGCTTTCCATGTGAGCCTACTAAAGCCTTACAAAGGAGAGCCACCTCAAGAACCAACTATTGAAGACCCACCGGAGGACGAGGACCAAGAAGAGGTGCTGCAGCCCGAGTCCATTCTCCGACATGAAGACAAGGTATTAAGAAGCGGTAATACTATCCCATGATATTTCAACTCTTAAGAGCGAATAAACTTTATGTTAATCAAAAGAAAAATTAGTTTTTTTTTACAAGAGATTCATTATTTAGGTCACATTATCTCTCAAGCTGGCATCCAAATAGATCCATCAAAGTTAGAGGTAATAAAAGGATCGCATAAACCAAGGAAACTTCATGAACTAAGAAGCTTCATAGGTATTTGTGCATACTATAGATTCTTTATAGAAAAGTTCTTACAAATTACAGGACCATTACATGACCTAACAAAGAAAAGTGTTAGGTATATATGGTCTGCTAAGGAGAACAATGCTTTTGAAAAGCTTATCTCTCAACTTGTGCTTACACTATCAGATCTCTCCAAGCCATTTTAGGTCAAATGTGACGCTTGTGGTGATTGACTTGGAGCCGTTTTGCTCGAAGAAGGGCATGCCATAGTCTATGAAAGTCAAAGTCTCTACCCTGCTAAGCAAGCTCTAGGCATATATGAAAAGGAACTCCTCGCAGTTCTACATGCCTTAGACTCATGGAAGCACTATTTATTGGGAACTCCTTTCATTTTGCGGACGGATCGCCAAAGTCTTAAGTATTTCATGACGCAGACCAAGATCTCCAACAAACAAATGAGGTGGGAAAATTTACTTTCAAAATTTCATTTTCATATTGCTCACATTGCTGGCAAGCATAATCAAGTAGCCGATGCACTCTCAAGACGGCCGAGAGTAAATGCGGTTTCCATAGCAACTCACAATGATCTATCTTCTATGATAGATGAGTATGATATTGATCTCGATTTTAGAGATGTGATTTCAGCCCTTGCATTAGGGAAGAAAGAGAAATGATTTACTTTACAAGATGGTTATGTTCTCTATGGCAATAGACTATGCGTTAACAACTCACTACGTGAGAAAGTAATGTATGAATCTCATGCTCCTCCTTATGCGAGGCATAGAGGGATTCGGTCTACCCTAAAAGGGATTGAAACATATTTCTATTGATCTACTATGAAAGCAAACATAGAAGAGTATGTTTCTAAATGTGTGTAATGCCAAAAGACGAAGTTTGATAGAGGGAAGCAACCTGGCTTGCTTCAACCTTGCCAGTCCCTAATTCACCATGGGAGAGCATATCCATGGATTTTATCTGTGGATTTCCTAGTTTTATCCATGGGAATACGGGAATATGTACGATAGTACATAGGTTCAATAAACAAGCTCATTTTATACTTGTCAAAAAGACTATCAAAGCCCATCAAATGGCAACCCTCTTCATTTCACAATCTTCAAGTACCATGGCTTTCCAATGTCCATAGTGTTGGATAGAGATCCTAGAATGACCAGTAATTTCTCAAAGGGTCTCTTTGAAAATTTAGGGACAAGGCTAAATTTGTCTTTGGCCTATCACGTGCAAACGGATGGCCAAAGTGAAATAGCTAACCTAACAATTCTTGATCTACTAAAAGCCTATGTAACGGAAGTAGATGAAAGGTCCCAATGGGAGAAGTACTTACCCTTAGTGGAGTGTTCCTAGAATAACATTGTACATACTTCCACAGAAAAATCAAGGCTTTCGAGGTAATTGAGGGAAGATAAAAAAGTCCCCTGGTACTTAAGGTACATGGGAAGATCTTTGTTGTAGATGAGTATAGCTGAGACCTACAAGAATCTTTTCAAAAGATTAAGGATGCTATCTCTATCTCACAGAAAAGGAAAAAGGCTATTGCCGATAAGCACAGAAGAACCCAAGCCTTTCAAGAAAATGATTGGGTCTTACTTAAATTTCCCAAGGCTCGATTAAGGCACACAACGGGTAAGAACCCTACGGGACACCAAAAGTACTATGCTAAGTTAGCAAAAAGGTACTATGGTCCCTTCTAGATTCTTAGGCCAATCAATGAGATGGCCTATCAAGTCAAGTTGCCCAACCATTTGATCATACACAATTCTTTCCATGTGAGCCTACTAAAGCCTTACAAAGGAGAGCCAACTCAAGAACCAACTATTGAAGACCCACCGGAGATCGAGGACAAAGAAGAGGTGTTGCAGCCCAAGTCCATTATCCAACATGAAGACAAGGTATTAAGAGGCGGTAAGACTATTCGATGATATCTTGTTAAGTTTAAGAGTTATCCTTTTGAAGATGCTAGATGGATGCAAGGCATACAATTAAAGGATAACCTAAACCTTGTCAATGCTTACAATGCTTCCTCAGAGTAAGCAAATCTACAAATGTTTAAAATGAACAAAGTTTTTGTCTTATAAGCTCTGTTTTTCTTTATTGTGCACAAATGTAAAGTAGTATGAATGCTTAGAATCAAGTTTTTGGAGACAATGTCTCCCAAAATCCAAGTAGAGCTTGTCACTCTACTATGAAGGATTGATAGGACTAATGTGCAGACATGCTTGCGGAAGCTTAGGCTCTCAAGCGCCAAATGGACTACTCATCCATTCTGGAACGATGTCGTAGGGTAAGATAGGGATCCTCTACCCGCTAGAAAAAGGACTAATGGATAGGCTTTATCTTCTCTACCCCATACTTAGGGACGACTATGATTTCAAACGAGAGGTAATGTCATAATAACTAATATCTAATTTTCCTAAATGATTTTGTCATGTTAAATTGATCATTTAATATGGGGAAGTGCCCGGGGAGGAAAAACTAGAATATTGGTGGTTAAGCTGACAGACCGACCACAATAGGGATCCAAAGAAAGGAAAATAGGGATCCAAAGGGGGGGCCATCTTCCAAAGAGAAATGTGCAACAATGGGCTTTAAAGACCCTAACGTTCAGCCCATTAAGACTTCCAAAATGCTAAGGTTCCAAAATTCAAAGGTTGAGTCCAAAGGTCAAAGCTTAGGAAAATTGGATGCTTTGTGTGTGTACAGAAAGTCTTCATGAGTCCTACATAGGAGGGGGTGAGCCCTGGAAGTAGGGGATGAGAGAGAAAGACACACACAGACTCACAAGCTTCCTTTACACAAAGGGAATGAGGGACACATGTCAGCTCCCTAGCCCAGATGCCCACAAGGCGTAGTCAAATCCTATTGGATGGCCATGCAGGCGGACCAATGAAAATCAGGCTAGAGTAAATCTAGTTTAATTAATTTAAAAACACTTAATAAAAGAACCAATAAGAATTAAGCTCTCTAGAAAACTACTGGACAGTCTCCCAAGTGGTCCAATGAGCATTCAGCAGCCCAATGGCTTGCATGATTCCTATTGTGGCCAGGAGACAAAGGGGTCCAATGAGAGTTTAGTTGCATTAATGAACTACCTAAAGTTATCACAAAAGGGGAAAGGGGGACACATGTCCGAAGGCTATCACTTATGCCTCTCAATTTTCATTGTTTAAGCCTGGCATCGGCCAATGGGGTGCCTTCATGAGTAAAATGGAAGAGGGGTCGACCAAGAGAGAGAGAGGGGGACTGAATTTGTCAATTCATTATCACACACACACTCACACAATCTCATGTGTGGAGCAAGAAGACTCTCTCTCTCCTTATCAAGCTTTAATGGAAGGCTTATCACCTACTCCAATCTTGTGAGAAGGGAGGCCTACATCAATAACTCTTGGCTTTGTGATGAAAATTCAACCAAGAGCCAAGCTGTAATGCATGTTCATATCCTCTACCATGCTAATTAATAAGCCATGATATGCTAATAAGCGTGATTATGTGAGGAGATGTACATCTTTCTTGTTAGGAAATAAGACGTAGCTAAATAGATAATTGAGTAGATTACTTAATAGAGAGAGACAGATTCATATACACGAGATTATAGAGTAGAGAGAGAGAGAGTACACACGATATACGTGGTTCACCCAATGTGGGCTACGCCCATGGGAAAGCAGCCACTCAATGGCTTTAGTACTTCAAAACAAGAAGTAGTTTACAAAGGGATTATACCCTTAATGGAGCTCCCACCTTGCTTCACTCTCACCACCTCACACTCACCTTGTTGCATCAACTTCACACTATGAAATGTGTGTAGAAATGGCCTCCTTTTATAGGCCAAAAGGGCTGCCCTCTCTTATGAGAGACAGCCATGTGTAGCCGCCCTTGTGCGAATAAGTCCAAATCGGACCCTCCAATCCGCCCATGTGTGGCCACCCTTGAGAAGACAAGTCTGCTTTTGAATTCGGCCACCGGCCACCAGCCATTAACTTCCGACCACCGGCCACTGTCCATTGACTTCCGACCACCGGCTATCGGCCATTGACTACCGGCCACCGGCCAACCGACCGGTTGTTTTCCGACCACTTTCCGGCCGCCGTCCGGCCATAATATTCCGGCGAAAAAAAAAATCTCGGGCCTTTAAAGTTGCCCCTGATTCTTGTCCGTGAAAATTTTAGTTTCCGGTGAGTGATTTTCCTTCACACACGATGGCTTCTCCTCATAATGGGGGCCTTACAAATGTGCGCTTTTACCACAGAAAATTACAAGGGTAAATCAGGCTCCATACTTAACAATCTCCCACTTGGAGACTGATCTCCAAACCAAACCTGTGACTGCTTTCCATTCTGGCTTCTTATCCTTGAATGCCGATTGAAGATGAGCAAAAGCTCAACTTCTCCTTGTTGACCACCTTTGTAAACATGTCTGCAGGATTTTCACTTGTATGCACCTTTCCTACCTTTAGTTGTCCCTCTTCCAAAAGAGTGTGTATGAAGTGATATCTCACCTCAATGTGCTTTGTCCTTGAATGAAAGGCTGAGTTCTTTGCAAGATGGATAGCTCTTTGGCTATCACTGTACAAGACACAATTGTCTTGTTTGAATCCAAGCTCTTCTAAGAATCTGTGAAGCCACAGAATTTCTTTGCTTGCCTCCGTCATTGCTACATACTCTGCTTCCGTGGTAGAAAGTGAAACCACTTTCTGCAGCTTTAAAGCCCAACTTACTGTTGTGCCTCCAACCGTGAACACATAGCCAGTAGTGCTCCTTCGAGAATCTTTGTCACCTGCCATATCTGCATCAGCATGCCCTTCTAGAAAAATATCAGTTCCTCCAAAATACAAAGCATTTGTTGTTGTCCCTTTTAGATACCTAAGTATCCACTTCACAGCTTGTCAATGCTCTTTACCTGGGTTGTCCATGAACCTACTCACAACTCCCACTGCATGTGCAATATCTAGCCTTGTCCAGACCAAAGCATACATTAGAGAACCTACCGCTGCAGCATATGGAACTTTAGACATATAGGCTATCTCCTCTTGTGTCTTTGGACACATATCCTTCGTTAGTTTAAAATGACCAGCCAAAGGTGTAGAAACTAGTTTTGCATTTTGCATTGCAAACCTTTCTAGTACCTTCTTGATGTAATCTTCTTGAGATAGCTTTATTGTCTTCTTCGTCCTGTCCCTTGATATTTTCATACCAAGTATCCTCTTTGCAGCACCTAAATCTTTCATTGAAAAAGATTTGGACAGCTCCTCTTTTAGGTCTTTGATGTCCTGCATGTTAGCACTTGCAATCAACATGTCATCAACATACAACATTAGGATGATGAATTTCCCATCTCCCAAATTCTCCGTGTAGACGCAGTGATCCGAGTTGCATCGTGTGAATCCATGATCCAACATCCATCGATCAAACTTCAAGTACCATTGTCTTGATGCTTGCTTTAGACCATACAAGCTCTTCTTTAATCTGCAAACCATTTTCTCCTTACCTTTTACTTCATACCCCTTTGGTTGAAGCATGTAGATTTCCTCCTCTAAGTCACCATGAGGGAATGCCGTATTTACATCCATTTGCTCGAGATTTAGATCATGAGCAGCCACAAGGCTTAAGACAAGCCTAATTGAGTTCATGTTTACAACAGGAGAAAATATTTCATTGAAGTCAATACCTTTCTTTTGAGAAAAACCTTTTACCACAAGCCTAGACTTGTACCTTTTCTTCCCACCTTCTTCTTCCTTCAGCTTGTACACCCATTTGTTTTGAAGTGCCCACTTACCTTTAGGCAACTCAACCAACTCCCATGTTTGGTTGCGATGTAGTGAGTCCATCTCCACTTGCATGCTCTTTGTCCATTCTTCTTTGGATTCATGTTGCATAGCTTCTTCATATGATTCCGGCTCTCTAGAATCTGAGATCAAGAGATGGTTGAAGGAAGGAACAATCCTTTCTGGAGGTCTACTTGCTCTTGTAGATCTTCGGGGAATAGGTTGAGGCTCCTCATTTGGTTGACGTTGTTGCACATTGTCACCGTTTGCAGTCCTTGAGTCTTCACCATCCTCAAGCTCCATGTATTCATCACCTCTTTCTTTTGTTTATTTTCTTTCCAATTAATCTTTGTACATATTTTGTTCGTTAAAAATTACATCCCTACTCCTTAAGATTTTACCATCTTCAGGATTCCATAGGCGATACCCAAAGTCTCCTTCTCCATAGCCAATGAAGAA
The DNA here is from genome assembly GCF_014529385.1 of Adiantum capillus-veneris. Classification (NCBI taxonomy): domain Eukaryota; kingdom Viridiplantae; phylum Streptophyta; class Polypodiopsida; order Polypodiales; family Pteridaceae; genus Adiantum; species Adiantum capillus-veneris. Next base: position 92,617,231 of record NC_140956.1, on the reverse strand, counting down.
ACACTTTTTGGACTTTGCATCTAGCTTTGATCTTAGGATTCTATCTATGTGCATGAAAGCCTCACACCCAAACACTTTGAGAAATGCATAATTCACCGGTTTATCTGTCCATGCCTCTTTTGGAACTCCCTCATCCAATGCCGTTGAGGGTGACCGATTGATTAAGTACACAGACGCACTTACAGCTTCCGCCCAAAGCTCAAGCGGTAGGGCTACATGTAGCCGCATGCTTAGTGCTCATTCCATGATTGTCCTATTCATCCTTTCCGAAATCCCATTTTGTTGAGGTGTCCTTGAGGTTGTCCTTTGCCTCCGAATGCCATTGCTAGCACAAAAGCTTTCAAAAGCTTGGCTGCAATATTTGCCTCCATTGTCGGATCTGAGGCATTTAACCTTGGTACTTATTTCATTTTCCACAAAGGCTTTCCACCTTTGAAATATGGAAAATACATCGGATTTATTCTTCATGACATAAACCCATGTTTTTCTACTCGCATCGTCTATGAATGTTACATAGTACAATGAGCCACCAAGTGATTGTGTACTTGCAGGACCCCAAACATCAGAATGAACCAACTCAAGTTTTTAATTTTTTCTTTCATTTCCTGATTTTTGAAATTTTACCCTCTTTTGTTTACCATAAACACAATCTTCACAGAACTCTAAGTCCACTTCTTTCAAACCTGGTAGAAACTTCTTTGTTTGAAGGATTTGCATTCCTTTGGCACTCATATGCCCAAGTCGGTAGTGCCACACCGCACTGTCCACTTTTGTAGTTGCTGTACAAGCTGAAGGTTGTGTGCTAACAGTACACAAGTAAAGTGTACCGACTTTTTCACCCTTGGCAACCACCAAAGATCCCTTTGAGATCTTCCACCGTTTGTTTCCGAATGCAATGTTGTGACCTTCATCGTCCAATTGTCCTGTAGAGATCAAATTTTTGCGAAGAGAAGGAACATGCCTAACATCTGTAAGCTTCCATTCATTTCCATTAGTAGTTTTGACAGAAACTGTACCTTTGCCAACAATCTCACAAGCTTCATCATCTCCCAAGTATACATACCCAAAATTACCTTTGGTGTAGTCTTGGAAATGTTGCTTGTGTGGTGTCGCATGGAATGAAGCCCCGGAATCTACTATCCAGGAATTAGACACATTGTCTAATGAGAGAATTAGAGCATCTTGCTCTACTTTACCTGCCACATTGGCCTCCGATGTTGGCTTGTTGTCTTGAGACTCTGTCTCCTTCTTCTTCTTGGACCAGCAATCCTTCTTGACGTGGCCCTTCTTGCCGCAGTTCCAACATTCAAGAACTAACTTTGTGCGTGACTTGCTCCGCCTTGAGCGATCACGACCCTTTTGGTTTTTGAACCTCTCCTTAAGCCTTCCTCTTGTTTCCACTGATAGTGCAGCACTTGATGATTCTCCTGTGCTTCTCCTTCGCATTCCCTCGCTTAGGAGAACACCCACAACATCATCAAACTTAGGAGTATTTGTGCCAGAGATAGAATTACTTACAGCCATCACAAGGCTGTCCCAACTATCCGGTAGAGATGATAGTATAAGGAGAGCTTGCACTTCGTCATCGAAATTGATTTTCACTGATCGAAGTTGACTTATGTTTGTGTTAAAGTCATTTGGGTGTTCTACAACTGAACCATTCTCTGCCATCTTTAGATTAAACAAGCGCTTCATAAGAAATACCTTATTGGATGCCGATGGTTTCTCGTAGAAGTCGTCAAGTGACTTCATCAAGTCCTCCGTGGTCTTCATCTCTGAAACATTGAAGGCCACAGTTGACGCCAAGCTTAACCGGATTGTTCCCAGTGCCTTTCGATCAAGGACAATCCATGCTTCATCTGCCATTGTTGCGGGCTTCTTCGCAAGACCGCCTAGTGGCAAATAGAGGTCCTTCTGGTAGAGATAGTCTTCAATCTGCATCTTCCAATGTTGGTAGTTTTTGCCGTTGAACTTCTCAATCTTGAGCTTCCCTTCCTCCGCCATAACTCCCACTCAATTCAAGGAATCCTTTCCTTGAGATAATTTAGCTACGAGCAAGCCTTGCTCTGATACCAGTTGTTAGGAAATAAGACGTAGCTAAATAGATAATTGAGTAGATTACTTAATGGAGAGAGACAGATTTATATACACGAGATTATAGAGTAGAGAGAGAGAGAGAGAGTACACACGATATACGTGGTTCACCCAATGTGGGTTACGTCCACGGGAAAGCAGCCACTCAATGGCTTTAGTGCTTCAAAACAAGAAGTAGTTTACAAAGGGACTATACCCTCAATGGAGCTCCCACCTTGCTTCACTCTCACCACCTCACACTCACCTTGTTGCATCAACTTCACACTATGAAATGTGTGTAGAAATGGCCTCCTTTTATAGGCCAAAAGGGCTGCCCTCTCTTATGAGAGAGAGCCATGTGTAGCCGCCCTTGTGCGAATAAGTCCAAATCGGACCCTCCAATCCGCCCATGTGTGGCCACCCTTGAGAAGACAAGTCTGCTTTTGAATTCGGCCACCGGCCATTGAATTCGGCCACCGGTCATCGGCCATTGACTTCCGACCACCGGCCACCGGCCATTGACTTTCGACCACCGGCCATCGGCCATTGACTACCGGCCACCGACCAACCGATCGGTTGTTTTTCGACCACTTTCCGGCCGCCGTCCGGCCATAATATTCCGGCGAAAAAGAATATTCCGGCAAAAAAAAAAGTCGCGGGGGCCTCCGCCCCCGAGGCCTTTAAAGTTGCCCCTCATTCTTGTCAATGAAAATTTTGGTTTCCGGTGAGTGATTTTCCTTCACGCACGATGGCTTCTCCTCATAATGGGGGCCTTACAAATGTGCGCTTTTACCACAGAAAATTACAAGGGTAAATCAGGCTCCATACTTAACATTTCTTGCAAGACTACTCCTTCTTTCTCTCAATCTACTCTCATACTTCGCTAGCTCTCACCATCTTCAAAGGTGTGTGAGGTCTTGGTTTTGAGACTGTGAGGGAGTTGATGTTGTGTTTTATAAGTGTTTTGCTTAGTGCTTGAAGCTTCCATCTTCATTGCACTAGCTAGTATTGAAGAAACACAAAGAATTGTATTGTAAAATGTCTCTCTTGATGGGAGAAACCTATAATACAAATCCTTTTGGAGTGGGGACCAGGATCCATGTAAATCTGGTCCTCAATTGTTGTCAATAGATTACTTTCTCTCTTTTGAAGTATATTGTTCATGCCTATCTAACTAGGTGTTATGCTTTTTGTTGCTCTCTCCACTGAAGCACTCTTGTTATGCTCATTAGCAACCTATTCTAATGAAGTGCTCACCGTGTTCATGTTATTTTCCGCTACACACAAGTTTTTAGGCCATTAAATGTTAGAGAATCAAACATTAAAAAAAATAATTAAATTGATTATTATCAAAATATTTTAAAACTATTTTAAATTTCAATAATCTTTGAATACGAAAATTTCATTTTTTACTCTATTATTGACATGGAATACCTTTTGTGATGAATACTAGTCTCAACAAGGCACGTTGCCGCTATATATACTTTTCCTTACAATTAATATATTCTTCGATCAAAGAATACTTAGTGCAAAGTATTTTTCGATCGAAAAACTAGAAAAAAAATTGATTGCCCATTTTTGCTGACGTGGCATCGTATAATACACGCGTATAATATGAGGTCATGTAAAATACGCCCATATATGACATATTATATGTTTTCTGTCTAATTTATAATGCAACGTAGTCATCATCCATTACTTTTTATTCCGTTCAAACTCCCACAATGTAGGGTTTCCCAAGGATAAGATGATGTGAAGACGTGTCATGTATAAAGAAATGTTGTTCAACCTTTACATCACCAATTGTCACCCTTACACTTGGACATGTTGCTTACAAATCACTTGATGAATTGTTTGCCACTTTGACCATTCACACATGTTCTATGTCCATTGCCCATTTACATTTGTTGTAGAGACTTTTTCACATTATATTTATTTTTTACCCATGGTCAATTAAGGCAAGAAATGGTTCTTCAAGATCACCTATCTTGGCCAATGTAATTGTAATAGCTCGTACCTAGTGGCTTCTAGAATAGTGGCTCCTAAGAATGCTTTGAGATTCTTCTCCATCATTGAAAAAATTCACTTGTCCTTTCAAAAATATTGGTAGCATCCCACCATAGCTTCATCACCTTCTTTAGCTTCCATTTGTCCTCCTTGTTTCTTCACGGTATTACCTTCAACTTGTGGGTGAATAGCTTCTCCTAGTGCTTTCATCTTTCTCTTGATGATGTCGATAATTTCTTCATGGAACTCACACTTAGCTATGACAAGCACCTCTCTCAAAATAAACTCAAGTTTGCTATTAAAAATCATCTCCTTTAGCAGTTTATTCAAGTCTGTAGCAAGCTCAATTTCATATTGTAGTTTGTAAATTGGTCCCTTTGGCATACCCTTTGCTGGCTTCTTATTCTTTTGTGTTGTAGACTCCTCCATGGTCACTTGTGTTGAGCTTATATGTGAAGCTACTCAATATATGGCTTCTCTATATATGGCACCTAGGTCCCCTCTATATATACATCATCTCATGTGTGTATTCTACACACTTTGGGGTTCTACTTCTGTGCTCTCTCCTTCTCTCTCAACATGGTATCAGATCAAAATCAATTTTGCAAAAACTACCCGCGAGAGGGATGGGAATCGATGTGGTCTACAACTTTGCAGAAAGAAGTTTGTTCAAATTCTACACCGATTTTGAGTTATCGTTCACGGACTGCGTACATACCTGAAAAACAACTTCCGTGTTTTGTTTTTGATTTTTCTGCTAATTGGAAACGATTTTGCAGAAACTACCCCCCCAGAGACCGGAATCAATGTGGTCTACAACCTTGCAGAAGCAAGTTTTTTCAAATTCTGCACCGATTTTGAGTTATCGTTCACGGACTGCTACATACCTGAAAAACAGCTTCCGCGTTTTGTTTTTTATTTTTCTGCTAATTGGAAACGATTTTGCAGAAACTACCCGCGTGAGAGACCGGAATCAGGTATGTACGCAGTCCGTGAATGATAACTCAAAATCGGTGCAGAATTTGAAGAAACTTCCTTCTGCAAAGTTGTAGACCACATCGATTCTTATTCCTATCGCGGGTGGTTTCTGCAAAATCGATTTTGATCAGGAGAAAAATCGAAAACAAAAATCAAAATCATATCATTTGTATCACGTAATCACACATTTTGTACTTTTACGTTTATACTTTATGTACCATATGTTGTCGTGCGTATATATGTCGTCAAAAGAGTGGCGTCGCGAACCATCTCTTATGGCATTGTGAACGTAATTATTTAATTAACGATGCTAATAATTTTCATGACATGTTTTTTTTTTTTTTTTTTGGAGTCTATGATCTATGTAGGATTGATCAAAGAATTGATTTTATGAAGACAAACTTGGTGACAATAAAAGATTTATGAAGATATGTTTGGTGATGCCATATTGATGACAACATGAAGACATGTTTGGTGATGCGATATTGATGACAAGCTACACAGCAGATTCCCGGAGACACTTTTGATTACAAGCTAATCGATAGCTTTTACACCTCTTTATTGAACCTTTGTATTCATTATTGTATTGATAGGATAGGAGTAATGTAACTCCTCATAAAACATTCATTGTAAAAGGAGTGATGTAGCTCCTCGTAAACATTTGTATATTCAATGATTTTTATAATATAACGGTGGGTGTATATAGAGCTGTGGGTTTTTCCCTTGATCCCTCAAGGGTTTTTTCATCCACAATTAGGGACCCTTATTTGAGCGGGGGTGTTGAGCTTATATGTGAAGCTACTCAATATATGGCTTCTCTATATATGGCACCCAGGTCCCCTCTATATATACATCATCTCATGTGTGTATTATACACACTTTGGGGTTCTACTTCTGTGCTCTCTCCTTCTCTCTCAACAACTTGTGGTGAAGGTGTCTCTACATTTATTGAATCATGTTCTGAGATATTTTCATATTTAAGTTGTTTGATTCTTAAGAATAGTTTTCTTTGTGTTGCCTTTTTTTTTATTTTTGTTGCTCTTCTTATGCTTTTTCTTGTAGGTCTATTGTGGATTTTTCTTTAGCTTTGATAGAATTGAAGACCTAATATATTCTAGGACAATTTATACATTTAAGGTTATAAATATTGAAGTATGTCATTAGAGATATAGGCTTACCTCCATATTTGAAAATCTAAAGAAGATAGAAATGAATTTATTAATAGTTTCTTTTATATCAATCTAGTAATAAATTATAGCACCTTAAGTTTGATATAAAATAATTAAGCATACATTACCTTTGTTTTAATCTTTGGAGTGTACTTTTGTAAGTCAATAATCTTCATATATATAATAATTTATTAATTTCATTTAGAACTTGTCGATTGTAATTGAATTCAACATTTTAAATTTCTTTCGGTTAGTTGATTGAGACAACATGACATATAATAGTCAAGGAGAAATATTTCTTTGTGTTCTAAACATTATTCTAAATATTGTTCTAAATATTTCTCAGGTATAAATGTATGTTTTAAGTATTTATCTAATTGTGATTTAGATGGTTTACTTTGTCTGACTGATTATATTTTAGAATTCAATGAAGTCTCGATCTAAACAATGACATATTGAGGAAGACAATGTGTGGTTTGTAGGTAATTTCCAAAATGTAGAATTTGTTATTACACATTTTTGGCATATCAAGTCTTTATTTTCATAGTTCCATATTGCAGGCAATTGCGCTATATCTCCAAATAAAAGCAGGTTTTAAGTGTTAAATATTTATAGCATAGATAACTTGCTTCTGAAATTTGGAGTGTAGCTGTATGCAACATTTGTGACGTCATCATTGAGAATTCATCAATTATAATTACATCAAAAGATCTTATTTGAATTGAATGAATATCATTCGGTTCTAAATTAGAACAAAATAATTGATTTTTATTGGATAAACAAAAAAATAATGTGAGGTACGTGGTAACTGACTAAGTCTTGTAGCTGCTACTCCTGTGGTTGCTGTAAGGACTCCTATGTTTTTGTCTATATATTTAAATGTGATATATTGTATTAGAAAAATTCTCCCAGATCCAGGTGTTCCATTTATTATATGTAACCCACCCAATTTTTTAAAAATTTTATTGTATATTAATTCTTGCTCTTTAGTCAAAGTTGTATTTTCTATGTGTTTAAGCTCTTGTAGATGTATTATTGGATCATATTGATTCTCTCCTACAGTTTTAATATTGGACTGTTTTTCTTTAAAATCGTTTGATGTTCAATGTTCTTCTAAATTTTGTATGGGATGCATTTAAGGTATTTGATTTGTAATTTTTTGTCTAGATTCATCGAGTAATAGATGTAATTGAGAATAATTTCCAACTAGATTCTCTATGTCTTCTTCATTCCGATATTGTTTGTCGTATTTGACATTCTAAAAAGTAAGAATTTTCTATGTTGTTAATTGAGATTAATTCCTTTTCATTATGAAAATGTATATGTTTTAATAGAATAATTTTTAAAAAACCTTCCATTTAATGGACAGGGTGAAAATCAGTAAATCTTACTAATTGTTTATACTCTTCTATTTCATTACCAAATAAATCATGCATTTTACATATCTTCTTTGTTGTATGCTCGAGTATTTTGTTGATTCCATAGTGACGAAAGTATGCATAAAATGTTAAGCTCTCCAATTATAATGGTCTTGTTGTATATAGATCAATTGGATGTAGTATAGAGGTTTAAAAAATTTGTATATATTTTTGCCTTTCTTTAGGAGGTGAACAATCTCCACAATTCAAACAATATTTATATGATTTGATGGAATTAGAAGAAATATTTATCCATGAATCAAAATCTAAATTAGAAATGTCAAAAGCTAGAAGTAACTTTGTTTTCCTACGTAGATGTCTTATAATCTTGGTATGCTTTGCTTTTTGTTTAAGTTTGGATGCTTTGTTTGTAGGTAATAGTTTATTTGTTTTGATCTTCAATTACGTATTGTTTATTATTAGTTTGTATATTTGCTAACCTTAAGATTTCATTATATTTATATTGATATGTATATTATTTCTATTGAGCTTAGACTAATATTCTAATTTGGAAAAAAAATCTCTTTGATTTTATTGTGGTTATCAAAATATTAATATTAAAATCTATTTTTTTATAGGTCTTTAAAATATTCTTAAATATGACATACCTTGTGTTATAGTGAAATGTTAAGTTTCTTTGCAGATGGTGAAGAGCTTCTTGTAAACTAGCAAATGGTGACACTTAAGAAGTTAGAATATAGAGTTATATATAATTCGATGCTAATTACCAAATAAATTAGAATATATTTTTTAATGATTGTTTTAATTATAAGAACATAACATGTCTATAAATGGAAGGGGCTCAATTTTGATCTAGCACACTTGGGTTTTTTGTGCAACTCTTAGTGAAGCAGGATTTTGAGGCAAGTCATTTGGGATTTATGCATTGTAATGAAAAGGATACGAAAAAAGTATCGGATTAGTTGGAGTGACTAGTTAGGGTAATTTAAGATGAGGATACAGCTAGACTCAACAGACTGTGGTGCTCTGAAGGTCCTTTGAAACGAGGTGAAGTCAGACCAAGTTGTCTGCACCATGATCATCTTAGAGAAAAGGAAAGGCCACATACCAAACTTAAAGGCCATACCAATGTCAAAGATACTTTCATAATAACTAATATCTAATTCTCCAAACTGAGTTTCTCATGTTAAACTGATCATTTAATATAGGAAAGTGCCAGGGGAGAAAAGGCTAGAATATTGGTTAAGCTCATAGACCGGCCACAGTAGGGATCCAAAGGGGGGGACATCTGCAAAAGAGAAATGTGCAACAATGGGCTTAAAAGACCCTAAGGTTCAGCCCATTAAGACTTCCAAAATGCTAAGGTTCCAAAATTCAAAGGTTGTGCCCAATGGTCAAACACTGTGCGAAAAAGTCTTCAAGGCTTCTACATAGGAGGGGGCGATCCCTTTTAGTAGGGGATGAGAGAGAAACACACACACACACACTCACAATCCTCCTTTACACAAAGGGAATGAGGGACACATGTCAGCTCCCTAGCCGAGATGCCCACAAGGTGTACTCAAATTGTACTGGATGGCCATGGAGGTGGACCAATGAGAATTAGGCTAGAGTAAATCTAGTTTAATAAATTTAAAAAAACTTAATAAAAGAACCAATAAGAACTAAGCTCTCTAGAAGACTATTGGAAAGTCTCTCAAGGGGTCCAATGAGCATTCAGTAGCCCAATGGCTTGCCTGATTCCTATTGGCCAGGAGACAAAGGGATCCAATGAGAGTTTGGTTGCATTAATTAATTACCTCAAGCTCTCACGAAAGGGGAAAGGGGGACACATGTCAGAAGGCTATTACTTATGCTTCTTAAATCTCATTGGCTAAGCCTGGAAAGGTCCAATGGGGTGGCAGCATGAGCAAATAGCAAGAGGGGTCGACCAAGAGAGAGAGGGAGCTGAATTTCTCAAGGCATTATTACACACACACACACACACACACACACACACACACACACACACACACACACACACACAAGATCATGTGTGAAGCAAGAAGACTCTCTCTCTCTCTCCTTCTCAAGCTTTAATGGAAAGCTTATCTCCTACTCCAATCTTGTGAGAAGGGAGGCCTACACCAACAATTCTTGGCTTTGGGATGCAAATCCAACCAAGAGCCAAGCTTCAGTGCATGCTCATCTCCTCTACCATGCTAATTACTAAGCTATGCTATGCTAATATGAGTAATTATGTGAGGAGATGTATATCTTTCTCTGTCGTAAGACTACTCCTTCTTCCTCTCAATCTACTCTCATACCCCGCTAGCTGTCACCATCTTCGAAGGTGTGTGAGGTCTTGGGTTTGAGACTGTGAGGGAATTGATGTTGTGTTTTATAAGTTTTTTGCTTAGTTCTTGAAGCTTCCATCTTCATTGCACTAGCGAGTATTGAAGGAACACAGAGAACTGTATTGTAAAATGTCTCTCTTGATGGGAGAAACGATTAATATAAAGCCTTTTGGAGGGGGGAAACGGATCCATGTTAATCCGGTACTCAACTGTTTTCAATAGCTTAATTTATCTCTCTTTTCAAGTATTGTTCATGCTATCTAACTAGGTTTTATGATTTTTGTTGCTCTGTCCACACAAACACTCTTGTTAAGCTCATTAGGAATCTACTCTAATGAAATCCTCACTATGTTCATGCTATTTTCCACTACACACAAGTTACTAGGCCATTAAATGTTATAGATATTGTGTATTGCAACAATCAGTGAAAGACCAAACTGACCACCACGAGATGGTGTCCTGGGGCAGGAGGTAACTTCATCCTCTGTGAAACACGAGTGTCCAAAAAATGCAGCTTCCCAAAAAACATTACGGGCAGAAAAAACACTAATGGAAGAGGGCATTTCCGTCATATCAAAGGAGATGCATATTTTTTTGTTTTCCCATCCCCACTATACCGCCCTCACATGCCATCCCATTCTCTTTTCTATACTAAAAATCTATTTGAGCCCCGTCCCAAAATGAGTCCCTTGTGACTATGATTTCTGACCAACACTCTCACAATTTCTTTCATCGCCTCTCCCTGTCCGTCTCTTTCTTCCTGCATTTGTGAACGCATGCCCTCAAGGCCTCGATTCTTAAAGATGACTAAGGGTGCCGAGTGACCACGAAGGGTCACAAAACCAACTCAAGGAGAGAGACCAGTAACACTCTCCTCGCCCATTAGAGAGCTTGATTTGAAGGGGCTTAACATTTGGTCTCAAAGCTGATTTGAGATGCCCGCGCTAATAAGGGCTTGTTTTAATGTTGAAGTTGTGGCCTTTTGCTTTGACAAAGATAAGCTGCCCTTCCGTGAGAGTTTTGATGAATGGAGTAGGTGGATAAAACCTATGCATGATAACATGAGGAAAGAAGCTTGGGAATGTGATCTGATAGATGATGTGGAAAGTTGGTATTAAATAAGATAGGCTCGTGCGAGAAACAAGGAAATTTTCAATAGGGATGTAGATGGTATGGGGCGAGAAGGTAAACGAAAGAGGAAGGGGTTGGAGGGGAGGAAAGCCCTCATAGAAGAGGAACTAAGTTGGAGATTTGGACTATATGGGGAGTGAGTTAGAGAGACTCTTAACCCAGTTGCAAGGGTATGCGAATATGGATGCATCATGTGTGGATGAAATGAAAGGAGATGTTGATGAACAATTTTGCAAGGTTGAAATGGATGAAGATTTCTTGAACGAGAGCCATATTGACGAGCGCCTGATGGGCCTTGTTTCCTTTCTTTCCCCTTGTGTTTGGGATGTGCAGGAGTGCATGAGAACGTTAAGTTCAAAAAAGATTGACATGCCTCGTATAGTAGAGGTATGAGGACGAGGCACAAGGGAAAAAGTGGGGATTCGGGTTGAGTCAGTTAAACCGTAATCAAATCAATAAAGATCAGTTGGAGATTCCAGAAAAGATGCCTATCATATATAGTGCTCAGGATGAGCATGAGGCTAAGCCATTTTCAGTTCCATAGTTGATAATGGAGGAACAACAAGAAACCAATGAATTTTGTTATATACCATATGTGGATCGCCAGATAGTATGAGACAAGGTTGAGGTGCCAAACTCCTCTAAAGATTTACTGGAATGTTATGCAGGGGCAATGGTGACAAAAGGTAGGAAGGATGTATGGGATATCAAAACGCAATGGGTTTTGACAAAGAGGTGATAGGAAACATGTTGGTTATCTTGAAGATGCATGATTTGACTCTGATGGTTGGGGGTAGGCGTGAGAGAATTTACAAAATCAATTAGTTGATGGCGGTTTAATTAGGTTTACAAATGACGGGACAAAGGATTCTTGGGCCTCTGGGTTCTATTGCCCAAAGCATAGCCATATATTTCTGAAAAAGATTCGAGTCATGCACTAGTGAGCAAAACATCCCCGATAGGCTAACCCCTAACTATTTACACGAATGCCCATTAAGAGCTAGCAACCACTGGTTACTTCGGTGCACCCGGCACTTGTTTTATCTGGATTGTCCTTGCAAAGTACATTCTTATGAGACTTGGGTTCCGATTCATTCCATCAACCCCTATTTTCATGCTTACTAACTCGAAACCAACTCGACCCATAACACTCTCCTCGCCCATAAGAGAGCTCGATGTCCTCATCAAGCATGTCAACAGTGTACAAAAAATGAAGCATGTCCTATCCATTGGTGTCATCATCCGCATACATAGTAATGATAAGGGGTGCATTGTAGTGCTCATCTAAACAAGCATACCACTCACCCCAAGCAATCAACCAAAAAAACCCACTAGTTGTAGTTGGGGGATAGTGCTCTTTGGGATATATTTTTGTGCCATATAGGAAATACATGAAGCAGTAGAGTGTATCTAGCTTCCATTTGCATTCGCAAGAGCACTCAATTTGGATATGTACCACAAGCCCTCTACTTACCGCTCGAACTGAGGCAACATGTGCACAAAATGTGGTGTACTTTGAAAAGCCCAAAAGCGGCAAGTCCAAAGCAAGGGTGTGTCTCCAGGGGCTATTGAAAGAAAACTTTGTGCTTGAGACTACCTTGGTCAACGTGTTTTACGCCCATCAAGACTCCCTTTTGCGGTAGTATTGCAAGTACAACAGTTGTCAAGGTACATCGAGATAGCCAACATCTGTTCGTTCTTGTTAGGGATGCACATATGCGGCTTGCAAGTATCAGATCTAATACTTTTTGCTGGTTAGCAAGAAGCTAATAATTTTTTTACAGATGTATTGTTTTGCAAGATTTGGGTGATAGAACCTAAGGAACAAGGTACTCTTGTTTCGTTGTATTGAAACCTGATGCTTTCTCGAAGCAAAACTAAAGGTGAAGCTGAGGTCGCTAGGAAAAAACAACTGGTGTCTTGGACCCACTTGATTATGAACTTTGATGGCCAAGGAGCCCATTTTCGAGCTGCGAGTAGAGGGTTTGTGACATGTATAAAGATTAAGTGCTATTGGGATTACGAGTGGCAACCAGGGATGGCTCTTCTTTTGGCTAATTAGCCCACCAAATGGGCATGCAATAAGGATGAAAAAGGCCTAAGGATGGTGAACATATGTGAAGTTTGTCCGATTTATGATTGCAAGGATCTCGTATGTGATAGTGGGAGTCTCAGAGTTGAGATGATGACTCCTCGAGCTTGGTATGCAAGAAGGACAACGGGTATAAAGGCCTCGTATGGGACTCGAGGAAAGGGGCCCATGATTGGATTGCAAATACAATGATAATGCAATACAAACTGACCAGGATGTATGACGAAGTGGAAGAAAAATGGCCACTAAGCATGATCAGTCGAAAAACGGCTAAGGTAGGAAAATTTGAGTTGCTTACTGGTTTTTTCAAGCTTGATGTGGGTCGAGGTAGGTCATACCAAATAGAACAACACTATATGATACTAATTCAGGCCATAGATGGCCGATGGGTCCCCCGTCAACAACAAGAGTCGGACGTATGATGGCTTGAATATTATATCCTATTCTTATAAGGGACGAAGAGTACTGAAATCAATGCGTTGGAACATGTAGTGTTGCAGGGTATTATGGAATTGGGTCAAGGGTAGCTAGTGAAATATGTGGCCTAGTTCTTCACACCGCATAAGCTCACAAAACAAGCCTCTATTAGAGCTCAGAGAAACCCATTGACAATGGATGTATGTGGGTCTTTTCTGATGTATGACTGCAAGGACCTGATGCACAATAGCGGGGGTATTGGAGTTGAGACAATCACTTATCAAGATCCATTATGTAGGAAGATTAATGGGCATAATGGCTTAGTATGGGACCCAGGAAAAGGGGCTCAGGTTTGGATTGCAAATACAACTATAGTGGAATACAAAGTGACCAGGACATATGAGCAGATGGAAGCAACATGGTATCAGATAAAATGACATTCCTTTGCCTCTACTGAATTTGTGTGGTCATCTAGGTCTAATGGAAAAGGGACAAGAACTTTTTGATAGCATCAACGTGATGTACGATCTAACCCCCGATGTAGAGTGGATGTGTTGGGAACCTCATAAATGTAGAAAAAGTAATGCAGGAGAGAGATGCCTTTTCTTGCTCACTCTGGAATTCTTGCCTCCTTGGCACATGCCATAAATGGGTAGATGTTAACGTGGCGACTTGGTAATTTCAACATGCAGTTGAGCTAGATAAATGTGATGGGGCAGCCTATGTTTTGATGGTGAATATTTATGCAGCAGCGAGAGTGCTAGAGAAGGCCATAGTCATTAAAGCTCTAAGAATGATTTTTGTGTAGACCCAATACAAAGCATGCACAAAGTAAAGAGGGCGACATGAAATCAAGGATATTTCTCTTGAAATGTGCTAAGAAGGGTAATGCCTACTTTTTAAGTTGGTGTCCTCGGATGTGTTTGATCCTTCAAAGGGACAATGCTTTGTTGTCATTGTATCATAGCATGGCTGATATAGCCAATGGGTAGGCTCCGGTAAATGCATCATCAGGTAGAGCAGTCTGCATTGTGAATAATTTCTGAGAAAAGGAAAGGCGAGACCAATCTTTCTATGCCATCTTGCTTACATCTCCTCTCTCTAATACTCTCATGTCAACCAAAAGAGAATCCGTGCCAGCAATGCCATCAAATTGCATCTTGATGTGGCTCTCAATGTTAATGAGCTAGGAGTGGCCTATTGATGATGTCTGGGGATAAGTCTGTTGTAAGGTTATCGAGGGTGAGTGTAAGCACTCTAAATGCAACAATCCAAATAATCAAGAGTGTAAAAGAGTAGCTACACTATCATCCAAGCCAAGCTTCGAGTGACTCCGGATGTATTCATGGTATGCTTCAGCTCTTGTATGTGGTGGGTAAACTCTCCAAAAGATTCCAAAGCATCGAAGTCCCACTCTAGTCTATAGATCCAAGCAATGAAGTTGTTTAGGAAGAGATCGAAGATCTTCTCCATAAGTCCATGTAGATGATCCTATGTAAGAAAGAGATCTGACGTGTGGAGGTCAAGTGGTAAGTGTCTATCCACCCAAGATTCTTAAGGCCTCGCAATGCAATAGTCCACTTTGGCTTGTGGCCAAGACTAGGTGGCTTCACCAACAACCCAGCTCGCAGGTATGATTCTACAACCCAAAACAAGATGCATCAAAGAGCCCTTACCTCATGCCACCCTCTTCCATACATACAATAGGTATAGTCAATGCGGATCAAAGAGCCTGCTACTTGCGTCCACAATAATCAAGAAAACATAGGTCTGCAGTGGCTCAATTGAGACAACTGAGACTAGGCGGCATCCACAAAACATCCCCTTGAGATCATCAAAGTGCTTTAAAAGCGAGTTTCTTGGCCGGCCCTCAAGGCCTTGAGTCTCAAAGATGACTAAGGGTTCTGAGTGACCGCGAAGGTTCTCAAACCCATCTCGAGGAGAGAGACCTGTGTTACCATATACATGTGGTAGTGATTTGTGTGAACAAATTAGGATCCTCAAGGCATTTTTTCCCTCTTTAGGAGGATTTTTACCCTGTGCATTCTTTATATGCCCATCACTGTAGGGCTATCTATCTTTCCATTTCACACTAAGTAACACACTCTCAGTTGTGTGCCTTGAGCTTCCTTCATCTTCTCCAAGTTGTTTGCATTTCTCTACAACCCTAATTCCAACAATTGGTATCAAAACAGGTTGCATCCTCTCGGTCTTAGTCGCCAGTGTCTCCATCACACACATGCTCATTTTCTTTGATTGCAGTGAGATTTGTCTACTCAGATTTCTGATTCAAACTGTTTTGGCCTCCATTTCAACTACAAGAAGTACTGCACACGCTATTTTGTCATTTTGTGTAGAATTTTTGTCAGTGCCATTTTTTGCATAACAGGTGCCTTACAGTCTTCTATGGTTTGTGCTATGTGGCATGTGTTTTTCCCGCTTCGTTTCTCCTATTTTCGATAAATTTCACCTCAGGTGCAGCATTTACCATGGCTAACAACAACATAGATGCGTTCAAGATGTTTGCTGCTAAGGACAGGTTGAATGGGGACAATTACCCTCATTAGGGAAAATTTGGACTCACAAAGGGGCCTTATAAGGAGTTTGACTTCCTCTCTCATGTCCAAAATGGACGTGCAGTAAAATGTTTGCAAATCAACTCTAAACTTGGCGGAGATTTCACAGTTAGAATCTACTCTTCAAGCTCTTTCCATTGATTTATAGCACGCCATGAGATTCCTCATCTTTTGAAAGATTCTATTTTTTATTCTCTTGTGATGTGACAACTCCGTCTAGATGTTTGTTGCTAAGGACAGGTTGAATGGGGGCAATTACCCTCATTAGGGAAAATTTGGACTCACAAAGGGGCCTTATAAGGAGTTTGACTTCCTCTCTCATGTCCAAAACAGGCGTGCAGTAAATTTTTTGCAAATCAACTCTAAACTTGGCGGAGATTTCACAGTTAGAATCTACTCTTCAAGCTCTTTCCATTAATTTATAGCACGCCATGAGATTCCTCATATTTTGAAAGATTCTATTTTTTATTCTCTTGTGATGTGACAACTCCGTCTAGCATCTAGAGAATAAAAAATAGAATCTTTCAAAATATGATGAATCTTGCGGTGTGATATATATCAATAGAAAGAGCTTGAAGAGTAGATTCCAACTGCCAAATCTCCGCCAAGTTTAGAGTTGATTTGCAATATTTTTACCGCACGCCCATTTTGGACATGAGAGAGGAAGTCAAACTCCTTGTAAGGCCCCATTGTGAGTCCAATTTTTCCCTAATGATGTGGGCTTATATGATGCAACATGTTCTTGTGCCAAAGGGCGTCTAGAATTTTGTGCAGGGCATTGATGTAAGTCCTGGTTATGAGGATGTAGGCGATGTTGAGGATGTTGCAGGTCTTGCTGCAAGGATTGCTGCTATTAGAGTTGTTTTGCCTACTGACGGGAGCAAAGCGAACCCCAAACCCCGACGGCCTCTAAAACACCGGGGACCGAATGGCGCGCCTCGAGCCTGTCATGGTAAAGCAAACAGGGGGCACCACCTAGCTTCAGCGGCTAGGACGCAAACAACACACCACCATAACAAAGTTTTCATCCAAGAGAGATGGATGCTTGGGAGTAATGATGAAGAGGAAAGGGAATGAGATCAAGTGAGAGAGAGAGAGAGAGAGAGTGAGGGAGGGGGTATAGCGGCTTAGTACTTAGGCACCACAAAAGGATGGCGAATCCGCACACCCTTCACACATACACAAGCTCACTCCAAACACTAGACTAGGTGGAGATTCCACACACCTCACATGGGCAAAACATTGCAAGAAACCATACTCACAAAACCTCAAGATTTATTTAGAGAATAAGGCGATGAAATGGGGAGCATAGGGTAGGGGAATGAGAAGGGAGAGCGTGGTAGAGCACATGGCGGATAGGTGGGAGTTGATGGCGAAGACTTGCACGAGGGTTATGGCCATCATCCTTCATTTAGTTTCCCTTCATCTTCCATAGCCCAAGGGTGTAGAGGTCATGCTCAAGACGAGCATGGTGATCACGGTGATGGTGATGGTGTGGGTGTGTGTGTGTGCACTAGGCACACACAGTGCATAGTGTACTCTTTGGTGATGGTGTGTGTCTTTAGTGTGATGGTGACCCCTCTTTATATAGGGGAGAAGGGGGGAGAAATTCTAGAATTTAGAAATGAAGAAATCATTATCTACATAGGCCATGTGACTGTGGGCCCCACTTGTCTGGCTGTGTGTATATGTGCCAGAACAGCAGACTCATGAGAGAGAGACTAAGAGAGAGAGATGGGTTGATGACAAAAAGTGAGAGGTGACATGGAGAATAAAGTAATTACAAGAGGGCAGTGTGTTCAGAGGTGAATCTGTGTGCAGATGTGTGTGAACACAAGAAAAATCAGGTAACCACCGGGTGGGGATGGGTCTGTGGGCACCTTTTTCAGTGAAACTGAGTGTGTGTGAGTGTCGGGGAGGTTACTTAGCTACAAGACAAGAGACATGGCGCCCTTTAGAGAGAGAGGGGGTTATTTGGGTCATGGGATATGATAGGAGAGAGAAAGAGGGGGTGGGGTATACTATTTTGGAAGATAGGGTAAGTTGCATGTGAGTTAGGGTGCATTATTGGTGAGTTATAATGCATTATTGGTGAGAGGTGGGGTAGCTTGAGGGGAGAGAGAAAGGAGAAAGGACAAGGGGAAGAGAGAGGGGGTTGACCTTTTGAGTGGAGGAGAGGAAAAGGGACACCCGGCGGGGAAATAATGAAGAAAAAGGAGGCAAGGTGGGGATGGGCTACCCCGCAGGCATGAGGTGGCCTATTTTACCTTTCTTATATATTTACATAATCATACTTTTTTTTTTCTTACTTTTTCCAATGCCTTTTATCACTCCCTCCCTAAGAGGGGGTTTTCATGGGGTGGGGACGAGAGAAGAGGGGTATGGGAGCTTGGCTTGTGAAAAGCCCCCATTATTAGCCCTCCCCTTTTGGCTAGAGGCATTCATGTCTCTAGCTCATCTGTTTGATCATTATCGTCGGAGGTGGCGGCTGATGGTGTGTCCTCATCTGGAATGTCAATTGGTGGAGCCTGGTCAAATCGAAGAAAATAAGGTTTAAGTCGCCAACCATTTACCCTGGTTTTATGAATTTTTCCATCAGCCTCCATAAGCTGGTAGCTTCCATTGGCATACTTTTTCCTGATGATGAAAGGGCCTTCCCATTGGAGCAGGAGTTTCTTATCCTTGCGCATGTCGAAGCGATTGTCGTAGCGGAGCACCAACATTCCTTTCTTCAATTCTTTTTTCCGGAGATGCTCGTTAAAGCTAAGTCGTCTATGCTCTGCTTGTGCTGCATAATAATTTTATTGCTTCTTCTCTGTCCAGTTGCAGTCTTTCCAAGTTGATGATGTGATCTCTCAAATGCATGTTGGGTTGTTGAAGTTGGCTTGCCATTACTCCGAGACTTTGTAGTTGCACTTCAATGGGCAAGATTTCTTCCTTACCAAATACTAGATGATACGGTGTGAATCCCAAGGATGTACGAAATGAAGTTCTGTAGGCCCATAAAGCTGGTAGTAGATACTTATCCCAGTCTCCGGGATGATTGTTTACCTGCTTGGTAATAATTTTAGAAACCATTCCATTTACCTTTTCAACTAGGCCATTACATTGAGGGTAATATGGTGAAGAGTGCCTCCTTGTAATGCCCAGTTTCTGCATTAATTCTCCTACCAAGTCTGCTCTGAAACCTGGCCTTCTATCAGAGATGATCTCTAAAGGTGTGCCAAACCTACAGCATATGTGCTCGTAGATAAATTTAGCTACCTCTATCACTGTGATTCTAGTGGTGGCTGTAGCCTCTGCCCATCTAGTCATGTAGTCGACCCCCATGATAATGTAGCATTTTCCTGAGTTGGCCCTAGGTAATGGCCCAATGGCATCGATACCCCATTTTTCAAATGGGCCATATGAGAGAATAGGTGTATGTGGTTCAGGCATAAGTGACCTAGTGCCGGCCTTTTGACACAACTTACACGTTTTGCACCAATGGTGTACATCACGGTTGAGGCTAGGCCATATGAAGCCTTCCTGCAAGATTTTCCTACTTGTTATGTCTAGGGCAAAGTGACCACCACAAACCCCGTCGTGACAGCTAGCAATTACTCCTGTGATTTCGTGAGAGAGAGGGACCTTCCTGAGTATTTGGTCCTTACCCTTACAGTACAAACCATCATTAATGAGTCGATACCTTGTGGCCTTCCGCGTCAGCCATTGCTTCTGTCCCTTTGTTAAATCTGATGGGCATTCCCCTGTTTCCAAAAAATGCATGATGTCAGGCAAGGTATCACTGCCTTGAAATAGAGGGAGCTTTAGTTTTATTGCTCCAACCACCACTTCCTGTAGTCTTTCACTTGCTAGGGCATCTGCTTCTTGGTTTTGAGCCCTTGGGATATGGTGTATTTGAACTTCTTCAAACTTACCCAACAAGGGTTTTACACCACTTAAGTGAGTCCTTAAACTAGGATTCTTGCATGTCCATGCTCCATTTACTTGCCTTACCAGAAGTAGAGCATCCCCAAATACATTAAGGCGTTGTACACCTTGCGAGACGCACCATTGTAGACCCTTGGTTAGTGCTGCATACTCAGCTTCATTGTTAGAATGTGAATCTAACAATTGGCCCAACAAAAATACCTTTGTCCCTTTGTCATCAAAGACCACTATGCCTGCAACTGCTTTGTCGGACGCTCGCTTGTAGGCTCCATCAAAGTAGAGAGAGTATGCTCCTTCTACCATCGGTGGTACTGGAGGTAATCGGACTTCTCCTTCCTTAGATTGCTTCTCCTTCCTTTCAAATACTTGGTAGGTCATGAGTCCCTCCAAACTTGCCCTTGCCGTGCTTTCTACCTGTACCGTGTAGTCAAACTCTTGCAGACGAACTAGCCATTTAGTAATTCTAGCAGACACATCCATGTGTTGTACAACATAGGGAAATATTTCATCCGTGGTTAGAATCACAAATTGCTTAGGCAGAAAATATGACCTAAACTTTGTAGTTGCAAATCTAAGAGCTAGAACTAAGTGTTCCACATGGGTGAAACCTTTCTCTCCTGCTATCATCATTCGACTAGAGAAGTAGATTGGCCTCATGAAAGATGTCGTCGTATCCTTTTGGAGTAGCACAGCACCCAATGAGTCATCACCAACACTTGAGGTGACATAGAATTTTTCATCCCACTTAGGTGGTGAGATAGTTGGCAGAGTGGCTAAGACCTCCTTTACCTTGTTGTAGTGATGTTCGCTTTCCTCGTCCCAAGTGAAAGTTGATCTTTGAGTGAGTTGTTGCAGTGGTAGAACAAGTTGTGATAGTAGATGTATGAATCTACTTAAGTACCTCACCTTCTGTAAAAAAGAGACTAGTTGACGTGCGGTCGTTGGTGAAGGTAGGGCTATGAGTGCGGACACCTTACTTGGGTTGGCGTTGATACCTTTTGCTGAAATTGCATGGCCTAGTAGAATGACTTTACTCTCCCCAATGTGGCATTTATCCACATTTAATTGCCCACCTAGGCTCTACAACCTGGCCAAACCTTTAGTTACCTTTTCTAAATGTGAAATACGGGAGCTATATATACAAAAATCATCAATGAACACTCTTATGGATGTTCCAAAGAACGGTTGAAAAACATATGTGACATATCTTTGGAATGTGGCAGGTGCATTTGTGAGACCAAATGGCATAACCCTGTATGCAAAACAACCCCATGGCGTGATAAAAGTGGCTTTTAGCTGATCTTCCAAGGCTATGCGTATTTGAAAGTATCCTGAATAACCATCACAGATGGTATAGCATTCAAAACCCGCTACTTCATACAGAATTTCATCCAAGAAAGGGAGAGGAAAGCGGTCTCTCTTTGTAGCTGCATTTAGTGGTTTGTAGTCAACACAGAACCTCCACTTACCATTCTTTTTAGGCGTGAGCACTACGGGTGACACCCATTCTGAGTTTTCTACAGGATAGATGAATCCCGCCTCCAGCAGTTTCCTTACCTCGGCCAAGAGTGCCTTTTCTTGTATGACCCCCAGTCGTCGTAGCTTTTGCACAACTGGTTTTACCCCTTCCTTCAGCTTAATATGATGTTCCACCACTGTAATGCCTGTGATTATTTCATAGTTGTCAATGAACAGGTTAGGAAATCCCATCAACATTTGCAAAAAACTATCTTTCTCCTCAAGTGTTAATTCCGTAGACAACATACCCTTCAACCTACTTCCTCCTAGGCCAGGTGATTTGCTCTCCTCTTCATTGGGTTGCCCTTTTGGTGATGGATCACCAGTTATGCTTACCCTTTGTGGATCCTTCATAATGATACCCATCACATCAATGGAACTGTCACTTTCGTCGGTGGATGTGGTCTCCTCCTCAGAACCGGAAGATTCGCTAGTGGTTTCATCTATCGATGTTTCCAGATTCATTTGCTTCTGCTTGCCAATCCTCATGCCGTAGTAGATTGTCTCCCCTTTCTTACCGGTCATGCGTAGAAGGCCAGTACCCCAGTTCTGTTTTTCCTTCATGGCCATCAACCATGGCCTTCCCAAAATTAGTGAATAGCCCTCCCCCTTAGTAGGCATTACAAAAACATCTACCTCTACCTCAGTGTTGAAAGCTTTGATTTTCACGGCACTTACCACACCCACACACTTTACTTTTGCGTTGTTTGCCATGTTTGCCTTGCATGGAGAAGGCCTGTCAACCTCAAGCCCTAATCGAAGCATCATAGCTTCGCTCATTACATAGATTTGTGCACCTCCATCAATGTAGGTGTTTCCAACCCTCTTTCCTTTTATGTTTACGTCAACAATTGGAAGGATGTCATCCATGTTGCATACCGAAATTGCTCCTGCTACCTTTGTTTTGGAGCATCTTGTACTTACCATTTTAGACCATTGTCGCCTTAATTTAGGTACAAGATGTAGCAGCTGTGGCCATGTAATCTTCGGTCCTTGCTCTGCCACATCCAATGTTAGATCAGAGGGCTTAGAACTTTCCCCTAGCTGGAAGTCGGTGATGCCCAATTTCCGTCGTGGCCTGGATGACCTCTTGCTAGTTTCTCCTCTCATGCTTCTCTCATCATCTACATGTGTAGCCTTCTCCCTCCTAGCTCTTTTCACAGTCATGGCCTCAAGTGGTTCTAAAAAGGTTACCTTCTCCTTACCCTTGTCCCTCTCCTTTGCTCTAGGTGGATCCACTACTACGGCTTTTCCTTTCTCTTCTAGCCTTATGATGTTTACAGGGCGATCAGGTGGTGGGGCTGGTGGAAGAGGTGGAATGGATGCTTGTAGTGGTGTCTGGGGTGGACGTAGAATTTGTGTTGGTGGGGTTGGTACTCGGGGTGGGGGTGTTCTTTCTCTAGGGGGTGACAATTGGTTCCTCCTACCTCCTCCATTATAGTTTTGTCGTGGTTTGGGACATTAGTACATACTGTGACCGTCTTCTCCGCAGTTGTAGCAATGATACTCCCTATTTTGTCGTCGTGCTCTTTCAGGGTCTTGATCTCTTTCTTGACTCCTCCCTTGTTGTATTAAGTGGACAGAAAAATTCTGCAGTTGGTCATTAATATGGGCCAACATATCTTGTTGGTCATCTCTTACCCCAAGAGCCAGTGGTGGTGGAATGGTGGTTGTCGTAGTTGCTGGTCGACGTGATGTTGCTGTTTCTGTTGACTCGGTTTATTTGGCTTTCATTCGCAGCTTCTTGTTTTTAAGGCGAGCAATCTCAACGGCTAACTCGTACGTAGCCGGGAATCTACCTTTCACCTTCTCCTTGAGAAGCGGCCATAAGCCATGCGTGAACCAATCTTTTTTTAGGAAATCGGGTGCAGCTTCCCCCCTTGCCAGTGACTCAACCCATCGTTCCCACAAATCCACAAATTTGGACTCATAGGTGGCATATTCTAAAAGACCCTCCTGCTTCAAGTCTCTCAACTTGTCCCACAACTTTTCTGAAGTGGTACCTCCCCCAAAGCGCCTCTTAAAAGCGGTTTTTAAGGGTTCCCAGTCATCCTTGGTTTCTTGTGGAAGTGCATTGTACCATGATCTAGCTTCTAGCTTCATGAGATGCTTAAAGATTCTAACCCGGGATTCATCCGTATCTTTGTTGCTCACTACACATGCTACTTCAAAGTCATCTAGGAAGTCTGTTACCAAATCCTCCCCCTTCTTTCCTTTAAATGTTGGAAATGCTACACTTGCCATGATTACTGAGAGAGAGCTAGAAAGACACACTGCTTAACTTGCAAAAGGTTTTTTCTTCTTTACAAGGAGGCGTGTATACCCTCTTATACTAGGACATAGATTAAAACTTCAAACGGTACATTGCCTCGTACCAAAGGTAGGACAAATGGTTGATCTGATGCTAGAACCTCAAAAAATTGCTCCCCACCCAGCATGGTGTCAATGACGTGCAGGTAGTGAGCCTTCAAATCCAGTATTACCTTGATTGAGCGTACACGTGTTGGTATGTGTGATCTGTCTTGAGGTTGGTTGTACTGATTCATGTGAAGCTTAGAGTTTCTTAGTCACTGTCCAAGCTTGTGAAGGAGGGTGGTGTTCTTTCCTGAAACAAACTCAGTAGATCCCTAGTTTCTCTAGTGAGAGTGTGAGCCAATGATTCCGTTATCTGTGCTGCAGCATCAGGTGCGACTTGAAAATTGACTGTGATAATTACCTCGGTGACTTGAGTTACCCAATTCTCAAAGTAGAATAGTGTTGATTCTATATTGTGTAGAGCTCCTTCCATTTTGTTGTTGTGGGTTGGTTGTAGGTTGCGGACATGGTTTCGACCTTCTCCTTCTTCTTCTTGGCACTTGGCCTATGTATATCCACTGGGTTTGGCGTGTTGGTTGACTCCCCCACTGCAAATCGATTACCGTTATGCCTGACACTCGAGCTTCGATGGAGATGCGGAGTTTGTCTAGTTGTGATTGGAGCTCTTCTTCTTCTGTCGTCCAATTAGCAAATCCTGCTAGCCATTCATCCATTCACAACAGTTTAGGGGTTTTAGTCTTGTAAACTGAAGGGTTTCATGAAAAGAACCTCAGTGGGGGCACCAAATGACGGGAGCAAAGAGAACCCCAAACCCCGACGGCCTCTAAAACACCGGGGACCGAATGGCGCACCTCGAGCCTGTCATGGTAAAGCAAACAAGGGGCACCACCTAGCTTCAGCGGCCAGGACGCAAACAACACACCACCATAACAAAGTTTTCATCCAAGAGAGATGGATGCTTGGGAGTAATGATGAAGAGGAAAGGGAATGAGATCAATGTGAGAGAGAGAGAGAGAGAGAGAGAGAGAGAGAGTGAGGGAGGGGGTATAGCGTCTTAGTACTTAGGCACCACAAAAGGATGGCGAATCCGCACACCGTTCACACATACACAAGCTCACTCCAAACACAAGACTAGGTGGCGATTCCGCATACCTCACATGGGCAAAACATTGCAAGAAAACATACTCACAAAACCTCAAGATTTATTTAGAGAATAAGGCGATGAAATGGGGAGCATAGGGTAGGGGAATGAGAAGGGAGAGCGTGGTAGAGCACATGGCGGATAGGTGGGAGTTGATGGCGAAGACTCGCACGAGGGTTATGTCCATCATCCTTCATTTAGTTTCCCTTCATCTTCCATAGCCCAAGGGTGTAGAGGTCATGCTCAAGACGAGCATGGTGATTGTGGTGATGGTGATGGTGTGGGTGTGTGTGTGTGCACTAGGCACACACAATGCATAGTGTACTCTTTGGTGATGGTGTGTGTCCTTAGTGTGATGGTGACCCCTCTTTATATAGGAGAGGAGGGGGGAGAAATTCTAGAATTTAGAAATGAAGAAATCATTATCTACATAGGCCATGTGACTGTGGGCCCCACTTGTCTGGCTGTGTGTATATGTGCCAGAACAACAGTCTCATGAGAGAGAGACTAAGAGAGAGAGATGGGTTGATGAAAAAAAGTGAGAGGTGACATGGAGAATAAAGTAATTACAAGAGGGGAGTGTGTTCAGAGGTGAATCTGTGTGCAGATGTGTGTGAACACAAGAAAAATCAGGTAACCACCGGGTGGGGATGGGTCTGTGGGCACATTTTTCAGTGAAACTGAGTGTGTGTGAGTGTGGGGGAGGTTACTTAGCTACAAGACAAGAGACATGGCTCCCTTTAGAGAGAGAGGGGGGTATTTGGGTCATGGGATATGATAGGAGAGAGAAAGAGGGGGTGGGGTATACTATTTTGGAAGATAGGGTAAGTTGCATGTGAGTTAGGGTGCATTATTGGTGAGTTATAATGCATTATTGGTGAGAGGTGGGGTAGCTTGAGGGGAGAGAGAAAGGAGAAAGGACAAGGGGAAGAGAGAGGGGGTTGACCTTTTGAGTGGAGGACAGGAAAAGGGACACCCGACGGGGAAACAATGAAGAAAAAGGAGGCAAGGTGGGGATGGGCTACCCCGCAGGCATGAGGTGGCCTATTTTACCTTTCTTATATATTTACATAATCATACTTTATTTTTTTCTTACTTTTTCCAATGCCTTTTATCACTCCCTCCCTAAGAGGGGGTTTTCATGGGGTGGGGACGAGAGAAGAGGGGTATGGGAGCTTGGCTTGTGAAAAGCCCCCATCACTACGACAGAACAAGCTCGTTGGGATGTAAAGGATGCGTAGGCTCATGCATTGATTGCGTTTTCTGTGAAGCGCACCATTGTTCCTCACATTTGTTCAGAAGAATTTGCAAACCAGGCTTGGGAAATTCTAGCAGGTCTTTATGCAAACCGCAATGAGGCTAAAATTGCTTTGCTGCATAAATATTATGCATGAGGAAGATGATATGGTCACTTTCCTTGCTAGTGTCAAGGATATCAATGAGCAACTTATTTATGTAGATGAAGTCTATTTAGATAGTTTCCTTGTGCAGATTGTTCTTGATGCCTTACACTACAAGAGGCTATTCATATTAGCGACGCTCACACAGCGACGCTCAAAAAAAAAATTCCCGGCGTCGCTATGAGCGTCGCTATAAGCGTCGCTATGAGCGTCGCAAATTTCTTTGTAAATTTGCGACGCTCATAGCGACGCCGGTTGGGGTAAAAAAATAACCGAGCACGCCCAAAAACTCAGATCTCAGATCTGAGTTTTTCGGCGCCCTCAAGCAAGGATCCGGTAACGCTCTCCCTCACTCTCTCTCTCTCTCTCTCTCTCTCTCTCTCTCTCTCTCTCTCTCTCTCTCTCTCTCTTTCTTCTCCACACACACACGAGGAGAGGAAGGAGAGCCAGGTATGCTCCTTCCCTCTCCTCATTCTCATGTTCCCTTCCCCTCTTTCTCTCTCCCTCTCTCTCTCTCTCACACACACACATAGTGTTTTTGAGAGAGAGAGAGAGAGAGAGAGAGAGAGAGAGAGTACAAACAAAAACAAAAACGCACACACACATACATAAACAAAGAATGCACACACACATTGAGAGAGAAAAAGAGAGAGAGAGCATGCATAAACAAAAAAACGCACGCATTGAGAGAGGAAAAGAGAGAGAGAACATGCATAAACAAAAAACGCACACATTGAGAGAGGAAAAGAGAGAGAAAACATGCATACAATCCAAAAAAACGCACACACATTGAGAGAGAAAGAGAGAGAAACTAATTCAACGTCGTAGGAAACTAATAAAAATTAAAAGACCTAAAGATCTAGCCGATGAGGAGTTGAACTCAAGACCTATTATTCAAGAGGGAAATGGCATAATCAATCTATCATACTTGTCATGGGTGATAGAAAGGTTATACCATTTATCTCTTTTTATTGGCACACACATCGACACATGCGCACACACACAAGAAGAAGAGAGTTATAACGTCGTAGGAAACTATCTTAAAAGACGTTAAAGATTAGGTTATATGTAGACTTACATTAAATTAGATTTAGGTTTATTTTTAACTAGATTTACGTTTATTTAAGCTAGATTTAGATTTACGTTATATTAGATTAGATTTAGGTCTCCATAGACTGCGATGCCTGCATGAAGCGGGTGAAGAAAGCCCTCAATGGAATATAGGGTATTGCTGCCTTCACTTATGGTGGGCTCCGTCGATCCAAAAGTACTGGTGAAATGTCTTCAGAAGATAGGGAAGAAGGTGGATCTTCAGGGCGGCAAGAGTCACTACATCCCCGACATAATGACCATCTAGACAACCTCTAGTCATTAGACTTACGTTAAATTAGATTTAGCTTTATTTTTAGTTAGATTTCCGTTTATTTAGATTTACGCTTATTTACGTTAGATCGAGTCCACGCAAGAATTACTTATGGTTTAGGTTTTAGAGTTAGACGAACAGTGAAAAGATCTACTGTGAAAAGATGTTAAGATGCTGGGAAGTGCTACAGCTAGAGAAGAGGCAAAGGGGTTTTGTCCACTACATGAAGTATCATGTAGACGTGGGTGTGTAGATTTCTTGTACCCACAAATATAGGTATTGACCAATAAAGACGAGATTATAACCCGGTGGTTCTGATCTCCGTGCACCTCTAGACCGAGGTGTGCGGGGATTGGACATGACTAGAGAATGTGAGGTAAAGAGAGAGAGAGAGAGAGAGAGAGAGAGAGAGAGAGAGAGAGAGAGAGAGAGAGAGAGAGAGAGAGAGAGAGAGAGAGAGAGAGAGAGAGAGATAAGACGAAGAATGCCAATAGAATATTAAATTTGTTGTCCAGGTTATAAGTTTTTTATCCTCATTATGAGTAGCGACGAGGATGTGGGACCGTCCAACCGAAACACCTATCTCTCAACGAGGGTCTTATGTCCTTGTAATCAATGCAAGCATGCTGTGCGACGGAAAAGACGTGTTTCTTTGCAGCACGTTCGCGAATTTGGCGAGTTCGATCCATCTATTATAGATCGAGTTGTTGCCAATTATAACTCGTCGGACTCTGACGCTGGCCAACAAGCAGCAATCTTGCAACCCAATAGACGTGTTCGCAGGCGCTTTGGTCAAGCAGCATATGTGAGGCCACAAGATGTAGCCTCTGACAGCTCGGGGGATGATCATGCAGAGCACATTCCCAACGAGGCAATGTTTGAGCCCGAGATTGATGAAATGATCGAGACGATCATGGATTCAGAAAGGCTTATCTATGATGATATGAAAAGTGAAGCCGATATGCCATTGTATAATGGAGCACGTATGTCTAGATTGAAAGCACTCCTGGTTCTTCTCAACATGCAGGCAAAGTTTGGATGGAGTGACACTAGCATCACAGCGCTTTTCAGGTGATCTATTACAATTAGTTTACTTTAATAGAACTCTAAATGTATAATGATCTGATAGATTTTTACACGACTGTATCATATTTTTATGTTGTGTAAATTGTTGAAAGAGCACATACTACCAGCTGACAATGTGATGCCAGATTCCCGAGATGAAGCAAGAAAGATTTTGTGAAACTTGGGGATGGATTACAATTCTATCCACGCTTGTCCTAATGACTGCATTCTTTTCAAAGGGGAATACATAGACATGGAGAAGTGTCCGAAATGTGATTCCGAAAGATATCGAGTAGATCTCCACGGGACAAAAATTCCACAAAAGGTTTTGCGACATTTCCCTCTGCTTCCTTGCATCAAGCATTTCTTCGAATGTAAGTCCATGGCCGCCCTAGCATCATGGCATGAGGAGAATAAATCTTCGGATGGTGTGCTACGAATTCCTGCAGATTGCGTAGCGTGGAAACATATAGATGGAACATGGTCGGATTTTGCCAGGGAAGCTCGAAATTTGCGCTTAGGCCTGGCTATGGATGGCGTAAATCCATTTGGTCAAAGATCAACATCTTACAGTGTATGGCCCGTTGTCGTCGTCAACTACAACATTCCCCCGTGGTTGACTACGAAGAAGGGGCACCTATGGCTAAGCTTGATTGTGCCAGGGCGATATAAAGTGGGGAATATGGATGTGTATCTTCGTCCACTATTGGAAGAGCTACAAAAATTGTGGATTGGCATAGAGGTGGTGGATATGAGCCGACACACAGGACGACGGAATGCTTTGATCAGAGGCATTCTAATGTGGACCATGCATGACTATCCCGGGCTAACAGAATGCTCAGGTGATCTATTGACACTCCTCACTCAGACACTGTAAATCTTGTTTTTTCCCATAGTTGATCTATTATCATGTGTATACATGCAGGGCTTCAAACAAGCGGATACAGAGCATGTGTCACATGTGGACCTAGACTGAATGCACGTAGGGCACCCTCACTGAAGAAGCAAATCTACAAAGGTCATCAAGCGTATCTTCCAGAGAATCATGTGTTACGCGACGGATTTTTGGGAAGAGAGCCACCAAGGATGTCTGCACAAGCATGGTTAGAGCAGAAGGAGATGTGCGATGACGGATTGCCTCCAGGGCAGTGCATTCAATGCCCTGTCACCAAAAAAAAATTCTCTCGGGCGTCGCTATAAGCGTCGCTATTTATGGCTCTGTAGCGTCGCTATGAGCGTCGCTATAGTCTTCTGTGTAAACGTCGCTATATGCGTCGCTATAGGCGTCGTTATATGCGTCGCTATAGGCGTCGCTATATGCGTCGCTATGAGCGTCGCTATATAGCGACGCTCTCGTAGCGACGCTCGTAGCGACGGTTTTAGCAACGCCGGGGGTTATAAAAACCCAGTGTATTTCCATCGCTAACAGCGTCACAAGAGCACACAACCTCTTGTAGTGTTACCAGATTCATACCAGACTTTTGCTAGTACTTGGAGACTAATGACCCAAGGAAATCCTGACGTTGTCAAGTTCGATGCATTATACACGTTGTTGTTGCATGAATCACTCAAAAAAACAGGAGGACTACATACCGTGCAGTTGAACAGGCTTTTATTGCTTCTCAAAGAAAGGGTGGTAGTAGCAATGCAACCACTTCTTATGGTTCTGCTGCGAGTGGAAAAACTTCTGTTCCTAATGCTTTTATTGGCAACAAATCATCTAGAAATTATGGTCATAAGGGAAAAAAGAAGATGCGTTGTCATTATTGTAAAAGCTAATGATCACTTGATCAAGCAGTGTCCTAAGTTGAAGGTCAAAGAGGCTAAGAAGAAAAAAGGGTGGTTCCACTGCATATGCTGGCTCCACTACAAATGCAGCCATTGTTGAGTCTTTTGTGAAAGGAGGCTGTCATGCTGATGTTGATGCAAAATGGGCTTTTAGTGTAGAGTCAATCATGCTCTCCTCTTGAAGGCGCCTCTTGAACCACCTATCAAACATGTTTGTGAAGGCTTTATTTTGGGTAAAATGCAACGTTCTAAGGTTCCAAAGGATGGTTCAGTTAGGGCCACATGTAGGTTGCATCTTGTGCTGCATAGTGATATTTGTGGCCCATGTAAACTCCATCCTTGGGCAGCTACCTGTACTTTGTGACTTTCATTGATGATTACTCCAGGCATGCATGCTTATTTTCTCTTAAAGTGAAGTCTAAAGTTTTTATGTGCTTCAAACAATTTTTGGCTATGGCTGAATATTTATCAAAATGTACTATGGGCACCCTCCGTTTCGATTGAGGGGGGGAGTATATGTCTCATGAATTTAGTGCATTTCTGGCTAGTCATGGGATAAAAAACCAATGTACAATGCCGTATACGCCTTGGAAAAATGGTGTTGATGTGATGAAAAACAATTCTCTTATGGAAATGGCAAGATGTATGGTCAAGAGGCAAGCTTTACCACATTCGTTTTGGCTCGAGGCTGTCATGTGTGCCACTTATGTACTCAACAGGTGTCCTACAAAAGTGTTGCAGTCTATGACTCCATATGAATCATGGCATGATAGAAAGCCATCTATTAAGCACATGCCTGTTTTTGGTTGTTTGGATTATGGTTTAGTGCCACAAGTGCAACGCAAAAAATTGGGTGACAAGGCTGTCAAATGTATTTTTTTTGGTTATAGTGCTGAAAGAAAAGGTTACAGGTTGTATCATCCACAAACAAAGTTCATTTTGGTTTCACGAGATGTAGTGTTTGTGGAAGATTTTGTTCAGCCCTTGTTGTCATGTACTAGAGACAGTAATGTAAGCTCATAGGACATTTATAACACTTTCTTGCCTCTCTTTTCAGTGGTGGAAGTTCAAATGTAAATGAGGCAAATGTATAGCCTATGGGGGTTTCCGAAAATGATACAGATCAGCCTATTACTGATGCAGGCTATAGGTATGCCAAAATTGATGGTGCATACATTGTGTGATAGTAAATTGGATGCACCTTTGTCTAGTCGTACTCGTTCAGTCTCTCGCCATGTATCTTATGCATCAGATTGCTATTCTTTGGTTGTGTCTAGCTTACATGATGTTGAGGACTACCTCTCTTTTGATGAAGCATGGAATTCAAAAAATTGGATGGCTGCCATGCAATCAGAATATGATGCACTTGTAGAAAATGACACATGGACTTTATGTGATTTTCCTCCTAGAAAAAAGGCCATTGGTACAAAGTGGGTTTACAAGTTGAAATGCAAGCTGGATGGTGAGGTTGATTGCCATAAGGCTCAACCTGTTCCAAAGGGTTATGCACAGCAAAAGGGCATAGATTATGAAGAAACTTTTTCTCCCACTTGTCGTATGACTATTGTTCATTTTCTATGTGCATTGGCAGCTCATTTTGGTTGGGATGTACATCAATCAGAGGTTGTTACTTCTTTCTTGAATGGTAGAATATTTGAGGAAGTTTATGTAATGCAGCCTCGCGATTTTGTCAAGAAAGGATAAGAGGACAAAGTGTGAAAATGTAACAAGGCTTTGTATGGGTTGAAGAAATCTCCTTGTGCTTGGTATGAGAAAGATGACACTCATTTGGTCAAACAAGGCT
Organism: Adiantum capillus-veneris; assembly: GCF_014529385.1. NCBI lineage: Eukaryota > Viridiplantae > Streptophyta > Polypodiopsida > Polypodiales > Pteridaceae > Adiantum > Adiantum capillus-veneris. The sequence goes on along the minus strand of NC_140956.1, from coordinate 92,584,745 downwards.
TTCATAACAGTCCAACAGAAAGCACATTGTATGTAAAGCGTGAGGGTGATGTACTTCTCATTCTGGTTCTTTATGTAGATGATTCGCTGATCACTGGAGAAAATGAGAGACATATTGCCGAATTTAAGGCTGATTTGAATGCTACTTTCAAGATGAAAGATTTGGGTCTGCTGCAACATTATTTGGACATCCAGTTTAAGCAGTGTGATGGTGGTATTTCCTTGTGTCAGAAAAGTTACATATAGAAATTGCTAGTAAAGTTTGGACTTGAGGATTGCAAACCTATTGCCACTCCCATGAAAACAAATTTAAAGTTCAATCTTCATGACGCTTGTGATCCTGCTGATGTCACTCCTTACCAAACTGCTGTTGGATGTCTCATTTATGTATGCAACACGAGGCGAGATATTTAGTTTGTAGTCTCACAGGTCAGCAGATTTATGCATAGCCTAGGGTCTAAGCATTGGCAGGCTTTCAAAATTATTTTTTGCTACCTTAGTGGCACTTTACATCTTGACTTGTTTTATCTCAAGGGGAAATCATTGCCGACCGACTTACATTCTTTTTCGGACTTAGATTGGAAAAGTTGTTTTGATAGGCGAGTGTTCATAAGTGGTTTTCGTTTCATGCTTCGTAGTTCATGTATATCATGGTTGAGCAAGAAGCAACCTATTGTGGCCACTTTGAGTTGTGAGGCCAGTACACGGCAGTCTTCATAGCTGCGGTTGAGTGTGTATGGCTCAGACGCCTTATGGCTGATTTGGGTGTTGGACAAGACACTGCCAACACTATCTACACTGAAAGTCAGAGCGCATTGGCAGTTGCGAGGAACCCACTTTTTCATGCTCTCACAAATCACATTGAGGTGCATTACCACTATGTCAGAGAGAGGCTCTTAGTAGGAGAGATCAGCTTGGCTTATGTGCCAACACAGGACAACCTTGCAGATCTTTTCACAAAGGCATTGTCTCGTGAGAAGCTTGAAGCTTTGCACAAAGTTTTGGGCTTACTCCCCTTTGTGGACTAATCATGTCCTCAGGGCATGCCACTTCCATTTACTTATGTTCGAGCTCTCCTTCACCGCATCACTCCAGGAGGGATTTGTTACCATATACATGTGGTAGTGATATGTGTGAACACACTAGGACCACTGGGGCATTTTTCCCCTCTTTAGGAGGTTTTTTCCCCCGTGCATTGTATATACACCCATCACTCTAGGGCTATCTATCTTTCCATTGCGCACTAAGTAACACACTCTCAGTTGTGTACCTTGAGCTTCCTTCGTCTTCTCCAAGGTGTGTGTGTTTTTGTACAACCCTAGTTCCAACAACTCATAACACTTTCCTCACCCATAAGAGAGATCAATTTGAAGGGGTTTAACATTTGGTATAAGAGTTGATTTGAGAAAACCTCGCTAAGGGCTTGGTTTAATGTTGAAGTTGGGGCCTTTTGCTTTGAGAAAGAGAAGTTGGGCTTCCGTGAGAGTTTTGATGAATGGAGTAGGTGGATGAAACCTATGCATGATAGCATGAGGAACGAAGCTTGGGAATGTCGGAATCCCATATGCCATGAGCATGGCTATATCTTATGTGAACTCCTATGATGAGTGCATAGGTGTGTCCATAGCAAACCACAAATGACCACCTCCTCTAAAGTATGCAACTGCCAAATTATGGCTGGAATCAATGGATCTCCCCAATGACAAAGATTTTGTGTACTGTAGCAGTCACTAAGAGACCGAACAGACCACTACAAGATGATGTCCTAGCTGGAGGTAGCTTCATCCTTTGTGAAAAACACAAGCAAAAAGTTTGTTGTCCATCCAAAACACGATTGCAAGGTGATAAAAATGCTTATGTCCATTTCTTTCCAGCATGCTCGTATGCTCCCAGTAGGGTCCGGTGTCAGGGGATATGTGTTCGAAACATGAGTCGGGTCAGCATCGTTGGGTTGCTAGCTATAAGAGGTGTGAAAGAGAAGAGTCGTCGGGCGGCACAAAAGAATAGTTATTAGCTAATTGGAAATGTTACCAAGGCACAAAATTTGCTTGGAAATTGATAACACCGAAAACATTAATGCACATTATGAAGAGGTGTTGTTAACGACACCGTTAATTAATTCAAGCGATGATCTAGGATCTTTAAGCTCCCTTTACAGTTTTCCCTGGGTCGTTAACGGCTCCGTGATTCATCAAGAAGATTAACTAAACCTAATCTATCGTCGATGAACAAAAATCCTTATGTGTCAATTTTCTAGAATTGATTGTCTTCCTCTTTAAGTCTTCAATTATCATCATCAACTCCTTACTTTTGTTGCTTATTGAGCTTGAATCCTTTCCCGCTTGCGAGCTCCCTTTTAGCTTTTATGCAACTTATCCTACTTGCTTACTCGAGAGCGAGTGTCTTCCAAATTACTTGAGGGCCGAGAGAGATAGAGCGAGAGAGAGCCCTTCTTTGAATCCCCTTTTTCTCGTAACCTCCAAACCTTTTCTCCTTTCTTTGCATGTCGAGGACGAGAGAGAGAGAGAGAGAGAGAGAGAGAGAGAGAGAGAGAGAGAGAGAGAGAGAGAGAGAGAGAGAGAGAGAGAGAGAGAGAGAGAGAGAGAGAGAGAGAGAGAGAGAGAGAGAGAGAGAGAGAGAGAGTCTTCCTTGCTTGCTTTGCTAGCCAAGGACGAGAGAGAGAGAGCTTTTCCTTCGTTCACCTTCCGACCTCCCCGGTCTTCCCTCCTCTTCTGCTGTCACAACTCCCACCATATGTACTCACTTCAAGCATACTCTTTTGTATAATCATCAAGGAATCTGTTGGCCCTTTCAAGCTGCATCTGGCATACATTAAGCATTGAATTTGGCTTGTTATCAGGCCCTAATCACTGCTCAATAAATGTGTAGGATTCAAAGAAGCTTAGCTTGCATTTCTTTTCTCATTTTCCGATCATGGAAGCGGAGCTGCATGACATCCACCCCCTGTGAGCCTGCACAGCCTCTGATCTGTGCCAATTGCACTTCAATCTACATACGATATAGGTACCTTAAGCTATTTTCCATCATCAGACTCACGTAATGGGTAAACATATGAAAAATAAAGTAAGGCTTACACCCTATCATCAATGTTCTAACTTAGTCATTAAGTAACTGCCCATCAGAAATCTTTGAATCGTATTTTTTCTATCTCCAAAGCATTCAAATATAGAAAACCTGTTTACTGGACCCCGCCAGACTCAAGTGCTCCAGTTCATGATGCACACGACTTGACCATTAAGCTCACTTTAGGGAACCCTCTCAAGATCAAGTATGCCTTACTCTATCTGCACACGGAATCAATTGTCCAAAGAAGTCAACTGGAAGCTAGCTATGTAATCTTATTGAACGTAGAACCAAAAACTCTTCTGACTAAGCATAATCTAGAAACCAAAACCTTGTACCATGCAACGTGCTACAACAGATAACTAGTACTCTTCAAATCTGCAACTTTCCACTTTAGTAGCCCGTAGGATCAAATGGATTAATAAGGAATTGCCCACACGTTGGAGCATCATAATATCCACATGAGCATACATTTCCTGTATCAATCAACATCAAGCATTTCTGGTGAAAATATGCTACCCTTGGTTCAAATAGCACGCAACTACTATGCATACTTAGCAATATCCATCCACATTGAATCTACTTATGAGTATCCTTAGAATCTCTTGGATCAAACACCATTTTTGACCACATATCATTGATGGGCTCCGAAATATACTAGAGCTTCATCTGAAGCATAGTGCAGCACCCACATCTCATAAACTTTTGGAAACTGAAGCTTGTTACCAGCAAGAATTAAAGAATTTTGACTCCCTTTTACGGGCAGCCAAGACATCACTGACATAAGCATCAATAGGTAAAGCATCCAAATCTAGCCACATTTGGCACATTGTCCAAGGAAATGAGAAATCTTGTGCACTTTATGCAGTATCAAGGATGATTTATATTCATCACCCTCTCTAGCTTCATAGCCCATCACAAAAAACCTCGGGAGTCTCTAGACCTGTATCAGCATAGGAATTTTTATCTATTGGTGTTTCAGCTTGATCATGAAAAATAGCTTCAACCTGTAAATATTCATCCATAGCATCCTCAAAAAAATCACTCTTGGAAATCTTAACATTCATCCAAACTATAGGATTTATCTCCTCTTGCAACCCATGTACAAAACATAGATGTAGAATCCTTGTGATTAACATTGTGACGTGTTTTGGCGAAATGATGTGGACCACCCCAAAGTCTTTGCGAGATGTTTTTTGGTTCTCTCAGACCTCTTGGATGTTAATAAATCATGCTTATACAAAGTGTACAAAGGTGGTGTGTGCCAGCTGTCTCTACGCATGCGTGCCAGTTGTGCGGGGTACATAGTTTTGCTGTTTTTGTACATAGAAGTGTCAAGACTTAAAAGTGTGAGTAAGTGCTTTAAAAATATGAATAAAAACTGAACTTTTATCAGCTTGGGGTCGTGAGTGAGTGGGAGTTTTCAGCTGTGAAGAAGAAAGCCTCTCTTGCTGTAGTCTACGGTGGTGTGTGGGGGTTGTGTAGTGGAGGTGCCCGTGTGTGTGTGCGAGGGCCTCGAGCCTTGATTGGAGAGTGTGTCTCTCATCAAGAAGGCCATGAACATGGGTGATGACCTCTACACTTTCACCCCTCTTCTCTCTTTTTGGTGATCGAAGTTGCGTGAAGCGAAGCTTTCTTGTACGCGTGTGCCTACTACTCAGGTTTGACAGTGAAAGCCCCTTGTTATTGTTGTGAATGGGAGGTTGTTTCCCCATGTTTTCCATGGTTTTTTCTGATTTTTTTGGCTGAGCATCATGATTTTTTGTACAACTAATGATTGGCATGGTTTTTGATGGGTTTGTGTGCATGGTTCGGAGCGATTTTGGAGCCCCTTCCTACATATGCAAGGGCTGCTGAGATGGTGTGAGGGTATGGTGTTTATGAACAAAAGTGCAGAGATTTTCCTTGGGTTTTTTTTCCAAAATGTAGTGCCTTTTTTGCTTCCTTGACTGCAATTGATCATAGCTAGGGCTATGACAATATAGAGGGAAGCTAGTCGAGTGTAGACAGCGTTTTTTGCATGCAAGGGTGAGTGTGTTTGAGAGTGGAGATCGGATCCTATCCTCTTGTGAGAGCTACTTTACTTTTCCTCATATATCTTGTGAGTATGGAGGTGTTATAGAGGCCACCCCCAAATCCTTCACATGTTTTGGTGCCCCCTTTCTGAGGATCTATTTTGGCTCTCTGGTTGAGACTTTCCCTGGATTCAAGCTCAACCTTCTATTTGTAAGTTGTTTTCATGAGTTGTCCAAGTTTTACAGGTGAGGATGATAAGGTCTCGAGAAGGTTCTTGAGACAGGTACAATTGCAATGTTTACTGACAGGGAATGATTGTGAAGCAGAATGGTTGCGTATGTTTCCTCTGTTGCTTGAGGGTGATGCTTATGTCTGGTATAAGAGCTTGAATGATGCAAATAAGAGTTGTTGGTCACTCTTGGAAGCATTATTTCTTCAAATATATGTAGTGATGCCAACTCCAAATGAAGCTTGGTCAAGGGTGAAGAGCTTATCTATGCGCGAAGATGAGTTTGTTTCTTGCTTTTGGAAGAGGTTCAATGATGTATGGATGCAATGGGAAAAGTGTGTGAAGTATGCTAATGTGATGTCAGTGAAAGAGTTACATGGTACACACATGCAATTTGAGAGGTTGAAAATGTTGATAAGAAAGTTGAAACCTACCTTGCGTTCACATGTGGAATTGAAGAATCCAAAAAGCATGAAAGAAGCACTACAGGTTGCCTACAACAAAGAGAGGAAGATAAGGCTTATGGTAGGTTTGGATGCGCCACCAAAGATAGAGGATCTGCACTTGGTTGATTTACTGTATAAGGTTGTTGAAAATGGTCATGAACTTGAGAAGCCACTTTCTATTGATGAGGAGGAAACAAAGCATGCACATGTAGCAGCATGTGATCACGTGGAAGAAAATGACATACATGTGGTGAATGCTTATGATGTAGACATAAACAATTATATGGATTCTTCTCTTGATGTTGGAGATGTTGATTTTTTTGCTTTGAAAAATGGTTTGAATCCCATGGTTAAGAGTGATGTTGATGTGGATGGAGCTTATGTGTCTACAAATGGCTTATTTGATGAAAATTCTTTGGTATGTGAAGTTGTGGGAGCATCTACAATGGAATATGTATGTGATGTGGGTTGTATAGACTCTCCTCTTGAGTATGAGGATGCTGATGTGGTTGAGTTTCATGGTCTACAAGAATCTCATGCTACTCTTGTGGTTGATGATGAAGACTATGCCTCTACTCCTAGGTTGTTTGATGAGTTGCCTATGGCTGCCAATGATGATGTAAATGCTTTTGGTGATTTGGATTATCACTTGGATGTTAATGAGGTCAATATGGATTCATTTAGTTTCACCAATGAACCCATTGGTGAGGATGAGGTGACTGATATCCAAGACTTTGTTTCCACTTGTGGCATGTTTGATGATATGCATATGGTTGCCGATCATGTGGACGGTTGTGTTGCACAAGGTTCTATGGAGTCCCGTGTTGAGCTTAAACGTAATGACTTGGATGATTTGATTGTTGATTTTTAGCCTAAATTTTTGCATGATGATGTGGTCCTTGATGATGGCATACCTATTAGTGGCTTGCTTGGTGAGCTACTTGTTGTTGGAAGCTCTAATATCAACCACGAGAGAATATTAGAGGAAGTTTTGAGGCTAATGAAAGAGGGTCTTTGCTTTGAAAATCTTGATGATATGGATGGTCATATGCTTTGTGCTAGTGCCTTTGATATGCTTGCCAAGCTGGATGATGGCATGCCTTATGGTCTTAATTGTGATAGGCAAGAGAAAGTGTTCTTTTGTGGTTTGGCATGCAAGGATACTTTGAATGTCTTGACTAGACAAATTATGCTTCAGAATGTAGATTCTTTGATGGATATATTTGAAATCAGTGATTTGTATGAGTTGAAGCATGAAATTTTTGGCTTGGATTTAATGCAAAATTATGTGTATGATAGAGGGAAAAGACAAATGTCTCGTGTCAATAGCTTCGGTGGGAGAAGCGCCTACTATGTTATGCATATGGTTATTGGATGCAACATGGAGGTGGATGGTAAGAGAATCTATGTTATTTTTAGCTCTCATCTTATATTTTGGTTCTTTTGTGGCATGAAAAATAGGAGAATGTTTACAATGATGCGAAAGTATGCACATGAAACACTTCAAAGTGTTCCATGCTTGTTGGGGGGGCAATATGTGACATGTTTTGGCGAAATGATGCGGACCACCCCAAAGTATTTGCGAGATGTTTTTTGGTTCTCTCAGACCTCTTGGATGTTAATAAAGCATGTTTGTACAAAGTGTACAAAGGTGGTGTGTGCCAGTTGTCTCTACGCATGCGTGCTAGTTGTGCGGGGTACATAGTTTTGCTGTTTTTGTACATAGAAGTGTTGAGAATTAAAAGTGTGAGTAAGTGCTTTAAAAATATGAAGAAAAACTGAACTTTTATCAGCTTGGGGTCGTGAGTGAGTGGGAGTTTTCAGCTGTGAAGAAGAAAGCCTCTCTTGTTGCAGTCTGCGGTGGTGTGTGGGGGTTGTGTAGTGGAGGTGCCCGTGTGTGTGTGCGAGGGCCTGGAGCCTTGATTGGAGAGTGTGTCTCTCATTAATAATGCCATGAACATGGGTAGTGACCTTTGCACTTTCACCCCTCTTCTCTCTTTTTGGTGATCGAAGTTGCGTGAAGCGAAGCTTTCTTGTACGCGTGTGCCTGCTACTCAGGTTTGGTAGTGAAAGCCCCTTGTTATTGTTGTGAATGGGAGGTTGTTTCCCCATGTTTTCCATGGTTTTTTCTGATTTTTTTGGCTGAGCATCATGAGTTTTTGTATAACTCATGATTGGCATGGTTTTTGATGGGTTTGTGTGCATGGTTCGGAGCGATTTTGGAGCCCCTTCCTACATATGCAAGGGCTGTTGAGATGGTGTGAGGGTATGGTGTTTATGAACAAAAGTGCAGAGATTTTCCTTGGTTTTCATTGGATTTTTTTTTCCAAAATTTAGTGCCTTTTTTGCTTCCTTGATTGCAATTGATCATAGCTAGGGCTATGACAGTATAGAGGGAAGCTAGTCGAGTGTAGGCGGGGTTTTTTGCATGCAAGGGTGAGTGTGTTTGAGAGTGGAGATCGTATCCTATCCTCTTGTGAGAGCTACTTTACTTTTCCTCATATATCTTGTGAGTATGGAGGTGTTTTAGAGGCCACCCCCAAATCCTTCACAACGTGTTCGCAATCTGGATGATCTAGGCAATCTTCATACTCATCTATATCATCCTTTGCTTCCTCATCTGCATCCATGTTACTTAGCAATCCATCATAGCACTGTAAAGGCTCATGGAACCCCCTTTGATGAGGTACACGTATTAGAAAGCTCTTATATACTATCATGATCATCTCCTTCAGATCTAGAAAATAAATTATTGATTATGGCATCTTCTTTCATGATAACAACATATGCAAACATATTGTTAGTAGGAATCATAGGTTCATTGACATCCTCAAACTCATCCTGTGCTGGGTCCACAATCTTGGTCACTTCATAAGCTATTGTGTATATAATAGCTTTGTTTATGCACTCATCTGCAACAAACATGTTGTCTTGCTCGGCTATAGTGCTGATAGTTTTAGTAATGTCCTGTAGAGGCTCATCTAATTGATGAACTCCCTCAAAATAACCCATGTCAAAGTCAGCAGCTTAAGAACCACTTGTTGTACAGTCTATATCTTCACTAAAACCATTTTTGGAAGTAGCGTCCATGCAAGCAATCTTTGAAAAAAATTCATATAATTCTGTTTCAGCATTAAATTCATCGTTTACTTTTCTTCGTTTCTCAAAATATGCTCCTTTGAAACTAAATTTACTACTTCCAATTTTGCATTTTCTTTGGCTTTGCTTCTTGCAGAAATGTATTCCGAAAATTCATCATAGTTGAGGAACTGCATTTGATCCCCTTCACCTTTATTGAATACAACCTGGCTTCGTTCAATAATCTCTTTTATTTCTAGATCTAGAACCCTTGAGCTTCCGTAAATAAATTCCTCTGCAAAATAGTCCCACCGTGTGGGATATGCTTCTACCAATTCTTGAACCTGCTTTTTAAAATCCGAGTTTACAAACTCTTCAAAAGCTGCAATTGGATATTTTCTAGAACATTTCGGCTCTTCATCTCAGATTCATAAGATGCAATAAAACCTTATGGATCATATCCCAAAAAATTATGATACTGCTCCCATACAGCATCATCAATCTACTTTTTTATCTGCATGGATTTCGCTTCCTACAGACATCCCTGAACTAATTCCAGTATTTATGGCAAATTTGTAGCTACTCATTTTTTATAAAATCCATTAGAATTGAAATCGTCCATAAAGTGCTTCAATTGTTATGGAATCTCCATCTTTACCTCCCACCCTCGCTCGTTTCGCATTGGGGGCTATGTATTCGAAACCTGAGCCGGGTCAGCACCAGGCTGCTAGCTGTGAGATGTGTGAAAGAGAAGAGTTGTCATGCTGCACAAAAAATTAGTTTTTAGCTAATTGGAAATGCTACCGATGCACAAAATTTTCTTGGAAATTGGCAACACCGACGAAATTAATGCACAATTGTGAAGTACTATCGTTAACGGTACCATTAATTAATTCAAGCGATGATGTACGAGTTTTAAGCTCCTTTTACAGTTTTCCCCAGGCCGTTAACGGATCCATAATTCATCAAGAAGATTAACTAAACCTAAGATTTCGCCGACTCCTTTTTTTTGTTGCTTGCTGAGCTCGACTGCTTTCCTGCCTGCGAGCTCCCTTGTATCTTTTATGCAATGTATCCTCCTTTCTTACGCTAGAGCAAGTCTCTTTCAAATTACTCGAGGGCCGAGAGAGATAGAGTGAGAGAGAGACCTTCTTCGAATCCCGTTTTTCTCTTAACCCTCCTTGCTCTGGCTTTTGAGTGAGCGCCCTTCTTCGTTTTCCTGCTTAACCACAACCTTTTCTCCTTTCTTTGCATGCCGAGGACAAGAGAGATATATTATGTAAATTTATAAGTAGAGTTGAATTCATCTTCAATGCTCATTAGCATATGGATACGAGAACAATTGTGCTATTTTTGTGGTTTTTTTTTGAAGCTACTAAATTTGATCCTTTTCAGGTTTGCAATCATGTAAAAGCCGCATTTATGTTTGTAGGAGATCACATTGGTGTAAAAAGAGTGTTATGGCATAAGCCGCACCTTGCGGTCCTGCAGTCTTGCGGATGTCAGGACAGTGCGAACTAGGAGTCATGCAGCTTTGGGGCAGTTATTCATGGGATATCATGAGACAGGACGGGGTTTTTCACCGTTCATGATCTGCGTTGGAGAAGCGGGTGTATATTGGGGGGGCATACTAGTCTTTGTGGATATCTCTATCTCATGTCATCAATATATTTCTCCCTTGTAACTCTGTGCTCTGTTACATATGAATGAAGAAGACAGTGTTCTATTCCTATGTATTGTCTTTTATTCTGTCTTGATGTACTCTGTTGTTTATATAATGTAAGACAGTGTGAGGGTATTCCTTCCCGTAATGCTTATTGCTCCCTTGCGGGAAATAGACATTACATCTGGCGACCACGATGCGCAATGGGCGACCTGCTATGAACATGCATGCGCACTAGGTTGCAAGGTCCTGCTGACCCTGTGGTTCCAATTGTGGGGAGACGTCGGAGGAGAGGCAGTTAGGATGAATTTTTTTTTTCTACACCGTAGGCTGAGGAACATGTGTCTCCTTCGCCAATTTCGGTGCGTGGTAGGCGTATTCAGCGTGCGTGACATACTCTACGTAGTTAGTCATGTCGTCCTGTCGTGCGCTCAACCTCACTCACTCATGTTGCTCCACCACCGTCTTCTATAAGCAGTCCTGGGGTTTCACTGCCGTTGTCCGCACCTACTAGTGTTCGACAACTACCTCCAGGAGGGGGTACAGTTGGGCAAGGGACTATGGCACAGCCACAGTGGCGGGTGTTCAGATTAAGTATAGCCATTTTTGAGGTCTTTCAAAGGAAGACCCCGATGCACATCTGCGACAATTTAATAAAGTGTATGGATTGAATCATCCTAGAGTGGTGGTTCCTCTTCGTCAACAATCAGTGTTTGAATCTACAATTTTAGGGAAAGCTACCAAATGGCTGTGAGAGTACCCTGACGATCACTTTCAAACGTATGTCGAAGGGTCCAAAGCGTTCTTGCGATGATTTAGAACAGAAAAGACAGTCCCTCAACATTTGGAAAAGCTTCGGACGCTACGCCAGAAGTCGTTGCCAGTGCAGGATTAAGCATTTGTTTCTTCTATTCAAGATGAATTTCTTCAATTGCAAACGCAGAATAGCTTGGCCACTTATTTAGCATCTCATCCTAGTGATGTGATGATCAACATGAATGATCTTGATGCCTTAGCAGTGGAAATGAAGCAAGACCTGCACAGTTTTTTGGAAACTCGAATGCAGAGTTGGAGGTCAATGGTATCTGCTAATGTGTTAGCGCAGTAACCAACTCAACAGGTTATGGTGAGGCAGCTTGAGCTGCCAAATAATGAAAGAGGTAAGAACATTATCCAAGAAGGTTTTGATATTTCTGATTGGGTGAAACCTACAGAAGAATGTGCTGAGGCCCAGGCTCATGTCTCTCGTTTGCAGCGAGTGATTCATCGTCTTCGTAGGGAGCGGCACAGAGTTTGTTTTTGGGTGGAGACATTGGATCATTCTTTTTCACTCAGTCTTCCACCATGTCCACCTTTTTGGCCTGTGCTAAACAGATATTTGTCTCGGCATTATCCTATTCATACACCTCTTGCCCCTTTATAAGCACCTCAATCGGTTTCCTTACCGGTTTCCTGACCAACGCAATTCATTCCAAGGGATCCTTGGCCGGAGCAACCTGAGATGGGATATCATGAGACAGGACGGGGTTTTGCATCGTTCTTGATCTACGCTGGAACAGCGGGTGTATATTAGGGGGCATACGAATCTTTGTGGATATCTGTATCTCATGTCATCAATATATTTCTCCCTTGTAACTCTATGTTCTGTTACGAATGAATGGTATTCTATTCATGTGTATTGTCTTCTATTCTGGTGTCTACATGTACTTTGTTGTTGATATAATGTAAGACAGTGTGAGGGTATTCATTCCCATAATGCTTATTGCTCCCTTGCGAGCAATAGACATTACAAAGAGAACTATCAAATGAAAGCTATTGATGTGGAGGCTATGCATATACTTGATGTGGACGAGATGTATGGATCTCTATGGCGATCCATAAGGGAAGTGAACAATACAAATAAGACACTGTTTCATGAGTGCTCTTTGAAATCAGACCCTACCTATCTTCTACAATGTTATGTCACACGGGTTCTTTGTAACCATGACCTTGATGGTAATGCAATATCTCTTTCTCTCTCTCTCTCTCTTTCTCTCTCTAGCAATACACTTCCACAATAACTCATTTATATGTGAGTCTCCCTCTAGAAACACATGTTTGTAGAATCTTATATTGCATGAGTATGTATGTAAACATATACTCTCTCTAGCAACACGCTTCTTGCAACAACTTATATATATATATATATATATATATATATAAGCTGTTGTGTGTTTCTAGAGAGTGGGAGACTACATAAACGAGTTGTTACAAAAATGTTTTGATAAAGGGACAGAATATATATATGATTTGCTAACCAGATCCCCCTTCACCTAACCCCCCCCCCCCCCCCCCCCCCCCCTAGATTTTGTTTCTTGTTCTTTCCTTTCTTCCTTCTACCCCTTGATGGACCCTCTATCCCTAACTGATATGTATCTAATGCCTTCACCTCACAGAGTTGATGTAATGTTTTCTTTTGTCCCATGGGTCATATCTGACCTTTGTGGATGATAATTAAATCTCTCTCTCTCTCTCTCTCTCTCTCTCTCTCTCTCTCTCTCTCTCTCTCTCTCTCTCTCTCTCTCTCTCTCTCTCTCTCTCTCTCTCTCTCTCTCTCTCTCTCTCTCTCTCTCTCTCTCTCGTCGGCTCAACACAGCGAAACCCTAAGCTCAACACACCCCTGTGTCCCTCCCAGGATCAAGGGCAGCCTGTGGAGGGGCGTCAAGCCTCCAAGCCCGCCTGCAAACAAGCTCCACGACCTGCCTGCTCGCGCTGCGTCTCACCTCCCACAGAGTTCTCATCGTCGCCCTTGCACAACTCGAAATTCCCTGCACAGCCCGCACAGCTCTCGCCTTCTCTGCACAGCTCCGCCTTGACCCCGACTTCTCGCCCTCACGGCCTGGTGTTCCTCTGCCAGTAGCCCCATTTGAGTGTTAAGTTGCAACCTGAGAGAGTGGTGCTTTCCCACCACTGCAAAAGCTCGCGGCGCCATTCAGCCATGGTTTCATTGTCTGTTATCTCCTAGCCGAAGCCCACCCACGACAGGAAGCTCGCTTTTTGTCGGTTACCCCTAGCCGAAGCCCACCCACGACAGTAAGCTTTTGTCGGTTGGCCCCATTTCCACCAGTGCAACCCCGAACAACAGTCATGGCTACCCGAGCTTCATCCCGCAGCAAGGCCACCTTTGCAGGGATTGTGGCAATGCCTCCCAAAATGGACAGCACCATCCGACTTCAGAATGAAGTCGAAAGACTCCGCAAGGAAAATGACGAGCTGAAACAAAGGCTCATAGCGATCGAGACTCGGCTCACTGCAATGGAGAACTACAAGAAGGAAGAAACGGAACAGCTGGAAGCCAAGCTCAACAAAACAAAAGAAGAAGTAGAAACCACCCTCACCAAGGCGGTCAAAAATCAAGTACAGGAGGTCATTCTCCACAAAGTTGACGATCGCGTGGCATCCACGCTACGTGAACAACAACGGCAAGAGAACCTCACCCACAATGTTCGCATTGGCGGGCTTCCAAGTGATTGGAAAAGAGAGGGAGACCTCAAGTTCCAGGAGTGCTTTACTCGCATCCAAGCAACAACCCCCATGATAGAGTGGGACCCAGCCACAATCACCTTCCTTACACATGAGCAACGCACCAACCATGCGATCTTCACTTTCAAGACCAAGGCGGACCGAATCGAAATCCTTGAGCAATCAAGGCTCCTCAAGGACACTAAAATCTGGTTTGCAGAAGACCTCACACCCACCCAACTCAAACACAAGAAGGTAGAACTACAAAAGGTACGAGAAGCGCGCGTGGCAGGAAAATGGGCAGTCTATCGAGGAGGTAAAGCCATTATCCAGGAGTTTCGAACTCCCAAAATGGCTTCCCCCTCTCTCTCTCCCCCTTAGGGTTTTTGATTTTGATTCTGTTTATCCTATCTTCCCCTTTTGTTCACCTCTCGCTGGACCCTCAGTCCTTAACTGAGATGTAACGTTTTGCTTTTCGGTCCCATAGGTCATATTTGACCTCCACGGACGATAATTCTATCTCTCTCTCTCTCTCTCTCTCTCTCTCTCTCTCTCTCTCTCTCTCTCTCTCTCTCTCTCTCTCTCTCCACACTTCCACACTTGATACTTGATACCCAGTGTTAGATACCCACCACTTCACACCTTGGCCTAAAACAAGGCATGATCTTGGGCTCTGTTCTTATTGTGCTTGCATCATCGGTGCACTCCATGTTGCTGTGAATATGCCACATTGCCTCCCTCTTGGACATAGAATGCTTATGTGTAAATGCGAGAGATTAAGAATGTGTCATAGGTTATACATTAGAATACGAAATTGAAAGGGCTTTGTGAAAATGTGCACTCCACATCCTGTACCTTGTTGTCACAGTATAATTTTTCTTACCCATCTCTCTCTCTCTCTCTCTCTCTCTCTCTCTCTCTCTCTCTCTCTCTCTCTCTCTCTCTCTCTCTCTCTCTCTCTCTCTCTCTCTCTCTCTCTCTCTCTCTCTCCACGTATGCTTCCAATCGCTTCAAGTGAGCTTGAGGAGATTTTAGTGAGATGTCAGACCTTTTGATTTTCTTCTCTTATCAGGCTCAAGTTTGGACAATATATAAGCATGTGTGGACTACCTAAACACATGGCTAATAAGCTCCCTTGGTAGCACATCTGTTATGACACAATAGAGAGTTAGTTTTTCGTACATGGCCTGGACAATGGTATATTCTTTCTATCACCCAAGTGTGATAGACTAATTATGGAATTTCCCTCTTGAATAACAAGTCTTGAGTTAATCTCTCCTCGTGGATAAATCTCCTCGTGGATACTTTGGTCACTCCAACTCTTATGTATGCAGCTCGCGTAGGGCCCGTAGGATTTTCATAGAAGGAGTTGAGATAGATACAGAGGCCTCGGGTCATTACGCTATTAAGGATGATTCACAGCAAACCCTCCATACCACATGGTCTAATGTGAGCTCATGTTGATGCTCATCCTATGGTGATGACTACCTTTTTATCAGACAATGGGGTATTCTAAGATGTCGACGGTTGATCTCGAGATGAGCAACGACATAGATGGGATCATCGTTGTTCAGATAGGCATGTCCTTCTTTAGTGACTATGGGAAACACCTCTACATGCGCATAGCTTTTGCTATTGCCATTTAGCCTATGAGTTGTAAGCTTCTAAGAAGGGCTACATGGAGAGTTATCAGCCAGATAGCCACTCCAAGTTTATGCATAAATAAAACCCAAGCCTATGTTGTACATATAATATGCAAATGTATTATTACTAGCCTTTTTGTGTATTAAGTCCACTTTTTCAAAAGTGTGTGTACCTCTCTCTCTAACTGTGTAAGCTATGGCTGACTTCACCTTCAAACCACCTTGAGCTTATTGCCTTCGAACCCAACAACCAGTATCAGGGCACTAGGTTATGCTAGTTAGCTTTCCCATTATGCATTTGTGTAATTAGAATTCCCTAATTTTTATTTTGCATTGGGATACTCACATTTTGGACTGATTGTGTGTTCAATTTCTCAATTAGTGTTTTGTATCTTGCATTTGGTTTTGCATTACCACCGTTCGGCTTCGATTTTGCATATATTTATTCCTTTGATTATTCTTTGTGTGAATGTCTATTTGAAGTGTTACTTGTGTGTAGAAGCAGAACTCAACAAGCGCTTTTCATTGAGCTCTTAGTCTTTACATTCAGGAGATCGTAACATTGTCGATAAGTTTGCAAAAGATTGATTGTTTTAGCTTATTATGGCCCCTTTCTAGTCTTCAGTTAATTATGTCCCCTTTCACACCTCATCATCCGCTTTCCACATTTTGTACCTTGTTGTCACAATATAATTTTACTTATCCATCTCTCTCTCTCTCTCTCTCTCTCTCTCTCTCTCTCTCTCTCTCTCTCTCTCTCTCTCTCTCTCTCTCTCTCTCTCTCTCTCTCTCTCTCTCTCTCTCTCTCTCTCTCTCTCTCTCCACGTATGCTTCCAATCGCTTCAAGTGAGCTTGAGGGGATTTTAGTCAAATGTCAAACCTTTTGATTTTCTTCTCTTATCAGGCTCAAGTTTGGACAATATATAAGCATGTGTGGTCTCCCTAAACACATGGCTAATGAGCTCCCTTGGTAGTGCATCTGCTATGCCACAAAAGAGAGTTAGTTTTTCATACATGGCCTGGAAAATGGTATATTATTTCTATCACCCAAGTGTGGTAGACTAGTTATGCCATGTCCCTCTTGAATAACAGGTCTTGAGTTCAACTCTCCTCGTGGATAAATCTCCTCGTGGATACTTTGGTCACTCCAACTCTTATGTATGCAGCTTGCGCAGGGCCCCTAGGATTTTCACAGAAGGAGTGGAGATAGATACATAGGCCTCCAGTCATTACACTGTTAAGGAATAATCACAGCAAACCCTCTATACCACATGGTCTAATGTGAGGTCATGTTGATGCTCATCCTATG
Organism: Adiantum capillus-veneris; assembly: GCF_014529385.1. NCBI lineage: Eukaryota > Viridiplantae > Streptophyta > Polypodiopsida > Polypodiales > Pteridaceae > Adiantum > Adiantum capillus-veneris. The sequence goes on along the minus strand of NC_140956.1, from coordinate 92,567,777 downwards.
GTGACTGATCACCTTTTGATCAGACAATGGGGTATTCAAAGACTTTGAGGGTTGAGCTCAGGATGAGAAACAACATAGATGGGATCATCGTTAGGGCTTGACCCAAGAGGCTTCTTAGGCATTTCCTACCTAGAGGAGGAGTCACACAGGCTATGCCACAATAGAGATTTAGTTTTCCATACATGGCCTGGATATGGAGAGACTTTCCCATTTCAATATAATTTCAATGCATGGGTTAAAAAAAAGTTTGATATAGGTAATTATAGGTTCAAGATAGGTGGTGCAATAGTTTAGCATTCATGGTGTGTATGTGCATATACTTAGAGAGAGAGAGAGAGGGAGAGAGAGAGAGAGCATCAAATCAAAATGATTGTGAGACTATACATTAAGAAAGATAGAATACATGCCTCTCATGTAGGTATCATAAGAGGTAACATCATGGGCACATCATGGGGTGAAACCTCACCCTATACATCATCATCCTAGGTAAAGGTAGACACAAGCTAGCACATGATTCTTGCCACATTGGCGTCCTAGTAGAGTTGAGAGAGTACACACAAACAAGGTACAATGCATATGAAAACTACCATAAATTCTAACCACATGCCCCTTCGTGTTTGGATTCTGACTAGTGACATTTTGATGTAGAACACCCCAATCAAGGAGACAAAGCTACCATTTCCAATCTAGGAGATCATCACCAATCCAAGAGACAAAACACATGTCTCTAACTCAAGAGATAAACTAGAAAACACCTACCCTCAAAAAAATGTATATAGACTAAGACCACACTAATCTAAGAGATTTCCAACACGATACACTAAGAGGTAATGTAATGGAAATGGCCTACAAACGTTGAGAATTGAGCGGAATTAAGAGAATTAGATATAACATTTTTGTGAGACTACTTTGAGACAATAGAGGGTGAACTTAATTGACGGTAGCAACATAATCATAGTACTTAGTTAACTTGGCATGAACAATACTTTTGCAATATAGAGAGAGTTTAGAGAGCTTGACAACAATTGAGGACCGGATTTATCTGGAGCCGGCCCCCCCTCAAATAGGCATTTGTATAATATATTGTCCCATTAAGAGAGAATCGGTACAATACATTCTCTGTGTTCCTTGTCACCTAGTTGATGCAATGAAGATGGAAATCTTCATGCATCACAAGAATAACATAAACTTTACAAAAAGCATTAACTATCCCAAGCCTCAGTCCCAAGGCGTCAAACACCTTTGAAGGTGGAGAGAGCTAGCGGGGAATGAGGGTAGGGAAGAGGAAGAAGAAACATTACATAGGAGAAAGAAATAGTTTCTCACTCTTCTTGCTAGAATACAACATATTAATGAAGATGGAGAAGATGGCAAGATTAACCACTAAAGCATGGCCCTTGGTTGGATTTGCATTCCACAGCAAAGAGTGTTGTTCTAGGCTCTCAACTTCCCTACTAACTTGGAGAAGGAGACAGAGCTCTTGCACTTTGCACTTTACACAATGAGAGTGTGTGTGGGAGAGTATACCCCCCAACAAACCCCCATTCTAGCTCTGGTTGACCCCCCCTTGTAGCTCATGATTGAAGATCATTGGACCCCTCCACGCCTAGCCAATCACATGAAAGAGGCATATCAAGCAGCAAGGGTAGCCTTGGGACAAGTGTCCCCCTTTTCCCTTTGAAAGAGAGGACTTGATAAATGCAAAAAAAATTAATCAAATTAACTAATTTATCATTGGACCCCTTGGGAGTCCAACCAATAGGCTTTAGGCACACCATCTGGGAAACATGGGTAGGGGCATGACATGTGTCTTTGCTACCTCTTGAGGCTAGGGATTACCTTGTGTGTGGGGGGGTTCTGTCTCATCCCCCTAGCTTTAGGGTTCGCCCCCTCTCTTGTAGGGATGTTTTTTACTTTTGGAACACAAGCACCTTAGTCAGAAAGCACGACAAAGCACCTCAAGCTTGGGTAGTGTTCCCACAAGAACCTCAAGCTCCCTAGTCAGCAAGCACGAGAAGCAACTCAAGCATCTTAGTGAGCAAGCACAACAAGCACCTCAAGAAACTCAAGCTTTGGACGGGTTCGCACCTCAAGCACAACCCTAGCTTACCTAAGGTCAAAGGAATTTTAACACTAACCTTTGGAGGTCTTCAATGAAGCTAACCCTAAGGTCTTTACGCTCCATTGGATAGCCTTTCTCTTTGACATACCATCTCTCATTTGGACCCCTTTACCACTGGCCCTGTGTTGAGATAGATTTGTAAGAACATGTCTATATTCTAACCCTTGTTCCCATTTATTCCCCCACATTAAATGATTAGGTTAATATGAGAAAATCATTTGGGTTGGTTAGATATTATGTTTTATGAATTAACCGCTCTGTTGAAATCATACTCATCCTCGACTATGAGGTAGAAGAGGTAAAGCCTTAGTCATTAGTGAGTGTTTCTTAGCGGCTAGAGGATCCCTTTTTACCCTATGACATAATTCCAAAATGGATGACTAATCCATTTGATGCTTGGGAGACATAGCTGCCGCAAGCATGTCTGCTCTTTAGTCAATTTCATCCTCCCAAGTAGAGTGACAAATTCTAATTGGTGTTTGAGAGACGTTCTCATCACAAACATGGTTCTAAGCATGCATACTACTTAAACTTGTGCACAATAAAAGGAAATTTAGTCTTATAAGACAAAAAAATTGGCCATTTTAAAAGAAATTTGTAAATTTGTTTACTCTAATGTAGCATTGTAAGCTTTGACAACATTCATACTCTCCTTTAGTTGTATTCCTTGCATCCATCTAGCATCTTCAAAAGGATAATTTTTGAACTTAATAAGATATCGTAGGATAATCATACCATGTCTTAGTACCTTGTCTTCATGCCGAAGAATAGATTTGGATTGTAGCACCTCTTCTTGGTCTTCAATTTCGGGAGGGTCTTCATTCAATAATTGGTTCACTTGGGGACTCTCCTTTGTAGGGCTTAAGTAGGCTCACATGAAAATCATTGTGTATGAGCCAATGGTTGGACACGTTGAGTTGATAAGCCATCTCATTGATCGGTTTCGAGATATCAAAAGGACCATAGTATCTTTTTGCTAATTTAGCACATTATTTTTTATGGCACGTACAATTTTTGCCCGTCGTTTACCTCAATCGAGACTTGGGAAACTTAAGTAAGGCCCAATCATTTTCTTTGAATGTTAAGAACCTTCTGTGCTTGTCAGTAATAACTTTTTGCATTTGTTGAGAGATGGATATAGCCTCCTTAATATTTTGAAAAGATTCTTGTATGTTACTGCTATACTCATCGGCATCGAAGATCTTCCCATGTACTTTAAGTAGCAAGGGACTTTTTGGTCTTCCCCCAATGATTTCAAGAGGTGATTTTCCCATAGAAGTATGTACATTATTTTTTTATGCATACTCTACAAGAGGTAAGTACTTTTCCCATTGTGAGCGTTGATCTACTTTTGTAACATAATTCTTCGGTAGATTGAGTATCGTAAGATTGGCTATCTCACTTTGGCCATCCGTTTGTGGGTGATAGGATAAAGAGAAATTCAATCTTGTACCTAAATTTTCAAAAAGACCTTTCCAAAAATTAATGGTCATTAATAGTCTTTTTGACCGAATAAAGTACACTTGTTTGCTGAACCTGTCGACTATTGTCCATATTCTCGTATTCTCATGGATAGACGTCGGTAATTCAAAGATAAAAACCCATGGATATACTCTCCCATGGTGAATTAGAGATTGGCAATGGCTGGAGTAATCCAGGTTTCTTCCCTCTATCATAATTAGACTTTTGGCATACCACACATTTTGAAACATACTCTTGTATGTCCACTTTCATGGTAGGCCGATAGAATTACATCTCTACTCCTGAAAGAGTAGTTTGAATGCCTATATGCACCGCATAGGGAGGAGCATGAGATTCATACATAAATTTCTCACAAAGGGAGTGGGTAACACATATCCTATTTTCATGGAGAAGATAACCATCCTGCAAGGTGAATGGTTCGTCTTTCTACCCCAATGCAAGGGCTGACATTATGTCTTTAAACTTAGGGCCAGCAGCATACCAATCTATCATAGAAGATAGATAATTGTGAGTTGCTATAGACATCTCATTAACTTTCGGTCATTGTGAAAGTGCATCAGTCACTTGATTGTGCTTACCAGCAATGTGAGCAATATGAAAATAAAATTGTGAAAGAAAAATTTCCCACCTCATTTGTTTGTCCAAAAGCTTGGTTTGCGTCATGAAGTACTTGAGACTTTGGTGGTTTGTTCGGAAAATGAATAGAGTCCCCAATGAATAGTGCTTCTATGTGTCTAGGGCATGTAGAATAGCTAAAAGCTCTTTCTCATAAATGACCAAGACCCGTTCATTTTTATTGAGCCTTGCTCTCATATGCTATGACATGCCCTTCTTGAAGCAAGACTACTCCAAAGAAATCACCACAAGCATCACATTGGATCTCAATTTGATTTGAGAGATCCGGAAGCATGAGGACTGGTTGGGAGGTAAGATTCTCTATTATCTTGTCAAAAGCATTTTTCTCCTCAGTAGTCCATGAATACTTAACGTTCTTTTGTGTTAATTCATGTAATGGTCCTACTATTTGAGAGAATTTTTCTATGAAGCATCTATAGCATGCACACATACCAATAAAGATTCTTAGCTCATGTAGATTCCATGGACTAGTCCATGCTTTTATTACCTCCCACTTTGATGGATCCATTTGGATACCATCTTGAGATATAATATGACCTAAGTATTGAATCTCTTGAAGGAAAATTTCGCTTTTCTTTTGATTGAGAAAAAGCTTGTTCTCCCTCAATGTTTGAAACATCACTTGGAGATGTTGCTTGTGTTCCTCCAAGGAGTTGGAGTAGATGATGATATCATCAAAGAACACTCCAATGAATTTGTGGTAGGGTCTAAATATTTTCTCCATTAGATGATTGAACATGGTTGGTGCACTAGTCAAGCCAAAAGGCATGACTAGATATTCATAAAGACCAAACGTTGTACAAAACACGGTCTTTAGGATATCTTCATCCACTATCGTTATTTGATGATAGCCACTTTTAAGGTCAATCCTACTGAAGTAGGTAGAGTATTGTAGCTTATCAAACAAATCTTCTATCCGAGGCACAAGAAATCTATTTTGGAAAGTTCAAAGTAGGGGCTAGCAAGGTTATAGCACCTACCACTACCCACATTTCGAAGTTGTTTCGCCCCAACTCCCTCTCTCACCACTCTCTCCTACTAGAGAGGTCGTATGCATTTTAGGATACTAATCCTGCTCACCCTTGTCTATGATTCTGAACGACCTGTTTACCCATCGTCTAGCCTCATACCTACATCATCCCTCCTCGAAAGCTCTTTTCTCTCAATTTTTGACCTCCGTCGTTGCATATCCTTCGTTTCACTACTCTCATACATGTGACTATCATGCAAGGCTCACATGAGGCTGCACACACACATTGGTGTGCACGTGCTCTAATGCAAATATTTACATCACCCTTTGGCATTACTCCACCTGTATCCAAGCTCTCAGCTGTCGACAACTTGGAAGCTAAAGCCTTTTTCTTGCACTACTCATGAGGATACATTTTGCTCTTGGGATACCACAAGGATGCTTCTCTACGGGCAAGCTTGACCACATTCGGTTGACTGGGTTCAGTTCTTTTTCTTTCCCCCTTGAAACATTCAGAAGAATAGCATTATTCATCTTTGCACCCGATTGATAACCCAGGAACAAAACTAGATCACCATACAGGTAGGTACTTTTTCATCTACTCAATAATTTTATAATTTGTGTTTTTGCTAAAGAATGGTTTTCCTTCAATATTCTACCTTATTAGTATGAGAGGGTATTGAGATCTTTCCATCCCTTGTGCTCTATTCCAAGTATATCTGGACTTTTTAATGGTACTTCAATATATGGATGAAGGTGCTTTAGATTGTAATGATAGGTAGTCCTTGTGGATTTTTACTTTGTGCTGAGAATACACATCGTTGTTGGGCTTTGGGATGAGCATAAACATGGTTTACTTCTGATGTTTTCTTAAACTTTACATGCTGACTACAAAAAGATACTCAAACAACTACCTATCAACATGGATCTGGTAGACCAGATTTGGGATCCTTTAGCACTAACAACTGCATGTGCTACAAACAGTGATAGTACTTTCGTGAATGAAAATACATGAGCGGGATGGCTACTACCTTGTTTGGCTTTCTTAAAATAGTTGCATGCTTATTTTGATAATACAGTTTGATGGTCTGACCATAAATTATTCATGCCTTCGACCTCGTGTGAGCATCTGTTGTGAGATACTTGTATGTGAATTATTCAAAAATATGATTGGAATGTAAATGAAGTATTGGATTTTATTCGTGTTTGATGCCGTCAACCTCCTAAGAGGGCCTCCCAAGAGATGGCAGCCTATGGGTTGTTTTGGTTAATTGTTGGAATACAAACAAAATGCTGCTCCATTTTTCAAAAAAATTTGGGACACATGCACTATCAAAAAAACAAGAAATGTGTGATTCAACGGCCCATTGCATGACATAGAATATTTTTTTTCTTGTACATCGAAAGTAACTCTCGTTTACATGAGGATAACCTAGAAATTAACACACAGGCACTTTGATATAATATGAACGGTTACCATTGTCAGATTTTGATGGTCCATCTCCATCTTGAAGCCCGGGGAGTCTACTATGTAAAAATTGCATATAGCATAGTGAACAACATCTATTTAAATAATCCTTTACCTGTATATTTTCAAGTATTATATGTACCCCTTATGTATGCATTTTGGAAAGAAAACTAGCCCTTATGTATGAAAATTTTCATTTTCTCAATTAAAAAGCCCTTTATGTAAGCACATTTTTTGTGTAAATGTACCTAGTTACAAATGACTTATTTTGTGCGCATGTGCTATCTTCAATATTTCCTAGTGGACGCCCTGGATCTTGAAGACACACACTTGGGTTTTTTAGTAGCATATGGGTGGATGTTGGATCTTGAGTTGCATGTTGGATTTTGCACATAACGACATGCTTTTTATGATGATTTTATAGACGACTTTCTACATCCACCTCATAGTAAGGTTTGGGAGACCTAATTCGGTATACATTAGCAAAGGTATCTCTAATAGTCTTGTCTTTTATGACTACTATCCTGTTCAAATTTCTTAACGTTACTTCATACTCTTTTATGATAATATAAAGGGATTTAATTGTAGGAGTACTTTATAGCAAGACGTTATGGCTTAAGATAGACAAGCAAGGGATAATTGGTTTTGACCCATCTTTTAATTTGGAAACATTGAGCTAGGTTTCTCTTCATAAGGATAGCCTTAATCCTCAAGGGAGGCTGTCTTCTGAGATGGCCATCATTGGATTTTTTGGAAATTTTGTTCAAAATGATGTCCATTTTTTTTCCAAATGAAAGTATATGTGATTACTAATAAAGGTACTCAACCCTTGCTTAGAGGGGAGTTTCTTTGTAATTTTTGATATGGTTAACAATAGAAAAAGGTTTTCTACACACATCCTCCCGTATAGCGCCATTGTTTTTTGTACATATGATTACTTTTGTAAACAATATTTACTTGATCTCTGCCTAGTTGCGGGTTTCTTTGTAATTTTTGACAACAATAACAAGGGGAAGGGGCCATTGACATCGTCTTCCCAAGTAATGCCACTTTTGATGGGATTGTGTTTCTTGGATGGGGGTAGGTAAGAGGTTTCTTCCTTGGAATTACAACCACACCTGCAACAAAACCAGAAGATCACCCGTTGTTTGTCTATTTTTGTGATTGATAGATAGCCCTTGTATACGCTTCTTTGATAATCTTATATATTCACAAGTAATGTAGTATATATTAATGTCAAGTCTAAATGTCAATTGTAGTCTTATCTCTGTCATTATTGAAGATTACTTGTTATCTTATGTAGACATTGTTTTTGACTAGTATATACACACTATCTAGCCTCTAGTCCCATTGTATGGTTCAATAGGTTGTAAAATCAAACTATTGTTGATAACGACAACTAATTAAGAGGTATATTTGCGATAAGGTTCGTATTGCTTGTCTGCATAGGGATTATTTCCCACCGTGTTATACATGACTAGTAAGTTGGTCGATCATTGTGCACCACGCTAGTAATAAGCAACAATAAATGTTAATGAAAATTATTCGTAGGTAGTACATACGTATAAGTAGTAAAGGAGTAGTAAATAGTTATACCACAGGGAAGTGTTATGGCGTTGTTATTGATCATTCCCGTGATGTAGTAACATGGGATCTTCATATGCCTTGGATAGTGATATCAGGATTTATTATTTTTAAAATGGACTATATTGATTGTCTCCATAAAGATTATTTCCCATCGTGTTATACAAAACTAGAAAGTAGTTGATTAATCCATACCAAGCTAGTAAAAGGAAATAATATTAAATGTTAATGGTAATTATTCCCAAGTAGTACGTACATATAAGTAGTAAAGGATAAGTTATAGCATGGAGAAGTGTTATGGCGAGCAATTGATCATTCCTAGGTAGCAGCATGGTATCATAATTAATGCCCTGGATAGTGATATGAAGATTGATTATTGGTGACTAGGTATGATAAAAAAAGGACAACTAATTGAGAGATATATTTATGATAAGGACTCCATTGCTTGTCTTGATAGGGATTACTGGCCACACTGCTAAACATAACTAGTAAGTTAAAGGAATCTTGTTATCCACACTAGTAATAAGCAACAATAAATCTTAAGAATAATTATTCCTAGGTACTGCATGCATATAAGTAGTAGATAGTTATAGTGCAATGAAGTGTTATGGCAAGTGATTGATGATTCCTAGGTAGTATAGCATGGCATCATAAATACACAGGGTAGTGATATCAGAATTAATTGGTATACATTGGGTAAGACCAATTCGACAAGGTATGATACATGTAGAAGTGACAGCTAATTAAGAGGTATATTTACGATAAGGCTCGTATAGATTGTCTCGATAGGGATTATTGCCCTGCATGCTATACATAACTAGTAAGTCAAAGCATTATTGTTATTCACGCTAGTAATAAGCAATAATTAGTGCTAATGATAAATATTCCTAGGTAGTATAACATGTGTATAAGTAGTAGATAATTATAGCACAGGAAAGTGTTATGGCAAGTGATTGATCCTTCCTAGGTAGTAGTAGGCTCATGGGATCATAAATACCCAAGGTAGTGGTATCAAGTTTTATTGGTATATATTGCGTGAGACCTATTGGGAAAGGTTTAATACATGTCGAAGTGACAACTAATTAAGAGGTATATTTGTGATAAGGTCCGTATTTCTTGTCTGCATAGAAATTATTGCGCACCGTGCTATACATAACTAGTAAGTTGGTCGATCATTGTGCACCACGCTAGTAATAAGCAATAATAAATGTTAATGAAAATTACTCCTAGGTAGTACATACGTATAAGTAGTAAAGGAGTAGTAAATAGTTATACTAGAGGGAAGTGTTATGGAGTGGTTATTGATCATTCCCGCGATGTAGTAACATGGGATCTTCTTATGCATTGGATAATGATATGAGGATTGAATATTTTTTAAAAGGATTTATTGATTGTCTCCATAGGGATTATTGCACATCGTGTTATACATAGCTAGTAAAATACTAGATTAATGCAAGTCAAGCTAGTAATAGGCAATAATATTACATGTTAATGATAGTTATTCCGAAGTAGTATGCACATATAAGCAATAAAGGAGAAGTTATAACACGGGGATGTGTTATGGTGGTGAGCGATTGATTATTCCCAGGTAGTAGCATGGGATCATAATTAATGCCCTGTATAGTGATATCAGGATTGATTATTGGTCAATAGGTATGATAAAAAAAGGACAACTAATTGAGAAATATATTTACGATAAGGACTCTATTGGTTGTCTTCATAGGGATTATTGTCCACCGTGTTAAACATAACTAGAAAGAAAAGGACTATTGTTATCCACGCTAGTAATAAGCAATAATAAATGTTAATGATAATTATTCCTAGGTAGTGCACGCATATAAGTAGTAGATAAATATAGCGCAATGAAGTGTTATGGCAAGTGATTGATCATTTCTAGGTAGTATCATGCGATTATAAATATGCAGGGTAGTGATATATGAATTAATTGGTATACATTGGGTAAGACTGGTTGGACAATTAATTAAGAGGTACATTCAGTAAGACCGATTGGACAAGAGTGTTTAGGTGGCGAGTGATCGATTATTCCCAGGTAGTAGCATGGGATCATAATTAATAATAATAGCGCAGTGAAGTGTTATGGCAAGTGATTGATGTTGAGATGTAGAGAGAAAGAGAGAGAGATGAGACAAGAGACACACCATATACGCTCCCAAAGACTTATTCATATTGAGGACAAGATACAAATATATAGGTGAGACCAAGTTGAGTAGAGTGAGCCATATATAGCTCCAACACCCCCACTCAAACAAAGGTCTCTAGCTTTGGATGAAAAAAACCCTTGGGGAGTTCAAGGGAAAAACCCAAGCCCCTATACAATGTGAAAATATGAACCAACGATGATGATGTGAAAGTGAATTGTGCATCTATAAAAATATTCAAGTGACTTAGAGATCACAATGTGTAAATGTGGAGTGTGCATAGTGCATAGTACCTAAAAGATTACAATGTCATATGTACAAAGCTATTACAATAGCAAAGAATCTAATCTAGAAAGAGTGAGGCCGAAGCAACTCCAATCTCCAAGCACAAGAGGATGAAATGCGACTCATTGAGGCCTTTGGTCAAAATGTCTACAATCATCTGGTCACCTGGACAGTGTTCAACCATAATGGTTCCTTTGCGTACTTCATACCCGACATAATGATACTGGACAACAATGTGCTTTGACTTATTATTTTAAACATAGTCTTTTGCAAGACTAATAGCACTTTGGTTGTCACACCGCAAGGGTGTCGAAGCCAAATCAACTCATGAGATGCAAGTGATTCCGCAACATATTCTGACTCAGTTGTAGAAACTGCAACACAACATTGTTTCTTGCTAGTCCAAGAAACAAGACAACCATTTATAAAGAAGAAATTTCCACTAGTAGATCGCATAGATAAATGTGAGCTTGTCCAACCAAAATCTGTAGTGCCTTTCAAGTATTTAAATACACGCTTTGCAATAGACCAATGCTTAAGAGAAGGACATGCAAGATGGTGTCCAAGATAATTAGCAGCAAAACAGAATATCAGGATGAGTGTTCATGCCAACAAACTGAAGACATCCAATCAAGTTATCATAAGGTTGATTTGTGACAAGTCGACCGCCATTGTTAGAAGTTCTTCGTAGAGCTTGCAAGACAAGGTGTGTTGGCTGAATGTGCAGATTCCATACCAAATTTTTGAATAGTATCTGTAATAAACTTTGACTGTCAAAGGAATAAAATACCTTTTGTACGGTTCCGTTGGATTTGAATGCCAAGACACGAGTGAATCTCTCCTAGATCCACCATATCAAATGTAGAAGACAATAGCTTTTTCACTTGCTGAAGAAATCCCAAATCATTGGAAACAAGGATGGTATCATCCACATAAACAACAAGAATTAAAAAAATGCTACCTTGGTGTTTTATGTATAATTTGGGGTTTGAAGAGCAAGAGATGAATCCTTTAGAGGTGAGAAAATGATCAAATTTTGTATACCAGGCTTGCGAAACTTGTTTGAGACCATATAGTGCCTTATGGAGCTGAGCAACAAGGTCTTCCTTACCTGGAATAACAAACCCTTCTGGTTGCTCCATATAAATTTCCTCTTCCAAGTCACCATTAAGAAAAGCAATTCGCACATCCATTTGATGAGCTTCTAAATCAAATTGAACAGCAAATGCCAATAAAACTCGAACACTTGTAATGCAAACAACTGGTGAAAAAGTCTCTTGATAATCAACACCAGCTACTTGGGAGTAACCTTCTGCAACTAAACGCGCCTTGAACTTGTCAAAAGATCCATCTGCTTTTACTTTTGTCTCATACACCCACTTACATTTAATAGATGTATGACCAGGAGGTAATTCAGCTAGTATCCATGTACCTTTAGAGATAAAAGAATCATACTCTGCTTCCATAGCCTCTTGACATTGATCCTTTTGTGGTGAAGATATAGCTTCATCATAAGTAACAGGATGTTCAGAAGTAGAAAAAACATTATCAGCAATATCGTCAGCCATATCGTTAAAAGTAGCATCACGATTCACAATTACTTTCTTGGAGGAAGAGTCATAGAATTTGTAGCCTTTGGAAGTGTCATAATATCCAATAAAAAAAACTTTAAGACCAGGAGCATCAAGCTTTGTTCGTGTTTCTTTGGGAACATGAATGTAAGCAATACATCCAAAGGTTCAAAAATGAGATACAGAAGGAATGTCACCTGTCCATGCTGTGATGGGTATCTTACTAGAGGGTGAAATAGTAGGAAGATGATTCTCAATAAATTCTATTGTCAAAGTAGCTTCAGCCCAAAAAACACGAGATAAGCCAGAATGAATCAGCATACATCTTACAACATTGAGAATAGTGAGATTCTTTCGTTCAGCAACACCGTTCTGTTGAGGAGAATATGGAATAGTGTGTTCATGATGAATTCCACTGTCAACACAGTAACTCACAAACTCTCGCCTCCATTGTCACTCCGAAGCTTCTTAAGACGACGACCAGTTTGAAGTTCCGCAACCTTGTAGAATTGTTTGAAAACAGATAAAGCTTTAGATTTTTGTTTAAGTAGAAATACAGTCGTATACCTTGAGAAATCATCAATGAAAGTAATGAAGTAGCGATATTGTGCTCTCGAAGAAGGTAGAGGTCCACATATATCAGTATGAACAAGATCCAATATTTCATGAGAATGAGTTGTATTTGAAAGAGGAAAGGGTTTACGATTGTGTTTCCCAAGAGCACAAAATTCACAAATTCCCATATGGGGATGGGCTTTAAGATCCATTCCATGAACAAGATCACGACATTGAAGATCAAGGAGTTTTGAGAAATCAGCATGAACAAAACGGTGATGCCATACTTTACAATCATGATCACCTGGAGCAGTGACAACATTTGCTATAGCATCGTTGAGAGAGAGTTCAAACAAATTACCATTTCAAGGAGTCGTGGCTATAGTCTGTCCATCTTTCTCAATTTGGCATTTGGTATGATCAAATCCAACAAACAGACCAAGATCAACAAGTCTAGCAATTGAAAGAAGATTACGTTGAAGATCTGGTACATGTAATACTCCTCGCAAAATTCGAGTGGAAGAAGATAAGGTACCAAGATATAAGTCTCCAATACCCTTTACTTGACAAGTAGTATCATCAGCAAGATAAACAACACGTTGAACTGGTAGTTGATGATAGTTATGGAGCCACTTAGACTGATATGTCATATTTCATGTAGCACCAGAATCGACAATAAAAAGTGATCCATCGCATACATGAAGTATTCTGTCTGAGGCAACTGAACATAGGACGCAGCTTGTTTCTGGTACAATGTTGTTTCGATGTTCATTAGCATACGCTCTATTACGATCTGTGTCGAATCGATGCTTATAGCACATATGAGTGGGATGATCACATCGTCCACAATATTCATAAGAAGAAGAAGAAGAGTCTCTAGATAAACGTGGTTGTTTCGTGGTAATATTGTGTTCTTCATCATATTTGATGTGCCCAACAATCATCTTCAGTATGACCATTTCTGTAAGAACATTGCTTATTAGGAAATTTGAGACGAGAGAAAATATTACCGCGACGGCCACCTCTGCGGTTTCCTCGTTGAAATGGACACCTTCGAGCATAGAAAGCACGTTCTCTCTGTTGTGACTCAGTCTCCTCTTGTGAAATCATAGTTGTATCGTGACCAGCATTACCCCGTTCTTGACATTGAGAGTATTCAATTAAAGACATGCAGGCTTGGTCGAAATCAAGACCATCTTTATTAAAGAGAATAGTAACAATGTTATCATAAGAAGAGTCCTTCACCGTATCAAGGAGAAGTGTAATCAGTTGCTTTTGTGGAACAAGATCACCGGCGGCAGCAGCAGCAAGTTGATTAATAATTGATTTGAAATATTCCATATGTCCCGTCATGGCAGTACCAACTGCATATTGTAAATTGTTAAGCAACCCTCTCAAATAAAGTATTTCTGTAACAGATTTCTTTTGAAAGTTTGCAATCGTGGGAAGTAGGCAGTTCATACATATCAAGCAAAAGGAAATCAGTAAGAGTAGAAAGAATATACCCACGAGTTGCTTTGTCACGTCGTTGCCAATCCATATAGGAAACATTCCAATCTTCAAATATAGGTCCTTCAGTGATAAGCACGTTATCATTATCCATATCAACAGGCTGAGGCGGACAAACACAATTTTTGAGAACAACATCAGAGAGTTCATCTCCTTCAAGAATTAACAACATCTTTGCTTTCCAGCCTGGAAATCCTTGGGCTTGGAAAGGAGGAACAGAACGTTGGCCTGAAGGAAAGCAGTTGACAAGAATAGTCATAGCCATATCTTGTGCGAGAAGACGTATAAAATAAGATCGTAGAATCTGCACACCATATATGGTGAAGGCCGCAATTGAGAATGAGAGAAATATGAGGACTGTGTTCTGTCAACGATAAATGCAAGAAGTATGCTCGAGGAACATCTGAAGATGTGAGAGACGTTACCCAAAAAAGGCAGGGTAAAGGATACGTTAATAATAAAAGAGTCCTCAAAATAGAGTGGCATGAGCCGCAAGATTGACGGCCACAATACGTATAGAAAAAAATTAAATTTTCTCAAAAAAGTTAACACCAAAATTAGAAAAACGATCGCGGACGCTTCACGAAGAAGTACGACGAAGAAAGCTGCATCAAGATCAATTGCAGTAAAAACAACATAACTTTCTTCTGCGAACTCCTATTGACACAAACCTAGAACTCAAATTGAAGAGATCGAGGAGACGAACAAGTTTTGGATGAAAAGCTCCTATGGTCCATTGTGCTTTTCCCATTTCTCCAAATTTTAAGCAGAAGACCCCCAAAAATTGAGATGAAGTTCAGTGTGTCATCAACAAGAAAACGTAATCAACGATCGGATTGATTAGCAATAAACACCACACAAAACACTAATCATATCCTTCTTAACACAAAACAACCACAGTTAACAAGAATCAACGCTCAAAAATAAAATTTGTAGCAATTTTGAATCTTACATGCGAATCGCATACACATAACTGTTTTGTCACCATGAATTCAATTGGCACGTGATTGTGACCGCTCTGATACCATCTTGAGATGTAGAGAGAAAGAGTGAGAGACGAGACAAGATACAGACCATATATACTCCCAAAGACTGATTCATATTGAGGACAAGATACAAATATATAGGTGAGACCAAGTTGAGTAGAGTGAGCCATATATAGCTCCAACAATTGATCATTCCTAGGTAGTATAGCATGCAATCATAAATACACAGGATAGTGCTATCAGAATTAATTGGTATACATTGGGTAAAACCAATTACACAAGGTATGATACATGTAGAAGTGATAGCTAATTAAGAGGTATATTTGTGATAAGGCTCATATAAATTGTCTCCATAGGGATCATTGCCCTCCATGCCATACATAACTAGTAATTCAAAGCATTATTGTTTTTCACGCTAGTAATAAGCAATAATTAGAGCTAATGATACTTATTCCTAGGTAGTATAACATGCATATAAGTAGTAGATAATTATAGCACAGGGAAGTGTTATGGCAAGTGATTGATCCTTCCTAGGTAGTAGCAGGCTCATGGGATCATAAATACCCAAGGTAGTGGCATTAAGATTTATAGGTATATATTGGGTGAGACCTATTGGAAAAAGTTTAATACATGTAGAAGTGACAACTAATTAAGAGGTATATTTGCGATAAGTTTCATATTGCTTGTCTGCATAGGAATTATTTCCCACCTTGTTATACATGACTAGTAAGTTGGTCGATCATTGTGCACCACGCTAGTAATAAGCAAAATAAATGTTAATGAAAATTATTCCTAGGTAGTACATATGTATAAGTAGTAAAGGAGTAGTAAATAGTTATACCACAGGGAAGTGTTATGGCGTGGTTATTGATCATTCCCACGATGTAGTAACATGGGATCTTCTTATGCCTTGGATAGTGATATGAGGATTGATTATTTTCAAAAAGGAATGTATTGATTGTCGCCATAGGGATTATTGCACATCTTGTTATACATAACTAGTAAAATTATGGATTAATGCAAGCCAAGCTAGTAATAGGCAATAATATTAGATGTTAACGATAATTATTCCCAAGACGTACGTACATATAAGCAATAAAGGAGAAGTTATGGCATAGGGAAGTGTTATGGTGGTGAGCGATTGATTATTCCTAGGTATTAGCATGAGATCATAATTAATGCCCTGGATAGTGATATCAGGATTGATTACTGGTCAAGAGGTATGATAAAAAAAGTACAACTAATTGAGAGATATATTTACAATAAGGACAGGACTCTATTGGTTGTCTTCACAGGGATTATTTCCCACCCTGTTAAATATAACTAGTAAGTTAAATGATTATTGTTATCCACGCTAGTAATAAGCAATAATAAATGTTAATGATAATTTATCCTAGGTAGTTCATGCATATAAGTAGTAGATAATTATAGCGCAATGAAGTGTTGTGGCAAGTGATTGATCGTTTCTAGGTAGTATCATGGGATCATAAATACGCAGGGTAGTGATATCAAAATTAATTGGTATACATTGAGTAAGACCGATTGGACAAGGAATGATACATGTAGAAGTGACAACTAATTACAGGTATATTTGCAATAAGACTAGTATAGATTGTCTCCGTAGGGATTATTTCCCACTGTGCTATACATAACTAGTAAGTCAAAGCATTATTTTTATCCACACTAGTAATAAGTAGTAATTACTGCGAATGATAATCATTTCTAGGTAGTATGACATGCGTATAAGTAGTAGATAATTATAGCACACGGAAGTGTTATGGCAAGGGATTGATCCTTCCTAGGTAGTAGCGGCTCATGGGATCATACATACCCAAGGTAGTGGTATAAATATTTATTGGTATATATTGTGTGAAAACTATTGGACAAGGTATCATACATGTATAAGTGACAACTAATGAAGAGGTATATTTGCGATTGTTGGAGCTATATATGGATCACTCTACTCAGCTTGGTCTCACCTATATATTTGTATCTTGTTCTCAATATGAGTCAGTCTTTGGGAGCGTATATGGTGTGTCTCTTGTCTCGTCTCTTTCTCTTTCTCTCTACATATCAACATGGTATCAGAGCGATAACGATCACGCGCCAATTCAATTCATGGTGACAAAAGAGTATGTCATGGTATCAGAGCGGTAACGATCACGCGCCGATTCAATTCATGGTGACAAAAGAGTATGTGTATGCGTTGATTCTTGTTAATTGTGGTTGTTTTGTGTTAAGAATAATATGATTAGTGTTTTGTGTGGTGTTTATTGCTAATCAATCTAATCATTGATTACATTTTCTTGTTGATGACACCTTGAACTTCATCTCAATTTCTGGGGGTCTTCTGCTCAAAATTTGGAGAAACGGGAAAAGCGCAATGGAGCATAAGCACTTTTTATCCAAAACTTGTTCGTCTCCTCGAGCTCTTTGATTTGAGTTATAGGTTTGCATCAATCTGAGTTCGTAGCAGAAAGTTATGATATTTTTACTGCAATTGAGCTTGACGCAACTTTCTTTGTTGTACTTCTTCGTGACGCGTCCGCGATCATTTTTCTAATTTTGGCATTAGCTTTTTTGAGAAAATTTAGCTTTTTGATATTCGTATTGTGGCCGTCAATATTGCGTCTCACACCACTCTATTTTGAGGACTCTTTTATTATTAACGTCTCCTTTACCCTTCGTTTTCTGGGTGACGTCTCTCACATCTCTCACTCTTTTATTATTAACGTCTCCTTTACCCTGCCTTTTCGGGGTGATGTCTCTCACATCTTTAGACGTTCCTTGAGCATCCTTCTTGCGTTTATCGTTGACAGAACGTAGTCCTCATATTTCTCTCATTCTCAATTACGGCCTTCACCATATATGGTGTGCAAATTCTGCGATCTTATCTTATACGTCTTCTTGCAACAAGATATGGCGATGACTATTCTCATCAACGGCTTTCCTTCTGGCCAACCTTCTGTTCCTCCTTTCCAAGCCCAAGGATTTCTAGGCTGGAAAGCAAACATGTTGTTAATTCTTGAAGGCGATGAAATCTCTGATGTTGTTCTCGGAAATCGTGTTTTTCCGCCTCAGCCTGTTGATACAGATAACGTGCTTATCACTGAACGACCTATATTTGAAGATTGGAATGTTGCCTATACGGATTGGCAACGACGTGATAAAGCAGCTCGTCGCTATATTCTTTCTGCTCTTACTGATTCCCTTTTGCTTGATATGTATGAAATGCCTACTTCCCACGATGTATGGAAGTACGTTATTGCAAACTTTCAGAAGAAATCTGTTACAAAAATACTTTATTTGAGAGGGTTGCTTAACAAGTTACAATATGAAGTTGGTACTTCCATGACGGGACATATTCAATCTTTCAAATCTATTATTAATGAACTTGCTACTGCCGATGATCCTGTTCCACAAAAGAAAATGATTACACTTCTCCTTGATATGGTGAAGGAATCTTCTTATGATAACATTGTTACTATTCTCTCTAATAAAAATGGTCTTGATTTCGACCAAGCCTACATGTCTTTAATTGAATACTCTCAACGTCAAGAACGTCGTAATGCTGGTCACGATACAGCTATGATTTCACAAGAAGAGACTGAGTCACAACAGATGGAACGTGCTTTTTATTCTCAAAGGCGTCCATTTCAACGAGGAAACCACAGAGGTGGCCGTCGCGGTAATATTTTCTCTCGTCTCAAATTTGCTAATAAACAATGTTCTTACTGCAACAGAAATGTCCATACTGAAGATGATTGTTGGGCACATCAATATGATGATGAACACAATATTACCACGAAACAACCATGTTTATCTAGAGACTCTTCTTCTTCTTCTTGTGAATAGTGTGGACGATCTGATCATCCCACTCAGATGTGCTATAAGCGTCGATTCGACAAAGATCGTAATAGAGAATATGCTACTGAACATCGAAACAACATTGTACCAGAAACAAGTTGCGTCCTATGTTCAGTTGCTCTAGAAATAATACTTCATGTACGTGATGGATCACTTTTTATTGTCAATTCTGGTGCCATAGGAAATATGACATATGAGTCTAAGTGGCTCCATAACTATCATCCACTACCAGTTCAACGTGTTGTTTATCTTTTTGATGATACTACTTGTCAAGTAAAGGGTCTTAGAGACTTATATCTTGGTACCTTATCTTCTTCCACTTGAATTTTGCGAGGAGTATTACATGTACCAGATCTTCAACGTAATCTTCTTTCAATTGCTAGACTTGTTGATCTTGGTCTGTTTGTTGGATTTGATTATACCAAATGCGAGATTGAGAAATATGGACAAACTATAGCCACTACTCATCTAAACCGTATTTTGTTTGAACTCTCTCTCAACAATGCTATAGCAAATGTTGTCACTGCTCCAGGTGATCATGATTGCAAAGTATGGCATCACCATTTTGTTCATGCTGATTTCTCAAAACTCCTTGATCTTCAACGTCGTGATCTTGTTCATGGCATGGATCTTAAAGCCCATCCCCATATGGGAATTTGTGAATTTTGTGCTCTTGGGAAACACAATCGTAAACCCTTTCCTCTTTCAAATACAACTCATTCTCATGGCATATTGGATCTTGTTCATACTGATATATGTTGACCTCTACCTTATTCGAGATCACAGTATCGCTACTTCATTACTTTTATTGATGATTTCTCAAGGTATATGACTGTATTTCTACTTAGAGAA
The DNA here is from genome assembly GCF_014529385.1 of Adiantum capillus-veneris. Taxonomy (NCBI): domain Eukaryota; kingdom Viridiplantae; phylum Streptophyta; class Polypodiopsida; order Polypodiales; family Pteridaceae; genus Adiantum; species Adiantum capillus-veneris. Next base: position 92,547,731 of record NC_140956.1, on the reverse strand, counting down.
AAATCTGAAGGCTTATGTGTTTTCAAACAATTCCACAAGGCTGCGGAACTTCAAACTGGTCATCGCCTTAAGAAGCTTTGTAGTGACAATGGAGGCGAATATGTTTCACAAGATTTTGTGAGTTACTGTGCTGACAGTGGAATTCATCATGAACACACTATTCCATATTCTCCTCAATAGAACGGCGTTGCTGAACGAAAGAATCCCACTATTCTCAATGTTGTAAGATGTATGCTGATTCATTCTGGCTTATCTCGTGTTTTATGGACTGAAGCTACTTTGACAGCAGTATTTATTCAGAATCATCTTCCTACTACTGTAACATTTAATGGTCTAGAGACTTGTGTGTAGCGGAAATTAACATGAACATAGTGGGCATTTCATTAGAATAGATTCCTAATGAGAATTACAAGAGTGCTTGGGTGGAGAGAGAAACAAAAAGCATAACACCTAGTTAGATAGCATCAACAATACTTTCAAAAGAGAGAGAAATTAATCTATTGACAATAGCTGAGGACCGGATTTGCATGGAGCCGGTACCCCCTCCAAAAGGCTTTGTATTATGGTTTCTCCCATCAAGAGAGACATTGTACAATAAAACTCTTTGTGTTCCTTCAAGACTAGCTAGTGCAATGAAGATGAAAGCTTCATGCACTAAGCAAAACACTTAGCAAACACAACATCAATTATCTACGGTCTCAGACCCAAGACCTCATACACCTTCGAAGATGGTGAGAGCTAGCAGGGTATGAGAGTAGATTGAGAGGAAGAAGGAGTATCTTACGAGAAAGATGTACATCTCCTCACATAATCACTCATATTAGCATAGCTTAGCTTAGTAATTAGCTTGGTAGAGGAGATGATCATGCATTTAAGCTTGGCTCTTGGTTGGATTTGCATCCACATGCCAAGAGTATGTCGATGTAGGCTTCTATCTCACAAGCTTGGAGTAGGTGATGAGCTATCCATTAAAGCTTGGGAAGAGATAGTCTTCTTTTCTTCACACATGAGATTGTGTGGGTGATAATTCCTTGCAAAAATCATCCCCTCTCTCTCTTGGGCGAGCCCTCTTGCTATTTGATCTTGCTCTACCCTCATTGGACCTCCCTAGGTCAAGCCAATGACTATTAAGCAGCATAAGTGATAGCCTTTTGACATGTGTCCCCCTTTCCACTTTTGTGAGAGCTTTAGGTAATTTAATAATTCAACTAAAATATCATTGGATCCCTTTGCCTCCTGGCCAATAGGAATCAGGCAAGCCATTGGGCTGCTGAATACTCATTGGACCCCTTGGAAGACTGTCCAATAGTCATCGGTTATTTTATTAAGTGTTTTTAAATTAATTAAACTAGATTTACTTTAACCTAATTCTCATTGGTCCACCTCCAAGGCCATCCAATAGGAATTGGGTACACCTTGTGGGCATCTGGCCTAGGGAGCTGACATGTGTCCCTCATTCCCTTTGTGTAAAGGGAGCTTGTGTGTGTGTGTGTGGCTTTCTCTCTCATCCCCTACATGCAAGGCTCGCCCCCTCCCAAGTAGGGATTGCAAAGACTTTTTTGTACACACACAAAGCATCCAATTCCCTTAAGGTTGACCTTTGGACAGAACCTTTGAATTTTGGAACCTTAGCATTTTGGAAGTCATAATGGGCTGAACCTTAGGGTCTTTTTAGCCCATTGTTGCACATGGCTCTTTTGCAGATGGTCCCCCCTTTGGATCCCTATTTTCCCTTCCTTGGATCCCTACTGTGGCCGGTCTGCTAGCTTAACCAATATTCTAGCTTTTTCTCCCCTGGAACTTCCCCATATTAAATGATCAGTTTAACATGAGAAAATCATTTAGGAGAATTAGATATTGATATTGATTTAAATCATAGTCGTCCTCGACTATGTTGTAGAGAAGATAAAGCATATTCATGAGTCATTTTCTTAGCGGGTAGAGGATCCCTATGTTACCCTACGACATCATTCCACAATGGATGACTAGTCCATTTGGCGCTTGAGAGCCTAAGGCTACCGCAAGCATGTTTGCACGTTAGTCCTATCAATCTTCCATAGTAGAGTGACAAGCTCTACTTGGTGTTGGACGTCGTCTCCGCAAACTTGATCTAAGCATGCATACTACTTCATTTTTTGTGCACAATAAAGAAAAAGAGAGTCTTATAAGACAAAAACTTTGTTCATTTTTAACATTTTGTACATTTTCTTACTCTTGGGAAGCATTGTAAGCATTGACAAGGTTAAGGTTATCCTTTAATTGTATGCCTTGCGTCCATCTAGCATCTTCAAAAGTATAATTCTTAAACCTAATAAGATATCGTCAGATAGTCTTACCGCCTCTTAGTACCTTGTCTTCATGTCGGAGAATGGACTCGGGCTGTAGCACCTCCTCTTGGTCCTTGAATTAGATATTGATTATTATTACAACTACTGCACCCTCTAGTAAGATATCATCATAACATGGACAGGTGACATTCCTTCTGTATCTGATTTTTGAACCTTTGTATGTATTGCTTATACTCATATTCCCAAAGAAACACGAACAAATCTTGATTCTCCTGGTCTTAAAGTTATTTTTATTGGATATTCGGACACTTCCAAAGGCTACAAATTCTATGATACTTCCTCCAAGAAAGTAATTGTGAATCGTGATGCTACTTTTAACGAACATCTTATGGGAGGCTCATGGTCTATGGATGATTCTGATGATACTAAATCATTGCTTCAGGCTTTTCCATTTCTTTCAGATGATGAAACTCTTCCTATAGACCAAATTCCATCTTCACAACTATCCATTCCGAATGTTGCCAATGATCATATTGATATTTTTGTTGATCTGCCTATTGATTTTGAACATGGCTCATGTCATGTTTATGATGACAATATTGCTGATAATGCTTTTTCTACTTCTGAAGATCCCGTTACTTATGACGAAGCTATATCTTCACCACAAAAGGATCAATGGCAAGAGGCTATGGAAGCAAAGTACGATTCTCTTATCTCTAAAGGTACATGGATACTAACTGAATTACCTCCTGGTCGTACAACTATTAAATGTAAGTGGATGTATAAGACAAAAGTAAAAGCAGATGGATATTTTGACAAGTTCAAGGCGCGTTTAGTTGCAAAAGGTTACTCCCAAGTAGCTGGTGTTGGTTATCAAGAGACTTTTTCACTAGTTGTTCGCATTACAAGTGTTCGAGTTTTATTGGCATTTGCTGTTCAATTTGATTTAGAAGCTCATCAAATGGATGTGCGAACTGCTTTTCTTAATGGTGACTTGGAAGAGGAAATTTATCTGGAACAACCAGAAGGGTTTGTTATTCTTGGTAAAGAAGACCTTGTTGCTCAACTCCATAAGGCACTATATGGTCTCAAACAAGCTTCACGAGCTTGGTATACAAAATTTGATCTTTTTGATTGATCATACCTAGGTAGTAGCATGGGATCATAAATACAGAGGGTAGTGACATCAAAATTAATTGGTATACATTGGGTAAGACCAATTCGACAAGGTATGATAGATGTAGAAGTGACAACTAATTAAGAGGTATATTTTCGAAAAGGCTTTTATAGATTGTTTCCATGGGGGTTATTGGCCAGTGTCCTATACATAAATAGTAAGTCAAAGCATTATTGTTATCTATGCTAGTAATAAGAAATAATTACTACTAATGATAATTAGTCCTAGGTAGTATGACATGCGTATAAGTAGTAGATAATTATAGCGCAGGGAAGTGTTATGGAAAGTGATTGATCCTTCCTAGGTAGTAGCATGGGATCATAAACAACCAAGGTAGTGGTGTCAAGATTTATTGGTATATATTGTGTGAGACCTATTAGACAAGCTATCATACATGTAGAAGTGACAAATAATTAAGAGGTATATCTGTGATAAGGTCTATATTGCTTGTCTCCATAGGGATTATTGCCCATCGTGCTATACGTAACTAGTAAAATAGTGGATTAACTCACACCATGCTAGTAGTAGGCAATAATATTAAATGGTAATGAAAATTATTCCCAAGTAGTATGTACGTATAAGCAGTAAAGGAGAAGAGGTATGATAAAAAAAGGACATCTAATTGAGAGATATATTTGCGATAAGGACTGTATTGCTAGTCTCCATAGGGATTATTGTCCACCATGTTAAACATAACTAGTAAGTTAAAGGATAATTGTTATCCACACTAGTAATAAGAAATAATAGATGTTAATGATAATTATTCCTAGGTAGTGCATGCGTATAAGTAGTTCATAATTATAGTGCAATGAAGTGTTATGGGGCAAGTGATTGACCATTCCTAGGTAGTAGCTTGGGATCATAAATTCATAGAGTAGTGATATTTGAATTAATTGGTATACATTGGGTAATACTGATTGGACAAGGTATGATACATGTAGAAATCTAACTGAGATTTTTCATTGTTTTCTGGAAAAATTACCAAAATACCCCTCAAATTTCAAAAATTCCCGAAATACCCCCAATATTTTGTCATAAAGTCCCTAAATGTCCTTAAAATTTTCCAATATTTCATAAATACCCCTGGTTGTGAGATTAAATATTTCCAAGAATAAAAAATGTTGTAGCTTGTCCTAAAAAGTCTAATTGTCTATCTATACAAGATGATAAAACTAGAATTTGGATTGGTTATATAGGTTTTTGGAGATGAATTGCTTCCTTACATCTAAGGTGCTTAAAATTGTATCGGCATGATTGCATCATATCATGTATCATGGCTGAAGCACATGACCGAGATTTGAACAATGAAATCTTGAACTCAATAGTAGGCTTTCAGTCTATTTGTGATGAAACACAATGTTTCTGTGGATATGCAAGATAAACTCCTTAGGTATCTATTCAAAGGAATAGGCACGTCAAAAGGGAAGTGTTCCACATCCGGAATGCAAAAGAAGCCACTAGCTTCTTTCTTGCTTCAAAAATCAATGGATTGGGATGGAAAGCTTAATGTTGTACTACTTTCATGCAAATGGTCCGACATAGTAGCGTCATACAGAAAAATGGGAATGGTTCCACTTCAAGAGTGGAAGCTATGTCTTGGAGATGATCACAACACACATCCTCCTCACTTAATGAAACTAAGCTTGGAGGATGAGGAAGACCAAAATGATGCACTAAAGTGTCGTTGCGTAGACATGGATCTTCCAAGGATGCTTCGACGTGATTTCCCTTCATGTTGTGAAAGATATCCCTTTTGCAACAAAAGAAGAAAGGATGTAATGTCTTTCCATTTTGTCTCTTTGATTGGTTAATTAAAGCTTTTGTGTAAGAGTGAATCAATATGCTGGGATTTTCTAGCAATGTGGAGAGCAAGAGAAAGGTGGCTTGGCAAAGCTAGTCATGAACATCAAGAGTTTATAGATGAGTTTTGTGATGGAGAGAAATCCAGAATCCACCAAGATTTTTTGAACTCGGACAAGGAGTGGGAGTTTCCAAAGGATCTAGTGTGCAAGTCCTTACAAAGAAGAGGCAATAATGAGCAAGGAGAGTTTATTTTTAGGTACTCATAGGTATTTTACAAAGGATCTACTGTGCAAGTCCTTACAAAGAAGAGGCAATAATCAGCAAGGAGAGTTTATTTTTAGGTGCTCAAAGTTTGCAAAGCAACAACGTGCTACAAGAATTTGGATCAAGGTATGTATTACACACATGTCCATGCCCCGTCTCTCTCTTGTAACGTATTTGCTTCTACTTTATGCTAATAAGATCTTGTGTTGTAGGGTGACCCAATAAATTTTCCCTTTTTCTTCATTGGGATGGATTTGAAGCTGCATCCACAACACAAAAGGATAGTGTTGTGGTGGAAATTGTTATTTTGAATGGTGGGGAAAGGTCAATTGTTGACCCTATACCAGTTTTTTTCTTGCCCTTGTCTAACAAGGACCTTGAAAGAAAGCATGTTGAGGTGTTGTCATATTTCCTTCAACCTTTACTGGATGAGCTTTAGATATCCTATCTAAATGGCTTTGAAGTTGACTATGATGTGCCCAATGAAGTAATTTGTGATGGCCTTCAATACGGAATGGCAAGGCTAATATGTATATTGATGGTTTGTACGGGCGATCATCCGCCCTAATGCAAACTAGTTCAAGTAAAAGATGATGGAATGGCTATTTTTAGGTGAGACAAGGAATCATCAGAGTTTATGAGATATGGCAATGGTACACAACACTATGTCTACTCTAATAATAGATATCAAGGAAGGTATCCTCCTGAGCAATGACATGTAGATGACTTATGGAAAAGTATTAAGATGTACAAACGTTGCACAACAAAAGAGAAGATGGATGACACTTTACGAGATGGAGGTTTGGAAGGTGAATCTATGTTATGGAGACTCTATCATCTCTATGTATTTGATATCTCTAGGGACCTTGTGTATGATGTGATGCATGTACTACCTCTTAATCTCTTTCAAAAATACATAAAGAAATTGATGACATCAGCCTCTTTGAAAATGAAAAAGAAGATTGATATTGCTCTCAAAGAGGTTGCATTCCAAAGCCTATCTTGCATGCAAGTAGATGGCCAAAACACGCCTAACAATTCAAAATGTTCAAAGCGGAGGAGTGCCAAAAGTTCATTCAATGGTGTCTACCACATGTTCTTAATGTGGTAGATGGCATCAACAAAGAGGACAAACATCTTGGGATACTTTTGGTTGATATTTCCCACATGTTTTTTGATTGCAGTAGGGAAAAGGGTTGGACCCAAGAGTATATTGAATTGTGCTGCTCTTTATTGCTATCATGGAGAATTCTTTCTAAGGATTACTTTGGTGCCAACTCTTCTCCTCTATCTAGAACAAGTGGCAGGTATGGTTATCTGAAATTTAATTAGCTTACCAGCTTAACATTATTATTTTTTAATAATAATTCTCCACTTATTTATTTGATTTGAAGGTAATGGAGAAATTTTGGATGATGTTTATCTTCATGGCTCTCATGATGGCACATGGTGTTTTAAGCATGAGAGGGAAATTTCAAACTACTTGAGCATACACACCAACAACAAGTCTACAGAGATATCCTATAGCAAATACCACAATCAAGTTTTGTGTACAAAAATACACAAACAATTGAATTTAGAGAAGGATGGCCTTACAAGCATTGAACGAGATACGGTTCTTATCCATGCATGCTTGATCTTGCCTGTAAGTCTCATTCATGGATCAAGGGATAGGTGTTTTGAGGTACATGAGAAATGTACTTTTCATACATCTTCTAATACGAAGGAAAATGATGTTTGGAATGCTTGTCTTAGAATGTTACCATGCCCATGCCAAAGCATGATTAAAAAAAGGGAGTTCTTGTGGGATCAAAAAAGGAAAAACCAAGGGATCTTCACGCATTAGAGATTAATGGGATGATTGCATTTTGGTTGAGCAGATTTGGATATGCATTTACCTTCAATGAAATCCATCCAAATGCATACTTTTACACCAAATTTTTATTGTGGTAAATAGTCTATTAGAGAGCCTGAATTCATTTGACGAAAACTCTCGAATGTGCCTTATTCACAAAATCCAAAAGTCTAATTGTGGTCTCATAGTTTAGCCTATTGATTTTTTGCAATGCAAATTCTTTTGTCTTAGTACAAGGTTTGATGAATATGAGATACTTTATGAGACTAGCGGCTCCAAAGTTCGTTCAAGATTATTATCTCCAGGCAAGGTAGGGTGTGTTCCGCAATGATTTGATAGGGGTCACCTTGTCCTTGCAAGACAAAGAGAAGTTCTGAATATCAATGCATTTGTGAGAATTGTGGACATTGACAACAAAAGAGCTTTGCTTGCATGGGAAGATGAGAAACATGGACAAGATTGGGTGGATTGGAAACACATTTATAAAGTTATGCAAGGTACTTAAATTTTGGACTATTATTGATTTTGTATATTTGACTAGTTTTCTTGCGTTCTGGGTTCTATTCATGTCCTTTTTTATGATATTGTAGGTTGTCATGCACATTCGAACGTTGAAGCGACTTGAATTTGGACTTTTGAGCCACTTGATTAAATTGCAGTGTTTGTGTTACCTATTATGGATTTTGTCACCCAATCACACTAGTTTATAGGTGTTGCCTCATGTGGAATCCTTGCATTGGCAAGATGTGGTGTTTTTGGCCGATATAATTACTTTGATGTGTAGTTTCTTTTCAAAGTGAGGTTTTGAAGTGCACATTAGACATTACTTTTGTTTTACAAGTGATTTACAAGTTTATTGATTGTAAAGTCAAGTTTCTTACTATTGGTTGTCACTTAATGTTCGCAATGAAATCACTTTGAAATGAGTTCTTTACGTGTGAATTTAACCTTCTATTGCAATTGTTAGGATCTTTTTGCAACTGATACAGGTGAAATAACATCAATCAAGAGGCAAGATATCTTAGAGGTAGTCGATCTCTTCTTTGACAGTGAGCTTAATTGGAATAAGGTGAGACATTTGATTAGAGGTTCTACATTTCATTGCTCAAGAAAGTTGTTTTAGTCTTGCAATGAAACCGGGTTATTTTTTTGGATTGCCGATTCAATACAGTTTCTTAAGTCATTAGGCTCATATCAAACAGTCTTGTGCCTTTGTTTTCTTTAAGTCTTTGAAGGAGGCTTCTCTCTGTGTAGCCAAAGACCAGTTAGTAATTCCTTTACTTTTTTGAAAATATGCAAGTAATGATTCTTGATCCCTTGATGCAACACAAAGTCGTGCTGAAGTTGTAAAAAACCACATGTTGGAGGTTGTCATTGTCGATGAGATTGGAACTCATGCAGAATCTTTGGCATGCATTTCATTTTTTCCCTTACTAATGATGGGTTGATGTGTAACTTGTCAGTTTATTGCATAAGGAATATGAGAAATTAAAAGTGCAAATAAATGCTTTGGTTGCAAGGGCACAGAAGGTGCTATACAAGGGGTCGACCATGCAGGATGGGAGCCCCTTTCCAAGAAATAACGTTCGTGACCATCGTCGCATGATTCAGGTTAGTCAAGGGTTGTTTATGTTGGTCCTTGTGCTTGCATATTCACTTCATGTCTTTCTTCTTACTTTCTCATTTGATGCAAGTGTTTATGGGACATAGTGGTTGGGTAGATCTAGATGGAAATCACTTGCCTTCCCTTGTTTATGTCTCAAGAGACCAATGTCTTGGTTTCAATCATCACAAAAAAGCGCAAGCCATGAAATCATGTGTAAGCCTCCTTGCATTGCAGATTGCTACGAAGCTATGAGAGAAGCCATGTGCTTCATGATGGATCCATCTGTGCTGGAAAGTGTTATGTACAATCTCCTCAAGGTTCAGTCTAAGTTGGCAATTTTTTTGTATTTAATAGCCAAGAGTTGTATCGATCTGAGCCACCTAAAAAAGTCCAAGCCATCGAGTATAAGTTGCAACTATTGTTCAAGCCTCCTCTGTGTAGCTAGTGCTACTTTGGGCCAAGAAATAAGAGCCAATAGTCCAGCTTAAGACGTAAATTGTGGAAAAAGAAAAAGGGTGGAAAGAAGAGCAGTACTGATTTACCCAATCATAAGCTAGAAGGCATTTTGGAAGGTGTCGAGGGTTTGTCATTGTTTGGAAATTTTCCATCAATTTTGCTTCTTTTTTTGTTACAAAAGGGCGTGTAACATAAATGATGTGTTGAAAACTGATTGTAGGGGTGGTGGCATTATTGAACTCAAGTTTTTGTAAATATTTTATGTATTGAGAGTAATTACAAATAGATTTGGTAATTATGGTGTAGGCTGACTTGTACACTTACGCACGATTTAAGGTCGCTTCTCTTTACTTTGTAAACATCTTGTTGAGCTTATATGTGAAGCTACTCAATATATGGATTACATATATAGCTTATCTATATGTAGCATCCACGTCCCCTCTATATACACATCGTCTCATGTGTGCATTTAACACACTTTGGGGTTCTATTTCGGTGTTCTCTCTCTCTCTCAACATGGTATCAGAGCAGGAAGTTTTTGTTTTCAAATTTGCTCCTAGTTAAAATGAATTTTATAGAAATGGCCATTTGAGGCATTGGAATCGATGTGGTCTACAGCAGAAACTTTTTTCAAATTCTCCACCGATTTCGAGTTATCGTTCTCAGACTGCGAACATATCTGAAAAGCCACTTTCACTTTTTGCTTTTGATTTTTCTCCTAATTGAAAGCAATTTTTCAAAAACGGACATCCACAACCACCAGAATTGATGTGGTCTACCATTTTGCAGAAGAAAAGTTTTTCAAATTCTCCACCGATTTTGAGTTATCATTCTCACACTACGAACGTGTCTGAAAAGCAACTTTTGCTTTTTGCTTTTGATTTTCTTTCTAATTGAAAACAATTTTTCAAAAACGGCTTGTAAGAGTCACCGGAATCAATGTGATCTACAACTTTGCAGAAGAAACTTTTTCCAAATTTTGCACCAATTTCGAGATATCAAATGTCAATCGAGCCGTTGATGATCGTCAAAATTCCATCGAGCTACTGATGGTATATGATCTTTTGTTATATGATATATTCTTTCATTGATCCTGTTATAGTTATTATTCTAGATAATCTCTTGTTGATACCATAGGGATTTTGATGGTACCATGATGATGTTTTGTTAGTACTTTGGTCATGGTGATTTTCGTTACCATGATGATATTTCATTGATACCATTGTTATTCTCGGTGATACCATGATGTTGTTTCGTTGATACCATGGTTATTCTCGGTGATACCATGACATGTTGTTTCGTTGATACCATGGTTATTCTCGATGATACCATGACAAGTTGTTTCGTTGATACCATGGTTATTTTCGATGATACCATGATGTTTTTTTGTTGATACCATGGTTACTCTCAGTGATATCATGATGTTGTTTTGTTGATACAATGATTATTCTCGGTGATACCATGGTGATTCTCAACGAGTCTATGATGTTGTTTCGTTGATACAATGATTATTTTCGGTGATACCATGATGTTGTTTCGTTGATACCATGGTTATTCTCGGTGATACCAAGACGTTGTTTCATTGATACAATGTTTATTCTCGATGATACCATGATGATTTAGTCATTTCATTGATACAATGATGATGTTTGTTAATACTATAATGATATTCATTGATACCACTATGTTGATAAATATCATTTTATGTAGTATATACACATCTCATTTTAATCACGTAATCATGCATCTTATACTTTTATGTTCATACTTTATGTATACATATGTTACCGTGCGTATATATGTTGTCAAAAGAGTGGCGTTGCAAACCGTCTCTTATGACATTGTGAACGTAATTATTTCACTAACGATGCTAGAAAATTTCATGACTATGTTTCTTGAGTCATGACTATAATGATATTCATTGATACCACTATGTTGATAAATATCATTTTATGTAGTATATACACATGTCATTTTAATCACGTAATCATGCATCTTATACTTTTATGTTCATACTTTATGTATACATATGTTACCGTGCGTATATATGTTGTCAAAAGAGTGGCGTTGCAAACCGTCTCTTATGACATTGTGAACGTAATTATTTCACTAACGATGCTAGAAAATTTCATGACTATGTTTCTTGAGTCTATGATCTATGTAGTATTGACAAAGAATTGATTTTATAAAGACAATGTTGTTGACAATAAAAGATTTATGAAGACATGTTTGGAGATGCCATATTGATGACAACATGAATACATGATTGGTGATGCTATATTGATGACAAGCTACATAGCAGATTCACGGAGACACTTCTGATCATGAGCTAATCGATAGCCTTTACACCTCTTTATTGAACCTTTGTATTCATTATCGTATTTGATAGGATAGGAGTGATGTAATATTCATTGTAAAAGGAGTGATGTAGCTTCTCATGAAAATTTGTACATTCAATGATTTTTATAATATAACGGTGGGTGTATATAGAGTTGTTGGTTTTTTCCTTGATCCCCCAAGGGTTTTTTCATCCACAGTTAGGGACCCTTATTTGAGCGGGGGTGTTGAGCTTATATGTGAAGCTACTCAATATATGGATTACATATATAGCTTCTCTATATATAGCACCAAGGTCCCCTCTATATATACATAATCTCATGTGTGCATTCGACACACTTTGGGGTTCTATTTCTGTGCTCTCTCTTTCTCTCTCAACACATCTAGGTTTTTAAGATTTGTTCGCCTCAGTATACTAGTTTCAAGGATAGTAGACTAGTCTCAATGAAAATATTTGCTGGTATTTTTTGCTTCTTAAGTGATGCTAAAACTTGCCTGCTCATTTTAATCCTGAGGTTTTTAGCATCATAGTGACGGACGCAAAGCGGATCCCGAACCCCGACGGCCTCTAAATCGTCGGGGGCCGAATGGCTCGCCTCGAGCCTGCCACAGTAAAGCAAACAGGGGGCACCACCTACCTTTGAGCGGCTAGGACGCAAAGCCCACGGTGATATGAATTTCGCAAGCCTACACACCGAGAGAGAAAAGAGAGAGAAAAGAGAGAGAGAGAGAGAGAGAGAGAGAGAGAGAGAGAGAGAGAGAGAATACTTGCAATTGATGAAAACAACCTCGGGGGTGTGAGGGTGAGTTATTTCTGCAATATTTACAAGGTGGCATGCCGTGATGGTAGAGAGGTAGGGAGAAGAGATGGTGCAACCTACTTGGTGCGTTCTCTAGGGAGACTCAATGACGGTGAATACCCATTGCCAAGAGCGCGCATACGTGTGTGCATCGACCATTGGAGTCGAGAGGTGGATGTGGTTCCCTTCGCATGGTGCAATTTCCAAGGCAAACCCAACACACAAGACCCCCTCCCCGTGATGGTGATGGTGTCAATCCCTCCTACTACACTCTACCCAATGCTTGGTTCCACATAAGTTGCCCCCCCAGATAGTGACCTCTCAGTGCAAATTTATAGGTGTTGGCTGCTTGGATTATGGTAATCCCAGTGTGGTTAGGGTAATCTTAATTGGGGAGACAAAGCAAGTGGTGGGCCCGGTGTGGTTGACCCTTGCTTTGTTTTTGGGGAAGGTTATTAAAAGATGGGAATCTCTAGGTGGGCCTTTGTCACCATCACCTAGAGAGAGGATATTTACAAAATGGAAATTTACAATGGCTCGGGTGAAAACTGAAGATAATGGTAAAATAACCTAAAAAATTACTGGGATGGCGTTGTGGTTGCGTGTTGTCGGCGAATGGCGTGCTGCCGGTGCATCGGTATCGAGCGTACTTCTTTTCAGAGTCGGCCGGGGCATGCCTTCGGCGCATTTCTGTTTTTTGTTGTTGGCGGCGCGTGCTTTGGATCCTTCTTCTTTTTGTTTGTTGATGTCGTAGCCTTTTCCTTCGTACTGCGGTGCGGTGCGTATATACGTGTGTGTATGTATTTGTGCATGAGGCAGGTGTGTGTGTGTTTTGTATAGGTATGTGTGTGCGAAAGCGTGCGTGGGAAGGGGGGGCTATATATATATATATAATGTATACATATATATAAATTTTATTATTTTATTTTTTTTCTTCTGCGGATGGCCGGCGGCTTACTCTTCTATGCAAGGCGGAAAGGGAGGGGGGGGGTAGGATAGGGGGTGTGAGTGTGGGGGGGGGGGGGGGGGGGGGGGGGTGAGTGTGTGTGTGTGTGTGTGTGTGTTGGTGTATTTGTTGTTGCCCGCATGGCGTGTGTGTGTGTGTGTGTATCGAATGCAGCGCGCAGCGCACACTGCATGGGGAGAAAGAGAAGAGGGGGAGGGGGTGTTGTGGGGTGTGTGTGTGAGTGAGAGGGAGTGTTTGTGAGTGTGGGACTGCAGCGCTGCCCGCGAGAGAGAGAGAGAGAGAGAGAGAGAGAGAGAGAGAGAGAGAGAGAGAGAGAGAGAGAGAGAGAGAGAGAGAGAGAGAGAGAGAGAGAGAGCTTTGCGTGGCCGTGAGAGGGTGAATGAGGGAGAGGGGGAGGGAGAGGGGATAGGGGTGAGGGGATAAGATATAAAGAGAGTGTATGAGGGAGAGTGAGGGGAGAGGGGGAATGGCGGGGTATGGGAGATGTGTGGGTGAGAGTGAGACGGGGAGGGGTGGTGTTGTCTTGCATGGGCTTTGAGGACGAAGGGGAAATAAGCCAATGGGGGGGGGGGGGGGTGTAAGGGAATATATCTGCGGGCCAAAGAGGGGGGGGGGGGGGGGGGGGGGGAATGAGGCCGAGGGGAGGTGTGAATGAGCCGAGGGAGGGTGAGGCGAGGGGAAGAGGGAGGAGGGGTTGGGGGAGGGAATATTGGCGGGCCAAAGAGAGGGGGGGGGATGAGGATAGAGGGTAATGGGAGAGGGGATAGGGTGAGTGTAAGAGTGAGGGGGGGGGGGGGGGGGGGGGGGTTCTCACGTGGCTCACACCGAGAGAGCCCGAGAGAGGGGTTGGGGGTTCCTTCTCTAAGTTTCTGCCTGGCCAGGGAGGGGAAATCGGGATATGTAGGGAAAATGGGGGGGAGAGAGTGCGAGGGTTTTATCCGATGCTCTTAGGGCGGGAAGGGGGAAAAATAAGTTACGGTGGGGGGGTAATGAGAGTGGGGGGGGGTACCTAGTAGCCTTCCTTACGATTGGACGGTGGGTCTGGCTGGCCAAGACTCGTAAGCTGGCTATTTGTACCTCAATGGGTAGAATTGCCTCCTTCCCATAAACTAGATGGAAAGGGGTGAAACCTAGTGATGTTCGGAACGTTGTTCTGTAGGCCCAAAGAGCACCTGAAAATGTAGTCTACACCCACTATGATGTACAGTTTACCTGATTGCGCCCTTGGTAAGGGACCAATTGCATCTATTCCCCATTTCTCAAACGGACCATATGAAATGATAGGGGTTTGTGGCTCGTAGGTTAGCGTACGATCACTGGCCACCTGAAAATCCCTACATGTTTTATACCATGGTGTACATCTCTGTTCAAACTAGGCCAAAAGTATCCTGCTTGTAGAATCTTCTTACTAGTGATATCTAGAGCAAAATGACCACCGCAGACACCGTCATGGAAACTTGAAATTACCTCTGTGATTTCACTGGAGGTTGGCACTCGCCTGAGAATTTGATCCTTGCCCTTACAATACAAGTGGTCGTCTACCAGGCGGTACCTAGTACAAATGATGGACGCAAAGCGGACCCCGAACCCCGACGGCCTCTAAAACACCGAGGGCCAAATGGCTCGCCTCGAGCCTGCCATGTTAAAGCGAACAGGGGGCACCACCTAGATTTGAGCGGCTAGGACGCAAAGCCCACGGTGATATGAACACCGCAAGCCTACACACCGAGACAGAGAAAAGGAGAGAGAGAGAGAGAGAGAGAGAGAGAGAGAGAGAGAGAGAGAGAGAGAGAGAATACTTGCAATTGATGAAAACAACCTCGGGGGTGTGAGGGTGAGTTATTTCTGCAATATTTACAAGGTGGCATGCCCTGATGGTAGAGAGGTAGGGAGAAGAGATGGTGCAACCTACTTGGTGCGTTCTCTAGAGAGACTCAATGATGGTGAATACTCATTGCCAAGAGCGCGCATACGTGTGTGCATCGACCATTGGAGTCGAGAGGTGGATGTGGTTCCCTTCGCATGGTGCAATTTCCAAGGCAAACCCAACACACAAGACCCCCTCCCCGTGATGGTGATGGTGATGGTGTCAATCCCTCCTAGTACACTCTACCCAATGCTTGGTTCCACATAAGTTGCCCCCCCAGATAGTGACCTCTCAGTGCCAATTTATAGGTGTTGGCTGCATGGATTATGGTAATCCCAGTGTGGTTAGGATATTCTTAATCGGGGAGACAAAGCAAGTGGTGGGCCCGGTGTGGTTGACCCTTGCTTTGTTTTTGGGGAAGGTTATTAAAAGATGGGAATCTCTAGGTGGGCCTTTGTCACCATCACCTAGAGAGAGGCTATTTACAAAATGGAAATTTACAATGGCTCGTGTGAAAACTGAAGATAATGGTAAAATAACCTAAAACTTCATGGGATGGCGTCGTGGTTGCGTGTTGTCGGCGAATGGCATGTTGCCGCTACGTTGGTGTCGAGGGTACTTCTTTTCGGAGTCGGCCGGGGCATGCCTTTGGCGCATTTCTGTTTTTTGTTGTTTGCGGCGCGTGCTTTGGATCCTTCTTCTTTTTGTTTGTTGATGTCGTAGCCTTTTCCTTCGTACTGTGGTGCGGTACGTATATACGTGTGTGTATGTATATGTGCATGAGGCGGGTGTGTGTGTGTGTTTTGTATAGGTATGTGTGTGCGAAAGCCTGTGTGGAAGGGGGGACTATATATATATATATATAATGTATATATATATGTAAATTTTATTTTTTTATTTTTTTTCTTCTGCGGATAACCGGCGGCTTACTCTTCTATGCAAGGCGGAAAGGGAGGGGGGGGGGGGGGGGGGGGGGGGGTAGGATAGGGGGTGTGAGTGTGTGTGTGTGTGTGGGGGGGGGGGGGGGTGAGTGTGTGTGTGTGTGTGTTGGCGTATTTGTTGTTGCCCGCATGGCGTGTTTGTATGTGTGTGTGTGTGTCGAATGCAGCGTGTGGCGCACAGCGCATGGGGAGACAGAGGAGAGGGGGGGGGGGGGGGGTTGTGGGGTGTGTGTGTGAGTGAGAGGGAGTGTTTGTGAGTGTGGGACTTCAGTGCTGCCCGCGCAAGAGAGAGAGAGAGAGAGAGAGAGAGAGAGAGAGAGAGAGAGAGAGAGAGAGAGAGAGAGAGAGAGAGAGAGAGAGAGAGAGAGAGAGAGAGAGAGCTTTGGCGTGGCCTGCCGGTATCCGGATGAGAGAGAGAGAGAGAGAGAGAGAGAGAGAGAGAGAGAGAGAGAGAGAGAGAGAGAGAGAGAGAGAGAGAGAGAGAGAGAGAGAGAGAGAGAGAGAGAGAGAGAGCTTTGGCGTGGCCTGCCGGTATCCGGATGAGAGAGAGAGAGAGAGAGAGAGAGAGAGAGAGAGAGAGAGAGAGAGAGAGAGAGAGAGAGAGAGAGAGAGCTTTGGCGTGGCCGTGAGAGGTTGAATGAGGGAGAGGGGGAGGGGATAGGGGTGAGGGGATAAGAGATATAGAGAGTGTGTGAGGGAGAGTGAGGGGAGAGGGGGAATGGCGGGGTATGGGAGATGTGTGGGTGAGAGGGAGAGGGGGGGGGGGGGTGTGGTGTTGTCTTGCATGGGCTTTGAGGACAAAGGGGAAATAAGCCAAGGGGGGGGGGGGGGGTGTAAGGGAATATATCTGCGGGCCAAAGAGGGGGGGGGGGGGGAATGAGGCCGAGGGGAGGTGTGAATGAGCCGAGGGAGGGTGAGGCGAGCGGCGAGTGGAAGAGGGAGAAAGGGTCGGGGGAGGGAATATTGGCGGGCCAAAGAGAGGGGGGGGGGGGGGGGGGAAATGAGGATAGAGCGTAATGGGAGAGGGGATAGTGTGAGTGTAAGAGTGAGGGGGGGGGGGGGGGGGGGGGGGGGGGGGGTCTCACGTGGCTCACACCGAGGGAGCCCGAGAGAGGGGTTGGGGGTTCCTTCTCTGAGTTTCTGCCTGGCCGGGGAGGTTAAATCGGGGGAGAGAGAGATATTAGCGAAGTGGGTATGTAGGGAAAATGGGGGGGAGAGAGTGTGAGGGTTTTATCCGATGCTCGTAGGGCGGGAAGGGGGAAAAATAAGTTACGGTGGGGGGGTACTAAGAGTGGGGGGAGTACCTAGTAGCCTTCCTTACGATTGGACGGTGGGTCTGGCTGGCCAAGACTCGTAAGCTGGCTATTTGTACCCCAATGGGTAGAATTGCCTCCTTCCCATAAACTAGATGGAAAGGGGTGAAACCTAGTGATGTTCGAAACGTTGTTATGTAGGCCCAAAGAGCTGCCATGAGATGTTTATCCCAATCTCCTGTATGGTTGTTCACCTGTTTTGTGATGATCTTGCAAATCATTCCATTTACCTTCTCTACCAGACCATTGCATTGTGGATAGTATGGTGTGGAATGCCGACGTGTGATGCCTAATTTCTTCATCAATTCTCCTACCACATCACCTTTGAATCCTGGTCCTGTATCTGATATTATTTCAAGAGGAGTGCCAAAACGGCAAACGATATGCTCAAAAATGAACTTTTCCACCTCTTGGGCTGTAATGCGGGTGGTGGCCGTTGCTTCTACCCATCGCGTCATGTAGTCTACACCCACTATGATGTATAGTTTACCTGATTGCGCCCTTGGTAAGGGACCAATTGCATCTATTCCCCATTTCTCAAACGGACCATATGAAATGATAGGTGTTTGTGGCTCATAGGTTAGCGTACGATCACTGGCCACTTGAAAATCCCTACATGTTTTACACCATGGTGTACATCTCTTTTCAAACTAGGCCAAAAGTATCCTGCTTGTAGAATCTTCTTACTAGTGATCTCTAGAGAAAAATGACCACCGCAGACACAGTCATGGAAACTTGAAATTACCTCTGTGATTTCACTGGAGGTTGGCACCTGCCTGAGAATTTGATCCTTGCCCTTACAATACAAGTGGTCGTCTACCAGGCGGTACCTAGTACAAATGATGGACGCAAAGCGGACCCCGAACCCCGACGGCCTCTAAAACGCAGGGGGCGTAATGGCTCGCCTCGAGCCTGCCATGGTAAAGCGAAAAGGGGGCACCACCTAGCTTTGAGCGGCTAGGACGCAAATCCCACGATGATATGAACACCGCAAGCCTACACACCGAGAGAGAGAGAGAGAGAGAGAGAGAGAGAGAGAGAGAGAGAGAGAGAGAGAGAGAGAGAGAGAGAGAGAGAGAGAGAGAGAGAGAGAGAGAGAGAGAGAGAGAGAGAGAGAGAGAGAGAGAGAGAGAGAGAGAATACTTGCAATTGATGAAAACAACCTCGGGGGTGTGAGGGTGAGTTATTTCTGCAATATTTACAAGGTGGCATGCCGTGATGGTAGAGAGGTAGGGAGAGGAGATACTTGGTGCATTCTCTAGGGCGACTCAATGCAGGTGAATACTCATTTCCAAGAGCATGCATACGTGTGTGCATCGACCATTGGAGTCGAGAGGTGGATGTGGTTCCCTTCGCATGGTGCAATTTCCAAGGCAAACCCAACACAGAGGATCCCCTCCCTGTGATGGTGATGGTGTCAATCCCTCCTACTACACTCTACCCAATGCTTGGTTCCACATAAGTTGCCCCCCCAGATAGTGACCTCTCAGTGCCAATTTATAGGTGTTGGCTGCTTGGATTATGGTAATCCCAGTGTGGTTAGGGTAATCTTAATTGGGGAGACAAAGCAAGTGGTGGGCCCGGTGTGGTTGACCCTTGCTTTGTTTTTGGGGAAGGTTATTAAAAAATGGGAATCTCTAGGTGGGCCTTTTTCACCATCACCTAGAGAGAGGATATTTACAAAATGGAAAGTTACAATGGCTCGAGTGAAAACTGAAGATAATGGTAAAATAACCTAAAAATTAATGGGATGGCGTCGTGGTTGCGTGTTGTCCGCGAATGGCGTGCTGCCGGTGTGTCGGTGTCGAGCGTACTTCTTTTTGGAGTCGGCCGGGGCATGCCTTCAGTGCATTTCTGTTTTCTTTTGTTGGCGGCGCGTGCTTTGGATCCTTCTTCTTTTTGTTTGTTGATGTCGTAGCCTTTTCCTTCGTACTGCGGTGCGGTACGTATATACGTGTGTATGTATTTGTGCATGAGGCGGGTGTGTGTGTGTTTTGTATAGGTATGTGTGTGCGAAAGAGTGCGTGGGAAGGGCACGCTATATATATATATAATGTATATATAGAATTTTTTTATTTTTTATTTTTTTCTTCTGCGGATGGCCGACGGCTTACTCTTCTGCGCAAGGCGGAAAGGGAGGGGGGGGGGGGTGGGAGGGTGAGATAGGGGGTGTGAGTGTGTGTGGGTGGGTGGGTGTTGTGTTGGTGTATTTGCCGTTGCCCGCATGGCGTGTGTGTGTGTGTGTGTGTATCGAATGCAGCGCGCGGCGCACAACGCATGGGGAGAGAGAGGAGAGGGGGGGGGGGGGGGGGGGGGGGGGTGTTGTGGGGTGTGTGTGTGAGTGAGAGGGAGTGTGTGTGAGTGTGGGACTGCAGCGCTGCCGGGAGAGAGAGAGAGAGAGAGAGAGAGAGAGAGAGAGAGAGAGAGAGAGAGAGAGAGAGAGAGAGAGAGAGAGAGAGAGAGAGAGAGAGAGAGAGAGAGAGAGAGAGCTTTGGCGTGGCCTGCCGGTATCCGGATGAGAGTGAGAGAGAGAGAGAGAGAGAGCTTTGCGTGGCCGTGAGAGGGAGAATGAGGGAGAGGGGGAGGGGATAGGGGTGAGGGGATAAGAGATAGAGAGAGTGTGTGAGGGAGAGTGAGGGGACAGGGGGAATGGCGGGGTATGGGAGATGTGTGGGTGAGAGGGAGAGCGGGGGGGGGGGGTGTGAAAGGGAATATATCTACGGGCCAAAGAGGGGGGGAGAATGAGGCCGAGGGGGGGTGTGAATGAGCCGAGGGAGGGTGAGGCGAGCGGTGAGGGGAAGAGGGAGGAGGGGTCGGGGGAGGGAAAAGGGAGAGGGGGGGGGGGGGGGGGAAATGAGGGTAGAGGGTAATGGGAGAGGGGATAGGGTGAGTGTAAGAGTGAGGGGGGCGGGGTTCTCACGCGGCTGACACCGAGGGAGCCCGAGAGAGGGGTTGGGGGTTCCTTCTCTGAGTTTCTGCCTGGCCGGGGAGGGTCAATCGGGAGAGAGAGATATTAGGGAAGGGGGTATGTAGGGAAAATGGGGGGGAGAGAGTGCGAGGGTTTTATCCGATGCCCGTAGGGCGGGAGGGGGGAAAAATAAGTTATGGTGGGGGGGTACTGAGAGTGGCGGGGGGGTGAAATGAATTTTTGTTCTTTTTTTCTTCGATTTCCGAAAGGCGGCTATCAATAGTAGTTGTTGTTGTTGGAGCTATATATGGCTCACTCTACTAAACTTGGTCTCACCTATATATTTGTATCTTGTCCTCAATATGAATCAGTCTTTGGGAGCGTATATGGTGTTTCTCTTGTCTCGTCTCTCTCTCTTTCTCTCTACATCTCAACATGGTATCAGAGCGGTAACAATCACGCGCCGATTCAATTCATGGTGACAACAGTATGTGTATGCGATTCGCATGTAAGATTCAAAATTTTTAAAATTTTTATTTTTGAGCGTTGATTCTCGTTAACTGTGGTTGTTTTGTGTTAAGAAGAATATGATTAGTGTTTTATGTGGCGTTTATTGCTAATCAATCTAATCGTTGATTACGTTTTCTTGTTGATGACACCCTGAACTTCATCTCAAATTTTCGGGGCGTTCTGCTCAAAATTTGGAGAAACGGAAAAAGCGCGATGGAGCATAGCACAATCGCACTTTTCATCCAAAACTTTTTTGTCTCCTCGAGCTCTTCGATTTGAGTTCTAGGTTTGCATCATTCGGAGTTTGCAGCAGAAAGTTATGTTGTTTTTACTGCAATTGAGCTTGACGTAGCTTTCTTCGTCCTACTTCTCCGTGAAGCGTCCGTGATCGTTTTTCTTATTTTGGCGTTAACTTTTTTGAGAAGATTTAGCTTTTTGCTATTCGTATTGTGGCCGTCAATCTTGCGTCTCACGCCACTCTATTTTGAGGACTCGTTTATTATTAACGTCTCCTTTACCCTACCTTTTTTGGGTGACGTCTCTCACATCTTTGGACGTTCCTTGAGCATCCTTCTTACGTTTATCGTTCAAAGAACGCAGTACTCATATCTCTCTCATTCTCAATTGTGGCCTTCACCATATATGGTGTGCAGATTCTGCGATCTTATCTTACACGTCTTCTCGCAACAAGATATGGCTATGAATATTCTCGTCAACGGCTTTTCTTCTGGCCAGCGTTATGTTCCTCCTTTCCAAGGTCAAGGATTTCCAGGCTGGAAAGCAAAGATGTTGTTAATTCTTGAAGGCGATGAACTCTTCGATGTTGTTCTTGGAAATCGTGTTTGTCCGCCTCAGCCTATTGATACGGATAATCATAACGTGCTTATCACTGAAGGACCTATATTTGAAGATTGGAATGTTGCCTATACGGATTGGGAACGACGTGATAAAGTAGCTCGTCGGTATATTCTTTCTGCTCTTACTGATTCCCTTTTGCTTGATATGTATGAACTGCCTACTTCCCACGACGTATGGAAGTACCTTATTGCAAACTTTTAGAAGATATCTGTTACAGAAATACTTTATTTGAGAGGGTTGCTTAACAAGTTACAATATGAAGTTGGTACTTCCATGACGGGACATATTGAATCTTTCAAATCTATTATTAATCAACTTGGTGCTACCGGTGATCCTGCTCGATAAAAGTAACTGATTACACTTCTCCTTGATACGGTGAAGGACTCTTCTCATGATAACATTGTTGCTATTCTCTGTAATAAAGATGGTCTTGATTTCGACCAAGCTTGCATGTCTTTAATTGAATACTCTCAACGTCAAGAACGTCGGAATGTTGGTCACGATACAGCTATGATTTCACAAGAGGAGACTGAATCACAACAGACGGAATGTGCTTTTTATGCTCAAAGGCGTCCATTTCAACGAGGAAACCGTAGGGGTGGTCGTCGCGGTAATATTTTCTCTCGTCTCAAATTTTCTAATAATCAATGTTCTTATTGCAACAGAAATGGCCATACTGAAGATGATTGTTGGGCACGTCAATATGATGAAGAACACAATATTACCACAAAACAACCACGTTTATCTAGAGACTCTTCTTCTTCTTCTTGTGAATATTGTGGACGATCTGATCATCCCACTCATATGTGCTATAAGCGTCGATTCGACACAGATCGGAATAGAGCATATGCTACTGAACATCGAAAGAACATTGTACCAGAAACAAGTTGCGTCCTATGTTCAGTTGCTCCAGACAGAATACTTCATGTACGTGATGGATCACTTTTTATTGTCGATTCTGGTGCTACAGGAAATATGACATATCAGTCTAAGTGGCTCCATAACTATCATCCACTGCAAGTTCAACGTGTTGTTTATCTTGCTGATGATACTACTTGTCAAGTAAAGGGTATTGGAGACTTATATCTTGGTACCTTATCTTCTTCCACTCAAATTTTGCGAGGAGTACTACATGTACCAGATCTTCAACGTAATCTTCTTTCAGTTGCTAGACTTGTTGATCTTGGTCTGTTTGTTGGATTTGATCATACCAAATGCTGAATTGAGAAAGATGGACAGACTATAGCCACTTCTCCTCGAAACGGTAATTTGTTTGAACTCTCTCTCAACAATGCTGTAGAAAATATTGCCACTGCTCCAGGTAATCATGATTGCAAAGTATGGCATCACCGTTTTGTTCATGTTGATTTCTCAAAACTCCTTGATCTTCAACGTCGTGATCTTGTTCATGGCATGGATCTTAAAGCCCATCCGGCCCATATGGGAATTTGTGAATTTTGTGCTCTTGGGAAACACAAACGTAAACCCTTTCCTCTTTCAAATACAACTCAATCTCATGACATATTGGATCTTATTCATACTGATATATGTGGACCTCTACCTTCTTCAAGATCACAATATCGCTATTTCATTACTTTCATTGATGATTTCTCAAGGTATACGACTGTATTTCTACTTAGAAGAAAATCTGAAGCCTCATCTGTTTTCAAACAATTCCACAAGACTGCAGAACTTCAAACTGGTCGTCACCTTAAGAAGCTTCGTAGTGACAATGGAGGCGAATATGTTTCTTGAGATTTTGTGAGTTATTGTGCTGACAGTGGAATTCATCATGAACACACTATTCCATATTTGCCTCAACAGAATGGTGTTGCTGAACGAAAGAATCTCACTATTCTCAATGCTGTAAGATGTATGCTGATTCATTCTAGCTTATCTCGTGTTTTCTGGGCTGAAGCTACTTTGACAGCAACATTTATTCAAAATCATCTTCCTACTACTGCACCCTCTGGTAAGATACCCATCACAGCATGGACAGGTGACATTCCTTCTGTATCTCATTTTCGAACCCTTGGATGTATTGCTTATATTCGTGTTCCCAAAGAAACACAAACAAAGCTTGATGCTCCTGGTCTTAAAGTTATTTTTATTGGATATTCAGACACTTCCAAAGGCTACAAATTCTATGACCCTTCCTCCAAGAAAGTAATTGTGAATCGTGATGCTACTTTTAACGAACACCTTATGGGAGGCTCATGGTCCATGGATGATTCTGATGATACTAAATCATTGCTTTAGGCTTTTCCATTCTTTCAGAAGAAAAAACTCTTCCTATAGAGCAACTTTCCTCTTCACAACCATCCATTCCAAATGTTGCCAATGATCATATTGATATTTTTGTTGATCTGCCTATTGATTTTGAACATGGCTCATGTCATGTTTATGATGACGATATTGCTGATAATTCTTTTTATACTTCTGAAGATCCCGTTACTTATGATGAATCTATCTCTTCACCACAAAAGGATCAATGGCAAGAGGCTATGGAAGCAGAGTACGATTCTCTTATCTCTAAAGATACATGGATACTAACTGAATTACCTCCTGGTCGTACAGCTATTAAATGTAAGTGGGTGTATAAGACAAAAGTAAAAGCAGATGGATCTTTTGACAATTTCAAGGCGCGTTTAGTTGCAAAAGGTTACTCCCAAGTAGCTAGTGTTGATTATCAAGAGACTTTTTCACCAGTTGTTCGCATTACAAGTGTTCGAGTTTTACTAGAATTTGCTGTTCAATTTGATTTAGAAGCTCATCAAATGGATGTGCAAACTACTTTTCTTAATGGTGACTTGGAAGAGGAAATTTATATGGAACAATCAAAAGGGTTTGTTATTCCAGGTAAAGAAGACCTTGTTGCTCAACTCCATAAGGCACTATATGGTCTCAAACAAGCTTCGCGAGCCTGGTATACAAAATTTTATCTTTTTCTCACCTCTAAAGGATTAATCTCTTGCTCGTCAGACCCCAGCTTATACATAAACGCCAAGGTAGAAATTTTGTGATTCTTGCTCTTTATGTGGATGATACCATCCTTGTTTCCAATGATTTGGGATTTCTTCAGCAAGTGAAAAAGTTATTGTCTTCTGCATTCGATATGGTGGATCTTGGAGAGATTCACTCTTGTCTTGGCATTCAAATCCAACGAAACCATACAAAAGGTATTTTATTCCTTCGACAATCAAAATTTATTGCAGATACTATTCAAAAATTCGGTATGGAATCTGCACATTCAGCCAACACACCTTGTCTTGCGAGCTCTACGAAGAATACTTCTGACAATGGCGGTCAACTTGTCACAAATCAACCTTATGCTAACTTGATTAGATGTCTTCAGTTTGATGGCATGAACACTCGTCCTCATATTCTGTTTGCTTCTAATTATCTTGGACAACATCTTGCATGTCCTTCTCTTAAGCATTGGTCTGCTGCAAAGCGTGTATTGAAATACTTGAAAGGCACTACAAATTTTGGTTTAGTCTATCGATGACAACTCACATCGGATTCTATGCAATCTCTTTCTCTTTTGGGTTACACAGATGCAGATTGGGCAAGCTCACATTTATCTATGCGATCTACTAGTGGAAATTGCTTCTTTATAAATGGTTGTCTTGTTTCTTGGACCAGCAAGAAACAACGTTGTGTTGCAGTTTCTACGACTGAGTCAGAATATGTTGCGGCATCACTTGCAGCTCGTGAGTTGATTTGGCTTCGACAAATGTTGGTTGATATTGGTCACTCTCCTCTTTCTAGCACACCCTTGCGGTGTGACAACCAAAGTGCTATTAGTCTTGCAAAAGACTATGTTCAACATAATAAGTCAAAGCACATCGCTGTCCATTATCATTATGTCAGGTATGAAGTACGCAAAGGAACCATTATGGTTGAACACTGTCCAACTGACCAGATGATTGCAGACATTTTGACCAAAGGCCTCAATGAGTCATGTCTCATCCTCTTGCGCTCGGAGCTTGGAGTTGCTTCGGCCTCACTCTTTCTAGATTAGCTTCTTTGCTATTGTAATAGATTTGTACATATGACATTGTAATCTTTTAGGTACCATGCACTATGCACACTCCACATTTGCACCTTGTGATATGTAAGTCACTTGAATATTTGTACATAGATCCACAATTCACTTTCACATCATCCCCGCTGGTTCATATTTCACATTGTATAGGGACTTGGGTTTTTCCCTTGAACTCCCCAAGGGTTTTTTCATCCAAAGCTAGAGACCTTTATTTGAGTGGGGGTGTTGGAGCTATATATGGCTCACTCTACTAAACTTGGTCTCACCTATATATTTGTATCTTGTCCTCAATATGAATCAGTCTTTGGGAGCGTATATGGTGTGTCTTATGTCTCGTCTCTCTCTTTTTCTCTCTACATCTCAACAGTTGCTTGGCAAGATTTCGCAAATTGGCTTGATTAAGTTGTATTGCCGAAAAATGTTCATGTTGATATGGTGTCTTGTAGTTGTGCACGAACTTAGTATCAGTCTTGAGAGGTCAAGGCATGCTTCTTATCCTCTATATTCTCTCGTAAGCCTCTTAACAAAAATACAATCTTTGCCAATAAGTTCATGACCACCCTAATTTTGTTAAGGGGGATTTTAGTACTAGTTTCTCCATGTAGAAGATGGATTTGAGGAGGCGACAACAAACAATATTGTTCATCATCTCTCCTGTACTCATGACTGAATAAGTTGACAAGAGTAGCTAATTGTGGTTGATTAGAATTTGAGGCCAATTTTGACATGATTGGTAGCAAAAGCTTTACGTAGGTAATGTTGGAAAGAATATTTTTATGAATGCTAGCTAAATACTTCTTTAATGTGTTGGGCAAAGATGTATAGCATGAACATTACCAAAATTCAATGTAGGGGTTAGTGTTGCTCATTGCGCATGAGGAACTAATTTTGTGTCATTGGTATTGTAATTGAGTAATATAGATAAATAAAGTGATTATCTATACAGAAACATCAAAATTCTCATAAGGCGTTATTTTTCTCAGATGTGAAAAGTTGGAGGTTGTTTTTGACATGTGATAATTTCAACAGGAATGTTTTTCACATGTGAGTATTTCAAGAGGAATGATTTTCACATGAAGGTTTTTTTTCTTACATGAGAAAATGGTTTTATCACTTCTTCTCACAAAGGTTTTGTTTTCTCATGTGTGAAATCAAATGTGATTTGTTTTGTCATGTGTGATTTTATAGTGAGAAAAGTTCTAAAAGTTCTTGTGTAGTCATGCATGCACAACACAATGTCAAGGCCATATGGGAAGCCAGGATGACAAGAGGGCTTATGGAAGGGCAAGTCAAGCTTTCTTTTTTAAACAAAATGGAGAGTTTTCAGTGCTGACAACAATGACATGGCTAGCATAGCGATATGCTGCTCGCGAGGTTGCGAGTTTGGATCCAATCCGTGCATGGGAAGTTTAAGCACCTTTCTTTAGTACTAGTTCAAAAGAGCACGAGAGAATCTATTGAGATTATGCCTAATAAATTAAGATGAGCAAGTATGTATCTTAAGTCCGTAAGTGAAGGGTGAGTTTAGGAAATGAAAACAACATGAAAGTGGAAAGTCAAAAGACTTTTTGTGTCCCATATAAAGAGGAGATGGTCGAATGCACATTCATACACGTGTTTTCCTTTTTCTTATTTTCTCTCCTCTGCATCACTCTTGAGTCAGGTCTCTTTCTCTCTCTTGGTTTTGCTCTCTATTCTCTCTCTAGTTTTACAAATTAGCTTTTCTTGGTAGCCTTCTTATAAACAGAGTTATAACATTGACAAGTGCACCATCTAGGCCAACGAGTATATTGGTGGACAATAGTTCTATGTGAAGATTAAAGAATAAGAAGAGATTTGTAGGAGATGTTAGAAAGGTTGTAGCACACGAGGCTACTACTGCTAGGTACAAGCTAAAGAGGCATTGGAGTATTGTTGTATGCGACATGCTAAGATATAAGGTGAGAGCTTAGGTGATGATATAGTGGAAGTTTTTTACCAGGAGTCAAAAAGATCGAGCTTGGATTGTGTGGGTGATTGTCTCGTGGAGTAATGTACTGTTCACGTCTCTACATCCCATAGATTCCAAGAAGTGGGTAGGTAGCATTGACTATTGTGACTCCTAGGGTAGTGATCAGACATCCCTCATCTATGATGGAGGTGTGTTTTTCATGCAATACATTGTGATGGAGGGTCAAAAGGAACCTTACAATCAAACAAATTTAATTATTTTGAGCCATTTGATTAATGTTAGTAATATTGGTCAAGTTTAATCAGTTAGTCCTATTCTCATAGGGTATCAATTTTAGGAGGGCCTATTGTGGTGGTTCTTGCACTTTCATGCTTGCGTGCAATTGCCTTTGATATTGTCCCCATCTTGCATCTCTTCCTTTCACATGTGCCACAATACCCTCTTCTTTGCTATAAGCTTGTGTTTCAACCTTTCTAGCATCAACTTCCTATTACAAGTGTCCCTCCTTGTCCCCCTACACTTAACAACATATATGTAGGTGAGTACAGGCTTCCCTCTTCATCACCTCACACCAAGCATCTTCACTTATTTCATGCGATATCAAGGTTTGATTAATCATTAAGGTCAATGTGGCAAATGACACAAAGGACCACAGAAGGAGCATCTTCTCTTTTGTCATGCCATATTTTGTTTATTCTTATGAAACATTCCATTTCTCTATTTGTGAGTTCTATGGTGACAATAGAGGGACAAATCTACTCAAATTCAAAATGGTTTTCTAAAATTGAGACTTTTGTATAGGTCTACACTCTAAATTTTTTGTTACTTACTCTTTTCAATCCATAGGTTCTCGTGTGTAATGAAACCTCTACGTTTTTATTAGTATAGAGAAGAAAACAAAAAATTCATCCCAAGGATCACATTTGTTGCTTTTTGTTCCCACCACATTGTTGTCTTGCTGAGTTGATTTAAATCACTAATTCTTCTTCTTTTTGAATTAGTGAAGCATTTAAGGTGAATATTATAAGACGCATAAGTATATTTACCATAATGTACATATGCATTTTTAAAAATGAGGATTAGCTTTCTATGTAATCTTAGTATTTATCTCAAGGATAAGATAGTTTTACTTTATTGATAGAAATTATTATGGATAAAAGCGTCAATAGATGTGCCTCTTCAGCTTGGGGAAAAAAAATTTGTGGTTTCTTTCTACTGTCTCATTATCATCTCATACTCTAAATATAAAACATCCCTTTTTGATAGCTACTAGGAAGGTATCAAATCCTAGTGGGACACTAACTTCTATAATTTTCAAACATGCACCTATTTTAATCCATTATTGAAAGGATTATTACAAAAAATTGTCAAGGAGCAATGTCATGCTTTCATATTGCATGAGGTGTCCATTGGAATCAAGTGGAAGTCTAGGGTAAGGGGACCACAAGTAGAATTTTGTTGCGAGAAAGATACACTGTTTTGATGAGTTTTTTACACGTAGTTCCCATCCGAGTTTAAAAAAACATAAAAAATGCAGGTCACAAATCCATGAGTTGAATTTTTTGCACCTATTTATAATTTTTAATGAAAAATTTACCAAAATGCCCCTCTAATTTGTGGATATTCCCAAAATACCACTAAAATATCAAAAATTTCCAAAATACCCTCAATATTTTGTCATGAATTCCCAAAATGCACTTCAAATTTTCCAAAATTCTAAAAATACCCTTGGTTGTGAGATTAAATTTCTTAAAAGATAATTTGTTTTGTAGCTGTTTATAAGACTACTGAATTCCTATCAATACAAGATGCTAAAACTTGAATTTTAGTTGCGTATGTAGGCTTTGGAGATGATATGCTTCATTATTTTTAGATATAATTGTTGTTTTTTGTGAGGTTTTATGACAAACTACATGCTAAGCACTCAAAAATGGATCTTAATTGTTAGAAAGGAACGAAGATTAGAAAATCTTGAACAATCCAACCAAAATATATTCAAGGGTATTTTGGGAATTTTTTGAAATTAAAACATTGTACCCCAGTCTAGCCACATCATGCACAAACAAACCATTTCAAACTTTTCCACCTCTTGTTTACACTAGCTCCTCTCTTTCTCGTGTAATCCTTGGGGGTTACCTTCACCTATGAAAGGGACCCTTTTTTGCCTTGAAAACCATTTAATAGAGGGTGAGAGGATTATTGCCTAATTGTATTTAGCAATAAATATAGACCTAATCCCTACACTTGCCTCTTTGGAAAGACTATCCATTATTCTAAGATCAACTTTGATCAAAGAGGGACTTGAATTTTGTGCATTAATCAAGGCTTGAATTCTTTCATCTCCTTCTCCCTCCATCAAATTTTTGGCTCCCGAAGAGTTTTTAACTAAGGTTTGTTTTCATTTGTAATTTTGATAGTTTCTTGTTGTTTTGTTTTTCATCTCTAGCCCAATCTATATCTCTAAATATATCACCCTCTCTAAACAAATCTATCTCTCTCTCCCATACATTCCTTTCTATTCTATCTCTCCATATATATCCCTCACTAACCACATATCTATCCCTTCAACTATCGCGCTCAATAACCACGTATCTATCTCTACAGAATCCTATATCTCTATCTCTATCTTCTTCACCCACAGCCAGAGGTCTGATACCTTTCTGGGAAATATGCCAACTTCTCGACATAACTTGGGTGAAACCAATGCAAAGCTGCTAGGGTGAGACTTTGTGGGTAATTATGGGTGATCATGCGGAGCAACATGGTATGCAATTTGACCTAGCAAAAATGAAAAAGTTTCAAGCATTTGCAATGTTCATGCAAAAACAACATGCCATTGAAATAAGGTCAATTTCATCGACTAAATCCATTCAAGTGATGGTCAATAGAATGGATCAATTCAATGGTAAATATGTAAGCAAGTACTTGCACAATTATGTGAAGGAGATGGAGATGCATCGTGTGTTAGAAGGTGAGATGATTCAATGTTTTGAGCTAGTTGTTGCTCCAAAAACTAAGCAGCATGTAAGGGAAATCAAAGATGGTCATGAGAGAAATTGGGAAGAGCTCAAAATGGATTCAAAGGAGGAATTTTTCATGGAGGACTCTGAGACAAAGGGAAATTCTTAGAATGGGTAGCCAAGCCAAAAGAGGAACTTTCAATAAGAAAGCTACTAAGAGAATTTGAGTGGCGGTATGCATAACTCATGACGACAAAAAAGGCCACATTGAATATAGAGAAGATAGATCTTTTCTTACAATATCTTTCAATAAGAAAGCTACTAAGAGAATTTGAGTGGCGGTATGCATAACTCATGACGACAAAAAAGGCCACATTGAATATAGAGAAGATAGATCTTTTCTTACAAGCTGCAGGTAAAGAGTTTCAAGAGGATTTTGAGCTTCTTCTTGAAGATAAAGATATTGACAAAGGACTAAAGACCGGACTGGAATGAAGTTGAAGGTGTTGTCTCACTGCTTGCCAAGCGACAAAGACGAAGGGACAAGATGGTAGTAAACACTACAAGTCCTTCCTCCTCAATTTCTGACAAAATGGTAAAGCCTACTTTTGTAGCTCCTAAGTTTGATGAGTCTATGCTAGATAATCTTGTGAAGGGAATGTGCGACTTGAAGGTAGAGATTGAAAAGCTTGAAGAAAAAGGCCAACCATTGGGGCCACTTCCCAAGCAACGACAATATCCCAAACAAGGGTTGTTCCATAGATGTATTTGGTGTGATAGTATAAACCATGTAAGACGGGATTGTGATAGTTTTAGTGATGCTTTGACAAAAGAGATTTCTTTTAAGAATGGTAAAATCCAATTAAGACAGACGGGTCTACCCTTGAGAACTAACCTTAGTTGAGAATATTGCAACTAACCATGCCACCTCTTCAATTGAGGCAGCTACTTATGGCGTGAAAATTGATCATCTTAGTGATAAAGAGATGAGTGATCACCATGGTAGACTTTGACATAAAATAAGCTAAAATAAGAAATCTTACAATATAAATTCTACATGAATCGAGTGACGGCATCTAGAAATAGGGTGGATTGATCTAGTGGACTCAATGTTTGTGCGCCTACATTACGAAATACCAAAACCATGAAGCCATTGTAGTGGAAAAGCATAGGTGTGAAAATGGTGATGATGAAGGGCCTTCAAAAAGAGATGCAAGAAGTGGAATAAGAAATGATGCAACACCTTTGCAAGAACCACCAACACAAGTGACACCTTCATCGAAAGTGACCATGGACGAGTCTACAACATGAAAAAAGGAGTCATCAATAGGTAAGCCAAAGGGACCATCTTACAGAGTACAATCTGAAATTGATCTTGCTATAGACTTGAATAAAGTGCTAGGGGAGAGGATTCTAAATACCAAACTTGAGTTTATTTTGGGAGAGGTGCTTGGCATAGCCAAGAGTGAGTTCCATGAAGAAATTATTGATATCATCAAGAGTAAGATGCAAACAAGTTGAAGGTGATACCGTGAAGAAACAAGGAGTACAAGTTCAAGCTAAAGAAGGTGATGAAGCCATGGTAGGATGCTACCAATCATCTTGAAAGGACAAGTGAAATTTTTCAATGATGGAGAAGAATCTCAAAGCATTACTAAGAGCCACTATTCTAAAAGCCATTGGGAACTACTACAAAGATATTGGTCAAGGTAGGTGATCTTGAAGAACCATTTGTTGCCTTAATTAACCATGGGTCTAGAATACATATAAATTTAAAAAGTCTCTACAACAAATTTAAATGGACAATGGACCTAAAACATGTTTGGATGGTCAAAGTGGAAAACAATTCACCAAGTGAATTGTAAGCAACATGTCCAAGTGTAAAGAAGACAAGTAAAGGTTGAACAAAATTTCTTTATACGTGACACATCTTCATATCATCTTATCCTTGGGTAACCCTACATTGTGGAAGTTTCAATAGAAAGAAATGTAATGGATGATGGTTCATCTTACGCCACAATACAAAGCAAACATGATAAACGTGTTATTCAATTTCTCACAATTTGTGTAAACCATGAAAGAAATGGTGATAAACTCATAGAGCATCCTTTACCAAAGGTGAGTAAATAGTTTTATAAGCATAGAGAAATGATGGGTTTTTGCCAAGTACCATTGTAAAATGGGATAGCAGTGGTATAGAAAGATAAAGGTTCTCGCTTGATCCAAAAATAGGTGAAAGTTTTCTATGGGATCCTTGGTAACAAGGAATGGATTAGTATGTTTTGTAAGACTTGAGGATTTGAAGATATGTGAGAGGCAATATGTACATAATGTACAAATAAGCATGAAAGAGAGTGGGTTGCTACAGCCTAGTGAAAATGTTTTGGGTTTGTGTGAAGTGGTTTCTTTTGTAGATACTATGGGTGAGCTTGATACTATAACAGAGTTTAGTTTGCATCAATGGAAATGAAGAAGTGTAAGTATGGTCTATGGAAATGTTTCAAGTCATAGAAGCCTTTAAAGAAAAAAAAAAGTTTCAAGCAAACAATTGGCCCAAAAGTCATGTTGAAACTAAAATTTACAAGAGTGTAGCAAAGAATGTGAAAGCAACCAGGTTGTAACACATGAGGAGACAAAGTGCTTCAAAGAAATGCTTTCAAAGCATGGTAAGGATTTTTTATTTGAGCCATATGAGATAAGGTGCGTTGTTGTTCCTTCTATTGTAGCTCATGTACCTTGGAATCTACGATCTATTATGGTTCCAAAGTCTTATTTGCCAAAGTTATTAGAGCTGAGGTAGAACTATGAGAAGATCAAAATGGAGATTTTGGAGCCTTCTTGTGCTCTATACTGAAATAGGTGGTTCAAAATCCCAAAATTAATTGTGCATTATGCTTCATCCAAGATTTGCATACTTCAACGAGTGAACAAGGTGACAATTACAAATGTAGGCACATGTCAACCAATTGTGGATGAGCTTGCAGACACATTTTCAAGGAGGAAAATCTACTCAATGGGGGATCTCTACACAGGGTATGATTAATTTTAGCTTGCGATTGAAATCAGAGACTTGAAAACCATGAGGACACCTTTAAGATTGGTAAGAATGTGTACCTTGCCACACAGAGTAACCAACTTTGTTGCACATATGATAAATGGGATGAATAAGGTCTTACATGAATTTATTCTTCAAATGACAATGCCTTATTGATGATTTTCCTATCAAAGGATGTGAATAAGGTGAGAAAGATGAAGCTTTGGATCTCAGGGGGTGCGACAAGTTTGTGGTAAATCACATAAATTATTGTGATAAAATGTTTCCTAGGTTGGAGGAAGTGAATCTTACTTTTTTAGCAAAAAATTCGATGTTTGGTGTCAATGAATTTCATTGTGCAGGGGCACACGTGTGGACCATTTGCTAGGAGACCTTGTCCCAACAAAGGTGGATGTCATCCAAGAATGAAAGAAACATGCACTAGCATCACTGAGGTTAGAAGATTTCTAGGAGCATGTGTCTTCTATGTTATTTGGATTCCACATTATGCACATGTAGTTAATCCTCTTTATCAATCGCTTAGAAAGAATTAAAAATGTAAGTGGAGAGATGCACATATATAAGCCATGAAAAAGCTAAAGAAGTTTCTCCAGCTAGCACCAACTTTGAGAAAGGTAAACTATGAGTGTAAAAGGCCAATTATTGTGACAGCCTACATGAATTGGATGGGGAATAGGGAAAAATGATGAAAGACACAGGTATGTGGTGAGATTTGGAGAAAACATACTAAAGAAACTATTAGCAAATAAAGAGAGAGTTGTGGGATATGATTACAGCCTTGCAAAATGGGAAAGAGTACCTAACTGGTGCATGTGTGTTTGTAGAAACAAATTTTCTACTGCTTCTTGGGATGATTACATGCTTCTCAACACCATACATTGATATGTTGCAATGGATTGCCTACATTAAGTCCTTAAATTCTGAGTTTAAGTACATGTAGGTAAAGACAATACAGTGGTAGTCATGCCATCAAGGTCAAGTATAAAGACGAGTCACAAATGATTGATGAGAGTAAAGATGTGGGTACAAATTTCTATTCCACATCTCATGTCAAAGGTAACTATGTTTGCATGTATAATGCACTTGACTTGTTCTTGAAAGACCTTTATGAAGGTGATTGGCTTCTTATTGGAAGCTACTTGATGTGGGCACAAAATTCTATTTCATCTCTCATATCAAAGGTAACTATATCTGCATGTCTAATTCACTTGAATTTTTCTTGAAAGAGATATATGATGTTGATTGGCTTCTCACTCGAAGCTACTTGAGTACTCTAACAAAATAGAACGATTGGTCTGCACAAGAGTTCAAGAGGATACACACAAAAGCATATGGGTACGTTTTGAGGTATGCTTACTTTTGGAATCATTATAAACAAAATGTTTCTACACCACAAAGGGTTATATGTAAAAAAATAGGCTCAAGTAAAGCTCATGCAAGAGTTTCATGAGAGTCTATGGGTTACACACAAGGGTGTTTGGGCAACCTTCTCTAAGTTGAAATAAAAATACTGGTGGAAGGGTATGTATAAAGATGTATCTCAGTTTGTAGAGTCATGTGTAACTTGACAAATGTATTTAAATGTACGACATCATGATGGGTTGCACCCTACATATCCACTATCCATGCACTATAAAGGGGTTGTGTATCTAGTCACAATGCCTTTAGGACTCTAGCAGATAAGATTCTTAGTTCTTGTAAGAGAGGACCTGGCTAACCAGGTTGAAGGGCAAAGAGGTTGTATGAAAATTCCTTCTTGACGATGTGATTTTCCGTTATGGTTATGTGGGAAAGATCATTCGAGACAGAGGTGAACTAGATGTTGAGGAAGCAAGGGAATTATTTTCCATGTAGAGTTGAAAACAAGAACTATTTTTCCAAGTGATATCGGCTCAAGAGAAAAGCAATTGAAAAAGATGACCGGGATTTAGTGTATGATAGTAGCCTTGAGAACCAACACACAGTCATGCATTAGTTCTCAAAATAATGGTTTGAACTGTACGTTGTAAAGCATGTGCATGAAAATGCTACTTAGAACGTTTTTGAACTAGATGGGATAGAAGGAAAGGTTTCCATTGGAGGGAAAAGGGTAAAAGTATTTAAGATAAGAGAAGATGGTGATCCAGAAGATTTTGAGGAAGAGTAATAACAAAACACGGATGCAGGTCAAAGTGAATATTAAGCTTTGGAATCTATCAATGAGAATGAAATCATGGAAAATCTACAGGGAGATTTAACCTACAAAAAGTCCAATGTGGCACATACCAGAGGATGTGCAAGTTTAGAGGGCGTGGATGTCGTGTTAAGGAAGGTAAATAGTGGGAACGAATGCTAGGATATTTATTTTGTGACTTTTTAGATGCATAATTATATTTACAATATTGTAATGTATATACATTTCTAAGTATAAAGACAATCTTTCTATGTCATGCTAGTATCTATCTCAAGGATAACATACTTTTACTTTACCACGTTAGAAAGTATTGCGGGTAAAATTAGTATTGTGCCTCTCTAACATGGGGGAAAACGCATTGGTGGTTTATTTATACTATCTCATTATCATCTCATACCCTAGATAGATCTCGTAGCTAGTGTAATTCCAAATACATGTATTTTTCTCATATTCCCTTTTTTATAGCTACTAAGAAGGTATCAAATTCTAGTGGGACACTAACTTGCAAAATTGTCAAAGATGCATCTTGTTTAATGTATTTTTGAAAGGATGGTTACAAAAATTTTTCAAGGAGAAATTTCATGCTTTCATATTTCATGAGGTGTCCATTGGAATCAAATGGAAGTCTAGGCTAAGGGGGGGCCACAAGGAGACTCTTGTTGGCCAGAAAGATACCCTATTTTGATCATTTTCTTAACACAGTTCCCATCCAAATTTAAAAAAAAACACACAAAATGGGGTTGTAGTCCATGAGTTGAAATTTTTTCACCTATTTTTATTTTTTTGTTTGAAGCCATGGTTGAGGAGATATGCTCAAAGGAGTGGACCTGAGTCTGCCCACATCATGTAGGAACAAACCATTTCAAACTTTGCCAGCTCCTTCATACCGACTGCTCTCTTTCTTGTGTAGCCCTTGGGGGTTCTCGTCACCTATAAAAGGGAAACTTTTCTTCCTCAAAAATAATTCAATAGAGATTGAGAGGATTAATGCCCAATTGTACTTAGCCATAAACATGAACATGATCCATACACTTGCCCCTTCAAGAACATTAGCCAATCTTGTAGGCATCCCTTGTAAGATCAACTCTAATCAAAAAGGGACTTGGATTTGATGCATCAATCAAGGCTTGAAGTATTTCCTCTCCTTCTCTTTCAATCAAATCGGCAAATAGCTCTCGAAGGGTTTTGTCAAATAAGGTGTGTTTTACTTTCTGATTTTGTTTGGTTTTTTTTCATCTCTAGCCCAATCTATATCTATAGATCTATCTCCCTCTCTAAACAACTATATCTCTCTACCTTAAATTATTTTCTATTTTATCTCTCCATTTATCTCCCTTTCTAACCACATATCTATATCTCCAACTATCTCACTCTATAACCACATATCTATCTTTACATAAGCCTCTATCTCTATCTTCCTGACATCCTAGCTATCGGCCATAACTAAATCCTTTTCTTTATTCTTGTATTGTCTTAAATGGATGACCTGCACAATGCCTACTTTCATCCTTTTCATTTTGTGAAATCTCTTAGGGTTAATGTGTGTTTAACACTAGTTTGGTACCAAAACATGACACTTAAGTGTCCTTTTTTTGCAAATTTAAATTAAATGCTTCTTGCATTAGATAGTGTATCTAAGAAAAACCTCTTGATATGCTTAAATATGCTATCTAGAGGGTCTTTTAAGAATACAACGTTGCATTTTAGAATCTACCATGATCAAGAGCTATACTCTTCAAGTTGACCCTCATATGACTGCAATTGATGCTTTGAAGAAATTGACATTATAAGCTCAAGAAAAAATGAAGCAACCTTGTAGAAGTTGTAACGTGACTTTTCAACAATTGTGCTATAGATAATTGCAAGTTTCATGTGAAAGAAAAAATTGCTTTAGAGTATATAAAATAATAGAAATTTCTACGTGTTTTTTATTGCTATTTCAAGCATATCGATCTATACAAAGAAGAATATGTTTTTGATGTATTTGTGAGTTTAAGAAAGTGGTAGATTGCTTACCCTCTCCATTGAGGACTCAAGGTGGCAAGTAGAAGGGCTTTGGTATGCAACAATTATTGTATCATTTTAAATATTCAAAACTGCATAAGAGAAAACTTTGATATTTTCATTCTTGAGACATAAGCATTCAAAACCTCAAATAATATCAAAAATTCCAAATGGATCAACTAAATGTATCAAAGTACATGATGCATACACAATTGGGGCACCTAAAACCTTGGTTTCAATGTTATTATGGACAACTCTAGATTTTCAAGAGTTTTTGCACAATGAAAAATTCAAAATAGAGTTCAAGAAAGTATATTTAACACTAGGTTGCTAATGGGACACTTTTATGTTCTGTTAAGTGACCATTTTCCTTGAATTATGTCAAGAGTTTCCAAACGGATTTTGAGGTGCTATCTGTCTAGAAAGTTGTCTCATGAGCTGAAAAAAACTCGACATTTTTTTGGAATATCAATTCCATCTTTAACCTTGTCCTTGCACAACATTTCACAACCTAAACTGTGTGAAAAAACGGGTCCTGTTTTTGGCTTTTTTCAACTTTTTGCAGCTATACCACTCTAGAATTCATGTTTGTGAGGTCTATAATGCTAGAGAACTATCTTTAGTAGTCCTCAACATGTCCTGATGCTTCTAGGGATAAATAAATGTTAAAGTTGTAAGTTATGACCAAATTATAAAAGTTGTCAAATCCTATTTTTTAGCCAATTTTAGCTCTTCTATGATTTTTTTGGTGGCTTTCATGATATCCAAATGAGTTTTGATTTTCTATGTCGCATATTGTAACATAAAGCTAATATTCCTTGAGTTTTGGGGCACCTAATACCCTATTTTGTATAGTAGACAACGATGGTTGATTTTTTCAATTATAGAAGAAAACAAAACATTCTAGTATATCAAGTATAGCTTTTTCAATATTGTTAGTTTCTTGTGACAAGTACATGCATTTTGTAGGTAGTAGCCATATCTAGTCATAAGGATCAAATTTGGCTAGATATTGAATAGTTTTTATGGGATTCTACAACTCATAATGTTGAACCCAATTTTTTCATGTTTGTTGTATTTAACACTTCATCTTTGTACCCAAGATTCCCCTTGGTAAGAGATGTATTATTCTTTTGACATGATCCATGGCTCTTTATGAACCTAAAGCACAATAGGGAACTAAGAAAACATGCATATATTATTTGTATTGAGCGTGGCTATAGAAACTTTGATGATAGGTTTGCAGAATGGTAAAAATTCAACTTTTTTGTACCTATTTCTTTTGGCAAAACAAAAAATAGTGAGTGAGAAGCAATCATATGTTCTGATCACCAACCCATTGAAGTTAACTAGGGAATTTATCTCAAGTCGTGCAAAAATCCCTAATCTTATTTTTATGCAACAAAACGTAAGAAATGACTGTTTTGATGAAAATGTACTGGTCCATCAACTTTGGAGGCTTGGTGTGACCAAAAGATGAGAAATTTTACAAGTTTCTTATTTTTTCCATGTGTAGTAGGCCTTGAACTATAACCTCATGAAAGGATTTTACAAAATGAGTGGATCTACTATGGTTTTGGAGGTTTTTTTCAAAACCCTGAAAGGACACTTTTATGTCCTGTTAGGTTACCAACCTAGTGTTAATTGAGTTAGGGAGCCAAAAAAATACGTAGTTTCTTGGTTTCAACATATAAAGTCGTTTGTAGTTGTCAAACTGCATTAGAATAGCCCCAATTCCATGAGGGGACCTTTTGAAGACCAAAATTATGCTCTTATTCCGCACTTGCTCAAGTTTGAAATTATGTCTATAACTTGCGTATGACCTAGAAACTAATCTTTAAAGGGCATTCCATTGTTTTGTAACACTAAGTACTAACGCGTGGATTTTATAAACATAAAAAAGACCATCTCTACACAAAGATATAAGAATTTTATGAATTTTGTTTTGTAAAACAGCTTGAAATTTTACTAAAATTTATGATTTAGAACTTACCATAATTCTCTCCATAGGCATTGTATTTTGACATGGAGAAAAATCCAATGTTTTCTTTCCTTCATAACCAACCTATGGTAGAAGCAAGGTGTAAAAACTTCTTTCAACCTGACAAATAAATTGCCAAAACTTGGAAAGAAAATAGGACACTTTAGTGTCTCAAGACACTTTAGTGTCCCGAGACACTTAAGTGTCCAATTACAGAACTAGTGTTAAGTCGTAAAATTCACTTCCAAAAAAGAAATGTATTTCTTTTTGGACCTGAAAGACTACAAGAAATTGTTCTCTCTCCGCTCCCCATTATTCGACCACTCCTAGATTATTCTAACTCATTCAATGTGCAAATACTTTTTTGCTCTAGAGGGTAAGTCTTGCTTGATTATGAACCAAGAAGACTCATATACACAACTCATTCCAATTGCTAGACAAAATATATACATCATTGTGAGCATAAAATTATAGTTTTACAGAAAAATTCGGAGAGAAATACAAATGGCACAAGCACCAACTTCGCAGGAGTTTAAGAAAGCTTTGCAAGAGGATTATTTTCTTGAATATTGTCATAGGACAACTAAACAAAGATTTTTGAAGTGGGTGCAAAAGAAGAATAAGAGCTTATCTTCACGAGACCTACTATGAGAGCTAAAACAATCTATTCCATGTATGCAATTTAAAGAAAATACCACATTGAAAACGATGTGGGGGGCCTTGAGACGGTTGGTTGGAACCCCATTGGGTGTCATTCTCGTCTTCTCTCTCTCTCTCTCTCCCTCTCTCTCTCTCTCTCTCTCTCTCTCTCTCTCTCTCCACCATCATTTAAGCTAAAATGAATCACTAATTTAAGGAAACAAAGTAAAGGATTTGTGGAAGTGTAAATCTTAGATCTTCACCATTTCAATTATGTTGCACTTGAAAGAGATAGTGTAAGAGAGATCAAGACAATGCATGAACATCAAAAAGGGCTACCAAATATAGTAGTAAGAAAGAAGAGGGACCGGCTCTTGAAATGCCTATGGAAGAGATGCCAAAGGATAAAAACCAAGGTAAGCCCAGAGGACCTTCGAAAAAATTGAAATCTAACATAAAATTGGCTATAGATCTGAAGAAGGTTTTTGAAAAGTGTATACTCTAGAAAGGTTGATCTCTCATCGGGGGACATCTTGGGGATGTCTAAGCAAGAATTTCATGAATAAATTATTGAGATTATAAGAAAATGGCAGGTACCAAGTGAGCAAGAGCCCAAAGCAATTAAGACAAATGATTCGCCATATTGAGTCAACTTTGGATGCCTATAAAGAAGAATTTACGGATAAAAAGCCAAAGCCTATGGTGGTTTCAAATTTGATTGTACCTAAGGTAATACATGTTCATTTTAATGATGATGGAGGTGGTGAAACCGTACCCAAGAGTCAATTTTTAAGGACCCATCAGACTAGAGCAACAATGGAAACCATGGTGAAGCTTGGCGACATTGAAGAGTCAGACTTAGCACTTGTAGACCATGGATCAGAAATCAATCTTATTGCAAAGATCTTGCACCAAAAGGAGACATGGGCTATTGATGTGGACCACAGTTGGTGGATTCAAGCTGCCAACATGATTGCAAGAGATCTTTATGGTGCATGTGAAAATGTTAACCATTGGTGGGGATGTTTGTGATTTGTATAGGATCATTCCTCCTACCCACTCATTCCTGCATGAAAAAGGCTAAAGAAATTTCTCGAGTCGTCGTCGGCACCAACTTTGAGAAAGGTAAACTATGAGTGTAAAAGGCTAATAATTGTGATAATAGACACCTATCCTACATGAATTGGATGGGAAATAGGGAAAAATGGGATACTTATCTATGATGGTGGTTTCTATCAAGATTGGGAGGGTCTCTCTATCACGTGAGTGCAACGGTTATTAAATTCTATTTTTTCCCACATTTTCGCATACAGAAGGATATCGAAAATGGAATTGGAAAGAAAATACATGTTGAATAGGTAAAGAGTGTATTATATTTGTCAAAATTTCACAGATAAGGAATTTTATAGATAGTCCTTGAACACACGCGATATACAAAATTTATACATAGTGACCCCCCCCCCTCCCAAGTTACCAAGTCTGAGGCAATGTGTAACAATAAGAAAACTGTTATCAAGATTTTTGGTATCTTCATTGCCTTGAGATTAATGTGAATCCCACTTATCAAAACCTTATGCTCATTATTGGAAACTGGAGCTCTTGTAGATTGAATCTTTGACTCTCTCATGATATGCATGCTTTTGTTTTTTGTTTCATACTACTTGATTGCACTTTGTTTGCATGATTTGCACATGAATTAACCTGAACAAAGGCACGTGATAACAATTGAATTTATAACATCCTCAACTGGAATAATTTCCATCATCTTGTGAGTCTTTAAGAGGTGGAAAGAAGATGTCAAAGTACCTAGTCCAAAGTTTCCAACAAGAAACACCCAAGGATTGGCATGCAACGAGCTTGTGTGCATGCGTGTGTATTTAATATTGATTATCTAACAATAGTTTGATTTTACAACCTATTGAACCATACAATGGGACTAGAGACCAGATAGTGTGTATATACTAGTCAAAAACAATGTCACCTTAAGATAACAATAATCTTCAACAATGACAGAGATAAGACTACAATTGACATTTAGACTTGACATTAATGTATACTGTATTACTTGTGAATATATAAGATTATCAAAGACGCGTATACAAGGGCTATCTATCAAT
Organism: Adiantum capillus-veneris; assembly: GCF_014529385.1. Classification (NCBI taxonomy): domain Eukaryota; kingdom Viridiplantae; phylum Streptophyta; class Polypodiopsida; order Polypodiales; family Pteridaceae; genus Adiantum; species Adiantum capillus-veneris. The sequence goes on along the minus strand of NC_140956.1, from coordinate 92,504,853 downwards.
CACAAAAATAGCCGAACAACGGGTGATCTTATGTCTTTGTTGTAGTTGTGGTCATAATCCCAAGGAAGGAACCTCTTACATGCCCCCATCCAAGAAATACAATCCCGTCATAGAAGTGGCATTACTTGGGAAGATGGTGTCAATGGCCTCTTCCGCTTATTATCATTGTCAAGAATTACAAAGAAACTCGCAACTAGGAAGATATCACATAAATAATATTTACAAAAGTAATCATATGCACCAAAAACAATGGCGTTACATGGGAGTATGTGTGTAAAAAGCATTCTTCTATTGTTAATCGTATCAAAAATTACAAAGAAAGACCCCGCTAAGCAAGGGTCAAGTACCTTTATTAGTAATCACATATACTTTCATTTGGAAAAAATGGATATCATTTGTATTTCAAACCAAATTTCCAAAAAGATCAATGATAGCCATCTCAAAACTGGCCCTCACTTGACTTGAGGATTAAGGCTATCCTTATGAACAGAAACCTAGCTCAAAGGTTTCAAATTAAACGAAGGGTCAAAACCAATTAACCCTTTCTTTGTCTATCTTAAGCCATAACCTCTTGCTCAAAAGTACTCTTACAGTTGAATCCCTTTATATTACCATAAAATATTATGAAGTAACGTTAAGAAATATGAACATGATAGAAACCATAAAATTCAAAACTATTAGACATACCTTTGCTATTGTAAACCAAATTAGGTTCCCCAAACCTTACTATGAGGCGGATGTAGAAGTCCATCTGTAAAATCATCATAAAAAGCATGTCATTATGTGAGAAATCCAACATGCGGCTCAAGATCCAACATCCACCCACATGCTACTCAAAAACCCAAGTGTGTGTCTTCAAGACCCGGTGCGTCCACTAGGAAATATGTAAGATAGCACATGCAAACAAAATAAATGATTTATAACTAGGTACATTTACACAAAAATGTACTTACATAAAGGGTTTTTTAATTGAGAAAATGAAAATTTTCATACATAAGGGCTAGCTTTTTTACAAAAATGCATACATAAGGGCTACATATAATACTTGAAAATATATAGGTAAGGGATTATTTAAAGAGATGTTGTTCGCACGTGCTATATGCAATTTTTACATAGTAGACTCCTCGGGCTGTTTGATAAGCTACAAGGCTCTACCTAGTTCAATAGGATTGACCTTAAAAGTCGCTATCATCAAAAGGATAGTGGATAAACATATCCTAAAGACCGCGTTTCGTACAATTTTTGGTCTTTATGAATATCTAGTCATGCCTTTTGGCTTGACTAATGCACCAACCACGTTCACTCGTCTAATGGAGAAAATATTTAGACCCTACCACAAATTCAATGGAGTGTTCTTTGATGATATCATCATCTACTCCAAGTCCTGTTTCTCCAAGTGATTTTTCAAACATTGATGGAGAACAAGCTTTTTCTCAATGAAAAAAAAAGTGAATTTTTCCTTCAAGAGATTCAATACTTAGGTCATATTATCTCTCAAGATGGTATCCAAATGGATCCATCAAAGTCAGAGGTAATAAAAGCATGGCCTAGTCAAAGGAATCTACATGAGCTAAGAAGCTTTATTGGTATAGTCGCTTCATAGAAAAAATTCCTCAAATAGCAGGACCATCGCATGACTTAACAAGGAAGAACATTAAGTATTCATGGAATGCTAAGGATCAAAATGCTTTGACAAGCTCAAAGAGAAGCTTACCTCCTAGCCAGTCCTCATGCTTCCGGATCTCTCAAATCCATTTGAGGTCCAGTGTGATGCTTGTGGTGATTTCTTGGAGCAATCTTGCTTAAAGCAGGGCATACCATAGCTCCGGGCGATTCACTCTATGTACAAAAGGAGATGCCACTTGCGAGTGGACAACCTTGATAAAACCCCTATAAACGACTCATAATAGGGAATACGACCCCCCTTTCTAGATTTATATGACAATCAATGACGAAACTATCATACCCCTATCTTATATATAAAATTTATGCCTCACATGATCTAACCCAGTAAAACTAGTCAAGGCATGGAAACATCATGCAACTTGAGTGTAAGAAGCCCTAATCATGCCGTCCACTTCACCATTGCATTATGACTGATTAGTTGAAAGCTTGTTTGTAAGGTTTGCATACATGTGATGTCGTCACCTTATGTGAACAATAAGGTGGGAGAAAATTTTTTGTACCTCTTTTACCAACGAGCTCGTCTGAACCTGCCCTGAGACTTCGCTCTCTTCCTTCTTTTAATCTTTTTGTGTGCCTTCAAAATTATAAGTACTGAAAATCTCTTCCAACATGAGGTTGTTAACGTATGAGGAGAAAGGAGAGGGAAAGCACTGAAAAACGGCTTGAGATGCTCCTCTGCAAGAAGCCGAGCATAATCGAGCCACTACCTGCAAAGAGACTCGTGAAGCATTAGGTGAAGAGAGGTCGAGGGCTTGAAAACCCGATAAAAATGTATAGGATTGTCCAAAAAAGCGTAGGGCAAGAAAGAGAGTGAGGAAAAGATAGAATGTGAGGGAAGGGACCTAGGGTTTTAGGGGATTAGCCTAGTCACTACCCTCATCTAACGAGGAAGCGAGAACCTCAAAAAATAAACCTCCACAATGATGCCATTTTGGTAACTGTACCTTCTTAGAGCCTTTAAGTTTTCACCCACCAACACAAGTTACCTCCGGCCTCCATGCTGGCAACATCATTAAATGCACTCAAGAAGCCACTACCCTTAGTCATAACTTTCTTCTGAGCACTCATTGCAACACTCACCAATAAAAAAACAAGGAGAACAAGGTAAAAAAGGTGATAAAATAACGAGGCCTACCATGTAACTATTTAGGGTCACAAATTATTTAAGTGTAGCTCTAAAGAGGTCAATATGGGAGATAAGCATGGGAGCACGCAAGGGTCGAATTACGTGGCAGAAGGTGGAAAGCTCATGCTAAGCACACTGAAGGCCATGAACAACAATAAAATCCCACATACACTTGTTGTGAAGTCTAATGGTCTACCTGTACACCCACCTCGGGACCACCATATAGCCAGACCAACTCTGATTAAATTTTGAGAGAAAACCAATTTAATCTCAAGTTTGTCATTATATGTTAGTTCCATGGCTGCCTAACAGAGTTCAATTACTGAGAGCCATAAGAGGTAATCATACTGAAGAAGATAGCCTACCATAGTTGGAAAGGGGAGCGGGAGCTAAGTACTACTACTCAATGTTGCAATTGACCCTTGCCCACCATCGTCTATAGGTGTTCTTGCCAAGGCCAGAGGATGTTCTACTTGTGCAACTCGATGCAAGTCAAAATTTTCAAGATCTACAAATTAATCCCCCCATGATCAATCCCCTTGCTAAAATCAACAGTGCTCTACTTTTCTTGTCTCCCTTTCTCAGATGATAGATCTTTCAAACCTCCCTCCCTCCCCTAATTCCAAGCTTGGAAGCCAAGTATAACCAAATACTTGCATTTTTGACAAATTTTGGGGTATGCTAATATTGATATAGGATACCAATTTTTTCGATTATGACTATGCTGAAGTAGAGGATGATGCAAGTTACTATTAGTGATAACACTTGAGTGAGCTTGAGCTACCCAATACTGACAACGACAGTGATCAAGAAGCAGCAGGCCCAAAATCCATACGAGCAACAACACGCAACAATGGAAGGGGAGAAGGGGGTGGGAGGAAGCTCGAGGAGTTGGGATGCGACACCTCCACTACTGTATTCCAATGATCAGATGTTCGAGGTGACGTGGGCCCTGCTCCAAATCTTGCACAACCTCATGGGAAATTTACAGAGGTCTCACAAAGGGGTGCCAAGTCAGGAGCCGATAAAGGGAGAACTGAGGCCTCGAAGGACCGGGGCCTTATTGAGATTCTGGGAGAGGAGCAAAGGAGGAAGGCTAAGAGCATTTTGTTGGTGACAAGGGATTGCTTTGGGAGGTTGAGGTGGTTGTTTAGGGGCCACCACGATGCCACTGGCATAGGGTGATGGAGAGGAAGAGTAGGTGTGTGTGTGTGTGTGTGTGTGTGTGTGTGTGTGTAAGATTCCCATTCTCCAAAGTTTTAACTAAAAGTTTTCACTTTCATTTATGTAGTAGATTGTTCCAGTATTCAACATTTTCATGATAGTAGCATTCATTGCATTCCACTTTCAAGAACCCAGTGCTCACTGCTATTAATGATTAAGACAATAGTTCATTCTAAACCTTTTGAATTCAAAATTCTATGTACAATTGACATATGTTCTACATATATATGCAAGATACATCTACCTGAATTGAAAGACAATTCATCACATTTTTTGCAAATACCTGTTATGTATGATGTCATCTGTGTCTCTTGTAAACATAGATATTGTGAAGCCTTCACAGACGGCATATTTAACAACAAAAAAAACTTGTCCCTTTTAAGTAAACACATCCTGGGCTTCGATATCAATGAAATTCTCCTAGAATACATTATCCATGTCTTAACTTCACAGCAGACATGAATTGATTTGTTAAAAGAAAATACAAAATTTTTTCTTAGTACAATGATAACCATGTATTTTAACTTGATGCCATACATTAGTTAATTAGTGATGATTAAACACTAAAGGTCAACATAAGGTAGAAGCTTAACACTAGGTTGGTAATGGGACACTTTTATGTCCTGTTAAGTGACCATTTTCCTTGAATTATGTCAAGAGTTTCAAAATGGATTTTGAGGTGCTATCTGTCTAGAAAGTTGTCTCATGAGCTGAAAAAAACTCGACATTTTTTTGGAATATCAATTCCATCTTTAACCTTGTCCTTGCACAACATTTCACAACCTAAACTGTGTGAAAAAACGGGTCCTGTTTTTGGCTTTTTTCAACTTTTTGCAACTATACCACTCTAGAATTCATGTTTGAGAGGTCTATAATGCTAGAGAACTATCTTTAGTAGTCCTCAACATGTCCTGATGCTTCTAGAGAGAAATAAATGTTAAAGTTGTAAGTTATGACCAAATTACAAAAATTGTCAAATCCTGTTTTTTAGCCAATTTTAGCTCTTCTATGATTTTTTTGGTGGCTTTCATGATATCCAAATGTAGTTTTGATTTTCTATGTTGCATATTGTAACATTAAGCTAATATTCCTTGAGTTTTGGGGCACCTAATACCCTATTTTTCATAGTAGACAATGATGGTTGATTTTTCCAATTATAGAAGAAAACAAAACATTCTAGTATATCAAGTATAGCTTTTTCAATATTGTTAGTTTCTTGTGACAAGTACATGCATTTTGTAGGTAGTAACCATATCTAGTCATAAGGATCAAATTTGGCTAGATACTGAATACTTTCTATGGGATTCTACAACTCATAATGTTGAACCCAATTTTATCATGTTTGCTGTATTTAGCACTTCATCTTTGTCCCCAAGATTCCCCTTGGTAAGAGATGTATTATTCTTTGACATGCTCCATGGCTCCTTATGAACCTAAAGGACAATACAGAACTAAGAAAACATGCATATATTATTTGTATTGAGCGTGGCTATAGAAACTTTGATGATAGGCCTGCAGCATGGTAAAAATTCAAATTTTTTGTACCTATTTCTTTCGGCAAAACAAAAAATAGTGAGTGAGAAGCAATCATATGTTCTGATCACCAACCCATTGAAGTTAACTAGGGAATTTATCTCAAGCCCTACAAAAATTCCTAATCTTATTTTTATGCAACAAAACGTAAGAAATGACTGTTTTGATGAAAATGTATTGGTCCATCAACTTTGGAGGCTTGTTGTGACCAAAAGATGAGAAATTTTTACAAGTTTCTTATTTTTTCCATGTGTAGTAGGCCTTGAACTATAACCTCCTGAAAGGATTTTACAAAATGAGTGGATCTACTATGGTTTTGGAGGTTTTTTTCAAAACCCTGAAAAGACACTTTTATGTCCTGTTAGGTTACCAACCTAGTGTTAACACTCTCTCAAGTCGCACAATAGCAGATAACAAAAACTACCACTAATTCAGGCTAAGCATGGTAGGAAACCCTTAAAATATACTCGGCCAATAATTGACCTTTTCTACACGTTACTTAGGCACAAAGCAAATAAGCTCGTGCCTCGAAGCACAAATGACCCTAGCCATGCTGAAGACTAGAGATGCTTTTCACATATTTGAATTATTCCAACTTCACTCAAGGAAATATATGGGCTTTGAAAAGGAAACAACATTATTCCGAGCGGACACCTCAACGATCACTTTCCTCCAACTCAGGAAACAACTCCACCATAACAAATTTGAGGCACTTAACAAGGTTTCTTTGCTCCTCTGTATAGAGTGAAGCTCAGTGAAAACCAACGGCATCTTCTATGATGGAACTGCAAGTACATAAAAGATGATCATCATTCAAAGAAACAGAAGGGCTTTATTAACTCCGAAAGGTAAAGAACAACATAGCATCTTAAAAATGATAACTTACAGTCATAGCAACAATTTGCTCAGGTAGCTCTTCGATATCCACATCAAAGCACTCTTGGACCTACACCCATGCAAAAGAACGAGTTATTATTCTGCTACGAAGAAGACTTATCTTTTAAAGCTTACGCAAAAAGACATCACAAAACAACTCTACCACCAACAACCTTCAACATAATGCATATAGAACGTGAGTCGGATTCCTGTGACTAGCTTGTTTGTAATATGTTAATATGCGTAGGAAAATGTTTCTGTAGGATGGTTGAGGTGAATGGAGCATTCCAAGTGACTTCATACTGGACTTTTGCTTTGTAATGAAAGGTTTGCACAAGACTACAATGCATCAGAAAGAGGCCACAAAGGCTACTTCTGCAAAGCATCATCTATCATCTAATCACTCACATTAGTTTGAATTGCTTTGTAAAATACATTTGCTATGCGTTATTGGGCTGGCATTGCAAGAAATGAGAACTAGCTACAGCCTCAGCCTTGGAGCCCTATGCTTCCCTGCATATTTTAAAATATATATATATATATCATTAGGTTAACTATACCTTCATTCAAAACAATAAAGTGGCAACAATTCCCATAGCCACAACTTCGTGACTTAAATTAGGCAACAAGCACAACCATTAGAGCGCTAACAACAAAAAAACACAAAATAGAAACACAAATTAACCATACAAACATGAGCTTGAGCATTAGGCTATTTTTTTTAAAAAAAATACATGAGCAATTTTTGTTCAACAACATGGCACAACAATACACAAAGCAATTCAAATTCAACCTTGACTTTTGAGCATCAAAAAACCAGCAAAAAAAACCCACTTTTTGAGAACCAAGACTAAGTAACTCAGATTAAGTAACATCTGAGAACCCGAGTTAGCATGAGCCTAAGTTGAAAGAAGAGGAACAAATGGGAACGTAGTAATGACGCCAAAAACATATGACAGGATACTAAAAATTGAGACTAAGTTGCAAGAACGGGAAGAACACTGAAGCAGTCACATCACAAAAAATAGGCAGAGTGTTGTTGATGTGTGGAGCATCGCATCACTGCTCCCTAGTGTGACGCGACACGAGAGAGCGAAATACATTGATAATGAACAAAGAATATACAGAGTACGCAGAGTAAACAAATGGAAATAAAGAGACTGTATGGATACAAAATAATCATTACAAGAAGAGCATAGCTCGTTTCATAACCTCCCGACCACCCCCAAGCTATCTCAATCACACTCTCACTCTCACTCTCACTCTCAATTTCAATCTTGTGCACAATTTCAATCTCAATCACACTCTCACCCTCAATCTCAATCTCATGATGGCAATAACCATCATAATCAGAATCGCAACACGATCACAATCCCAATATCACGAAACCTTACACATATCCTGTTTCACACATTGATTTTTGCATTGTCTACAAAATAGCCAAAAGAACATACTCGTGCAACCAAATCAACACGATAATCAAAGTAAAAAAACATAATCATGTACCTTCATAATCTCAATTGCAATAGTCCACCATGAAGAAACAAATCCACTTCTTGGTTGATAGAAAGGAGAGCTGTATGATGTTGTATGTCTGTCTGTCCCTGTGTATACTACACTGCTGCTGTCTTATGTTTGTTTTCATCACAACTTTTACAAACGAACTCAGAACAGAAAAATCCAGGTACTCAAAACGACGGGAATAGGTCTGATCTACAAGACAACGTGGGTAGAATTGCAAAAAACATCTTTCTTTGGCTGAAAACGGAATGTTTAGGTCGCGACTCATAAAACCTCTATTTTTGGATCTCCACTACTTTTTCAACTTATTTTAAGCCTACCCATGCATTTTAAACTAGAACACATAAATATTAAACACTGATATTAATAAAAATCTCAATTTTACTGTTAATAGAGAAACTATCTGTTATTCATTAATTTTTATCCAATACGTCTTTAGTGTTGAGATGTAGAGAGAAAGAGAGAGAGACGAGACAAGAGACACACCATATACGCTCCCAAAGACTGATTCATATTGAGGACAAGATAGAAATATATAGGTGAGACCAAGTTGAGTAGAGTGAGCCAGATATAGCTCCAACACCCCCACTCAGACAAAGGTCTCTAGCTTTGGATGAAAAAACCCTTGGGGAGTTCAAGGGAAAAACCCAAGACCCTATACAATGTAAAAATATGAACCAACGATGATGATGTGAAAGTGAATTGTGCATCTATATACAAATATTCAAGTGACTTTGAGATCACAATGTGCAAATGTGGAGTGTGCATAGTGCATGGTACCTAAAAGAGTACAATGTCATATGTACAAAGCTATTACAATAGCAAAGAAGCTAATCTAGAAAGAGTGAGGCCGAAGCAACTCCAAGCTCCGAGCGCAAGAGGATGAAACGTGACTCGTTGAGGCCTTTGGTCAAAATGTCTACAATCATTTGCTCACTTGGACAGTGTTCAACCATAATGGTTCCTTTGCGTACTTCATACCTGACATAATGATAATGGACAACAATGTGCTTTGACTTATTATGTTGAACATAGTCTTTTGTAAGACTAATGGCACTTTGGTTGTCACACCGCAAGGGTGTGCTAGAAAGAGGAGAGTGACCAATATTAACCACCATTTGTCGAAGCCAAATCAACTCACGAGCTGCAAGTGATGCCGCAACATATTCTGACTCAGCCGTAGAAACTGCAACACAACGTTGTTTTCTGCTGGTCCAAGAAACAAGACAACCATTTATAAAGAAGCAATTTCCACTAGTAGATCGCATAGATAGATGTGAGCTTTCCTAGTCTGCATCTGTGTAACCCAAAAGAGAAAGAGATTGCATAGAATCCGATGTGAGTTGTCGTCGATATACTAAACCAAAATCTGTAGTGCCTTTCAAGTATTTCAATACACGCTTTGCAGCAGACCAATGCTTAAGAGAAGGACATGCAAGATGTTGTCCAAGATAATTAGCAGCAGACAGAATATCAGGATGAGTGTTCATGCCAACAAACTAAAGACATCCACTCAAGTTAGCATAAGGTTGATTTGTGACAAGTTGACCGCCATTGTGAGAAGTGTTCTTTGTAGAGCTCGCAAGACAAGGTGTGTTGGCTAAATGTGCAGATTCCATACCAAATTTTTGAATAGTATCTGCAATAAACTTTGACTGTCGAAGGAATAAAATACCTTTTGTACGGTTCCGTTGGATTTGAATGCCAAGACACGAGTGAATCTCTCCAAGATCCACCATATCAAATGCAGAAGACAATAACTTTTTCACTTGCTGAAGAAATCCCAAATCACTGGAAACAAGGATGGTATCATCCACATAAAGAGCAAGAATCACAAAACTGCTACCTTGGCATTCTATGTATAAGTTGGGGTCTGACGAGCAAGAGATGAATCCTTTAGAGGTGAGAAAAAGATCAAATTTTGTATACCAGGCTCGCGAAGCTTGTTTGAGACCATATAGTGCCTTATGGAGTTGAGCAACAAGGTCTTCTTTACCTGGAATAACAAACCCTTCTGGTTATTCCATATAAATTTCCTCTTCCAAGTCACCATTAAGAAAAGAAGTTCGCACATCCATTTGATGAGCTTCTAAATCAAATTGAACAGCACATACCAATAAAACTCGAACACTTGTAATGCGAACAACTGGTGAAAAAGTCTCTTGATAATCAACACCTACTACTTGGGAGTAACCTTTTGCAACTAAACGCGCCTTGAGCTTGTCAAAAGATCCATCTGCTTTTACTTTTGTCTTATCCACCCACTTACATTTAATAGTTGTACGACCAGGAGGTAATTCAGTTAGTATCCATGTACCGCAGCCTTGTGGAATTGTTTGAAAACAGATAAGGCTTCATATTTTTGTCTAAGTAGGAATACAATCGTATACCTTGAGAAATCATCAATGAAAGTAATGAAGTAGTGATATTGTGATCTCGAAGAAGGTAGAGGTCCACATATATCAATATGAACAAGATCCAATATGTCATGAGAATGAGTTGTATTTGAAAGAGGAAAGGGTTTACGATTGTGTTTCCCAAGAGCACAAAATTCACAAATTCCCATATGAGGATGGGCTTTAAGATCCATGCCATGAACAAGATCACGACGTTGAAGATCAAGGAGTTTTGAGAAATCAGCATGAACAAAACGGTGATGCCATACTTTGCAATCATGATCACCTGGAGCAGTGACAACATTTTCTATAGCATCGTTGAGAGAGAGTTCAAACAAATTACCGTTTCGAGGAGCAGTGGCTATAGTCTGTCCATCTTTCTCAATTCGGCATTTGTTATTATCAAATCCAACAAATAGACCAAGATCAACAAGTCTAGCAACTAAAAGAAGATTACGTTGAACATCTGGTACATGTAATACTCCTCGCAAAATTCGAGTGGAAGAAGATAAGGTACCAAGATATAAGTCTCCAATACCCTTTACTTGACAGGTAGTATCATCAGCAAGATAAACAACACGTTGAACTGGCAGTGGATGATAGTTATGGAGCTACTTAGACTGATATGTCATATTTCCTATAGCACCAGAATCGAAAATAAAAAGTGATCCATCACGTACATGAGGCATTCTGTCTGGAGAAACTGAACATAGGACGCAGCTTATTTCTGGTACAATGTTGTTTCAATGTTCAGTAGCATATGCTCTATTCCGATCTGTGTGGAATCGACGCTTATAGCACATATGAGTGGGATGATCAGATCGTCCACAATATTCACAAGAAGAAGAAGAAGAGTCTCTAGATACACGTGGTTGTTTTGTGGTAATATTGTGTTCTTCATCATATTGACGTGCCCAACAATCATCTTCAGTATGGCCATTTCTGTTGCAGTAAGAACATTTCTTATTAAGAAATTTGAGATGAGAGAAAATATTACCGCGACGGCCACCTCTACGGTTTCCTCGTTGAAATGGACACCTTCGAACATAAAAAGCACGTTCTATTTGTTGTGACTCAGTCTCCTCTTGTGAAATCATAGCTGTATCATGACCAGCATTACGACGTTCTTGACGTTGAGAGTATTCAATTAAAGACATGCAGGCTTGGTCGAAATCAAGACCATCTTTATTAGAGAGAATAGTAACAATGTTATCATAAGAAGAGTCCTTCACCGTATCAAGGAGAAGTGTAATCAGTTGCTTTTGTGGAACAGGATCACCGGTAGCAGCAAGTTGATTAATAATAGATTTGAAAGATTCAATATGTCCCGTCATGGCAGTACGAACTTCATATTGTAACTTGTTAAGCAAACCTCTCAAATATAGTATTTCTATGAACAGATTTCTTCTGAAAGTTTGCAATAAGGTACTTCCATACGTCGTGGGAAGTAGGCAGTTCATACATATCAAGCAAAAGGGAATCAGTAAGAGCAGAAAGAATATACCAACGAGCTGCTTTATCACGTCGTGCCAATCCGTGTAGGCAACATTCCAATCTTCAAATATAGGTCCTTCAGTGATAAGCACGTTATCATTATCCGTATCAACTGAGGCGGACAAACACGATTTCCAAGAACAACATCGGAGAGTTCATCGCCTTCAAGAATTAAGAACATCTTTGCTTTCCAGCCTGGAAAACCTTGACCTTGGAAAGGAGGAACAGAAAGCTGGCTAGTAGGAAAGCCGTTGACGAGAATATTCATAGCCATATGTTGTTGCGAGAGGACGTATAAGATAAGATCACAGAATCTGCACACCATATATGGTGAAGGCCGCAATTGAGAATGAGAGAGATATAAGGACTGCGTTCTGTCAACGATAAACATAAGAAGGATGCTCAAGGAATGTCCAAAGATGTGAGAGACGTCACCCAAAAAAGGCAGGGTAAAGGAGACGTTAAAAATAAAAGAGTCCTCAAAATAGAGTGGCGTGAGACGCAAGATTGATGGCCACAATAAGAATAGAAAAAAGCTAAATCTTCTCGAAAAAGTTAACGCCAAAATAAGAAAAACGATCACGGACGCTTCACGAAGAAGTAGGACGAAGAAAGCTGCGTCAAGCTCAATTGCAGTAAAAACAGCATAAATTTCTGCTGCGAACTCCGATTGACGCAAACCTAGAACTCAAATCGAAGAGCTCGAGGAGACGAACAAGTTTTGGATGAAAAGCGCGATTGTGCTATGCTCCATCGCGCTTTTCCTGTTTCTCCAAATTTTGAGCAGAACGCCTTAAAAAGTTGAGATGAAGTTCAGGGTGTCATCAACAAGAAAACGTAATCAAAGATTAGATTGATTAGCAATAAACGCCACATAAAACACTAATCATATTTTTCTTAACACAAAACAACCATAGTTAATAAGAATCAATGATCAAAAATAAAATTTATAGCAATTTTAAATCTTACATGCAAATCGCATACACATACTGTTTTATCACCATGAATTGAATCGGCGCGTGATCGTTACCGCTCTGATACCATGTTGAGATGTAGAGAGAAAGAGAGAGAGACGAGACAAGAGACACACCATATACGCTCCCTAAGATTGATTCATATTGAGGACAAGATACAAATATATAGGTGAGACCAAGTTGAGTAGAGTGAGACATATATAGCTCCAACATTTAGTGTATTATTAAAAAAAAGAATATATGTTCTCTCTTAATATCTCAAACTCATTCATATAAGCTTTATTTAGTAGACTATTCAACAATCTTTCAAATCGTGTTAAACGAAAGATATGCCATACTACATGCTTTTCGACTTTAAGAACTTTAAAAATTAGTCCTATTACAACTTTTTTCCTTATCAAAATTAACATACATTCGTAACATATCTTCTAAAATACAATTCACTCTCTCCGTTTTCCCATCAGTTTGAGGATGAAAAGTAGTAGACATCTGTAACTGGGTGCCTATAAAGTCAAAAATCGCTCTCCAAAAATGAGAAGTGAACTTAGAATCTTTGTCAGACACTATACTCTTGGGCATGCCCTGCAAATGAAATATCTCTTTCACAAACAAGCGTGCAATGGTCAATGCAGTATCAGTTATTTTTACAGGAAAGAAGTGAGCTTGTTTTGTGAGTCTATCTACCACCACAAAGATCGAGTCTACCCTCCACGAGTAGTAGGAAGTCTAATGATAAAGTTCATGGATATAGACTCCCACTTCTGTAAAGGAATGTCTAAGGGTTGAAGGTCACCAGGCATTCTCTTATGTTCAATCTTAACTTGTTGACATTGAAAGCATCCACGCACATAATTCTTAACATCCAATTTCATACGCGGCCAAAACAATGAACTTTTAATCTTTTCATATGTCTTATTCAATCCAGGATGACCAGAAAAAGGTGAATTATGACACTCATGCAGAATTTGAATCTTAAAAGCAGAATTTGCAGGAACACACAAGCGGTCATAATAATGCAGATTTCCCTTATACAAGTGATATCTATTCTCATACATCTCACCAATATTCTCACGCACGAATTTCAAAATAGGCATATAAAAGGAATCATTTTCAACTTCAGCATGTATCTCATCAATCAAATTGGACCGCACAACAGTCAACAAATTACACATGGACCTACGACTCAATGTATCTGCAACTTTATTTTCTTTTCCACACAAATACTTCAAATCAAAATCATACTCAGCCAACAATTCAATCCATCTCCTTTGTCTGTTGTTTAACAATGGCTGAGTGAAAATATACTTCAAGCTTTGATGATCAGTACGCAATTCAAATTTGACACCAAGCAAAAGAGGACGCCAATGCTTCAATGCATGAACAACAACAAGCAAATCTAGATCATGTGTTGCATAGTTCAATTCATGTCGTCTTAATTTCCTAGACTCATATGCAACCACTCTTTCTTCTTGTGTCAAAACACAACCTAATTGTTCACCACTAGCGTCACGGGACACAACAAATGGTTTGCCCATCTCAAGAACCTTTAAAACACAATTTTCCTCTATTTTAGCCTTCACGGTCTCAAAAGCAGTTGCACAGCTAGAAGTCCACACAAAACCCTTGTCTTTCTTGGTCAATTCGGTCAAAGGACTTGCTATCTTAGAGAAATCTTTAATGTGTGCTCTCTCATATTGTGCTAGACTCATAAAGCTTCTTACATCCCTTACTGACATAGGTGTTGGCCATTCCACAATAGTCTTAACTTTATCAAGATCAATGTGAATCCCCTCTTTAGAAATCACTCTTCCCAAATACACAATCTGATCCTTTGCAAAAGAACACTTACTTGCTTTGGCATACAATTTATGTTCACGCAAAACTTTAAATGTTTTCTTTAAATGCAATGCATGATCTTCTTCATTCTTAGAATAAACAAAAATAACATCCAAAAATACCAGAATGAAGTCATTAAGATACGGGTGAAAAATACTATTCATTAAGCACATAAAAGTTGTTGGTGCATTAGTCAAACCAAAAGCAAGAACTCTAAATTCATAATGCCCATAACGTGTACGAAAAGCAGTCTTTGGAATGTCCTCGGCCTTAATGCGGATTTGATGGTAGCTAGAACGAAGGTCAATCTTCGAAAATATTATGGCACCACTCAATTGGCTAAGCAATTCATCTATGTGAGGAAGAGGATATTTGTTCTTAATGGTCTATTTGTTTAATCATGTTAGACCACGGGGGACTGAACCATGCAACTCTCCACCCAACCGTGCCATATATAGACTCCTAACCCCTAAATATAGTGCCCTTTGACCGCATGTCCGTCCTGGCCCTTGGCCCTGCCCTTGGCCTGACATTACTTCCCCCTTGGAGAAGCAATTTTGTCCTCAAAAACACAAGTGGTAGTATCTTCGTAAGAACACTATTGTTTTCCTTATTGGCATCCTCTACACAGGCCAATTGTCCATATGACCGATACCTGGTGCAGTGAGGAGGTTCAATGAAACCAAGAGCAACATCTTGATTTTTAACATTGTTGTACTTTTGCAACCACCCGTATCTAAATGGTAACTCATGATAACTCATGTGAGTATCTGGAAAAGTTAATAGCTACTGAAAGATAGAATAGGGAGTGTCCTCATGTCAGACTTCTGAACATTTTGGAACACACAGAACCACATGTTCACCCCTAACAAAGGTTACATGCCAACATACTCTGTCAGCACACCTACTAAGTCCTTGACTTATGAAACTATCGGTATCCAACCCCACCACAACAGGTGTTCAAAGTTGAAAACCTAACCTAAGCAAATTCTAGAATAAGGAGAGAATCACCTATTCAGAATGCATTGTGCTAACGTATGCTCTTAGCAGATCCTTTAGCACGGTTTACTAACGTATGCGCTTAGCATATCCTTTAGTACTAAATAGAATACTTGTCAGCTGCCTATCCAACGTGGATAGTTAATGAAGGTGTTTGATGCCTTGGGATAGTTAATTCTTTTTGCAAAGTTTATGTTATGCTCATGATGCATGAATATTTACATCTTCATTGCATCACCTAGGTCACAAGGAACATAAAAACTGCATTGTACCAAGTCTCTCTTAAGGGGAGAATCTATAATACAAATTCCTATTGAAGGGGGAACCGGCTCCACATAAATCCGGTCTTCAACTACTGTCAAGTTCTCTAAACTCTCACTCTATTACAAAATTATTGTTCATACCAAGTTAGCTAACTTCTATGATTATGTTGCTACCGTGAATTAAGTTCACCCTCTATGCTCTCAAGGTAGTCTCACAAAAATGTTCTATCCAATTCTCTTAATTCCTCTATTCTCAAAGTTCGTAGGCCATTTCCATTACATTACCTCTTAGTGTATCTTGTTGGAAATATCCAGGGTTAGTGTGGTCTTGGTCTATATACATTTATTTCAGGGTAGGTGTTTTCTAGCTTTTCTTTTGAGTTAGAGATGTGCAAATTTGTCTCTTGTTTTAGAGACGTGTGTTCTGTCTCTTGGATTGGCAATGATTCCCTAGATTGGAAATGGTAGCTTTGTCTTCTGGATTGGGGATATCAGTTCCCTGTCAGTTTTTGCTCTTGGATTGGAGTGTGCTACGTCAAAATGTCACTAGTCAAAATCCATACCCAAAGGGGAGGCTGGTTAGGATTTATGGGTTTTTTTATATGCATTGTACCTTGTTTGTGTGTACCCTCTCTACTCTACTAGCATGCCAATTTGGCAAGAATCATGTGATAGCTTGTGTCTACCTCTACCTAGGATGATGATGTATAGGATGAGGTTTCACCCCATGATGTGCCCATGATGTCACCTCTTATCATACCTACATGAGAGGCATGTATTGTCTCTTTCTTAATGTATAGTCTCACAATCATTTTGAGTTTATGCTCTCTCTCTCTCTCTCTCTCTCTCTCTCTCTCTCTCTCTCTCTCTCAGTATATGCACATACACACCATGAATGCTAAACTATTGCACCACCTATTTTGACCCTATAATTCCCTTTATCAAAAACATTTATAAACCATGCATTGAAATTATACTAAAATGGGAAAGTATCTCCATATCCATGCTATGCATGGACAACTAACTCTCTATTGTGGCATAGCATGTGTGAATCCTCCCCTAGGTAGGCAATGCCTAAGAAGCCTCTCCTGCCAAGACCTAATGATTTTGGGTTCGAAGGAAATAAGCTCAAGGTGGCTTGAAGGTGAAGGCAACCATAGCTTACACAGTTAGAGAGAGAAGTACACACACTTTTGAAAATGTGGACTGAATACACAAAAATGCTAGTAATAATACTTTTGCATAGTGTATGTACAACATAGGCTTGGGCTTTATTTATGCATAAATCTGGAGTGCCTATCTGATTGATAAATCTTCTTCTTAGAAGCTTACAACTCATAGGCTAAATGGAAATAGCAAAAGGTATGCACATGTAGAGATGTTTCCCATAGTCGTTGAAGAAGGATATGCCTATCTCAAGAATCCTCCCCTTAGGCATGGACTATACTGATAGCTGGGTCGAGACTCAATGGGATAGAGGCTCAATGGCACATAGGCAAGTAGTCACACAGACTGGGGTAGTCACATAGACTATGGCAGTCACACATACTAAATCATGGTCTCAAATAGACATGGTGTCACACAGACTAAATCATGGTCTCAAATAGACATGGTGTCACACAGACTTGAGGATTCCTCCCCTTAAACATGAAAGGTGAAGGATAACCATATCTATAATTGTCAATGGCTACTCTTAGTAGCACCTCCCATTGCTCCTAGTCGTCTTCATTATCTGATATGGTTTGTTGTTGCCACCGTTGCAGCCTATGCATATTTTGTTATTAATTGTGGAAGCTATGGCTATCTTCACCTTCAAGCCACCTTGTGCTTATTGCCTTTGAACCCAACAATTGGTATCAGAGTACCAGGTTATGCTAGCTAGGTTTCTCATTATGCATTTGTGTAATTAGAATTCCCTAATTTTTATTTTGCATTAACTCAATGAACCCAATCCCTAATTGCCACTTGGGAAAGAGCATGCTCCACTACTGTTAGACACGGGGGACTAGAACCTAGGAGTACACCTCCCACCCACCCACTATATAGCATGGCTCCTAGCCCTTTGCCCTAGTTGGACTCCCTTTCCAAACTGCCTAGCCCACCGGCCTTGCCCTTGTCTAGTCCGGCCTTGCCGTTGTCCTGACATTACTCCCCCCTTACAGAAGAGTTTTCGTCCTCGAAAACAAAAGTGGGAAACTTCTTCTTAAGAACACTAATCTTTTCCCAAGTGGAACCTTCATGAGGTCGATCTTTCCACTTGATTAAGGCTTATTGACGTACATAATGACGTGTACGTAACTCATGATAGTCGAGAACACGTTCAGGTTCATGGGGTAAGGTAGAAGGTTCAATGAAATCAACCAAAATCTGTTGGTCAATGAAATTGTCGTCCCCATGTAACCGCTTACGTAAATGGCTTACATGAAACACCGGATGAATACGAGAATGTGTAGGTAGCAATAATTTGTAGGCACGATCACCTACTCTCTTGAGTATTTTGAAAGGCCCACAGTATCGGGGAGATAATTTAGGTGTTGGCCCAATTTTCAGACTTTCTGAATGTTTCGACACACGTAAAAATACTTCCTCCCCTTCCCTGAAGGTAACTTGCCGATGTTTCTCATTAGCATACTTCTTATACTGATCATGTGCTTGTCGAACATTCTGACGAGTGAGTTTCGGCATATCCATGTGGTCTTGGAGAAAATCCTTAACGTGCTGGAGATTTTTGGTTGCCAACCCCACCATAACAGGTGACCTAGGTTGAAACCCATACATGAGCATGAAAGGACTAAATCCAGTTGTGACATGCTTAGCACTGTTGTAGGCAAACTTGAGAATAGGTAAGTCTTCTTCCCAGTATGACTGCTTTTTGCTGACGTATGCTCTTAGCATATCCTCTAGCACTTGGTTAACTCATTCAATCTGACCATCTGTTTCTGGATGATCACCTGTACTGAGGTTTAGTTTTTGTACCCAGTCATTTAAACAGAGCTCTCCAAAAGTAACTCTTAAACTTGGGATCATGATCACTGACAATTTTACTTGGCAAACCATACAACTTGTATAGGTTGTCCACAAATAACATGGCTAGTTCTAGTGTCTTAACCATTGATTTGGTTGGGATAAACTTACATAGTTTAGTCAACCGGTCTACTATCACCCATATCGAGTCATGACCTCGTAGAGTGGTTGGTAAACCCACAATAAAGTCCATAGAGATACTTTCCCATTTTCCATTGGGAATCTCCAAAGGATGTAAGAGTCCTCCTGCTTTCAGGCGCTCTACTTTGTTAACTTGAAATTTTTGGCAACGCAAGACATAAGATTGAACAAAGACATGTATACCTAGCCAGTAAAACTGTCGTCGAATGAGAGCATAAGTTTTTCTAATACCCGAGTGGCCTGCACTTGGACTATCATGACATTCATAAAGAATTTGGCGTCAAATGTCTGTGTATGTCGGTGCACGAACTCTCCCCTTATGGAGTAGGTACCCATTGTTGATGGTGAAATGCTTCCATCGTTGTAGTTCATCACTCGATAAAGGAGAATACGTGTGGAGGTTAATGTTGCACTACCAACATTGGAGTGAGAAGGATCCCTCATTTGTACATGGATCCACACTTTAGAATATGCTTCATCATGCTCATATTTGCCTTTGAGAGAATCCAAAAATTCACTATGAAGTTCCGTGAATAAGAGAGAATTGATCTCCGACATACGACTTAGAGCGTCAGCCACCACATTGTATTGACCTTTACGATACCAGAGCTTGGCGTCATATTTCTGAATAATCTCGGCCGACCTGGCTTTCCGACCCTTCAAATCCGTTTGTTGTGTAAACCATTTGATGCTTTCATGGTCAAACACAATCTCAAACTGAGCACCATACAGATAATGCCGCCATGTTTCTAAGACAGACACTATTGCATAGAGTTCGTGCTCATAAGCAGAGTAGTTCTGTTGAGCTGCATCAAGCTTCTTGCTTTGAAATGCAATTGGCCATCCGTCTTGTAACAGGACTACTCCAATAGCACGGTTACTGGCATCCATTTTGAAAACGATGGTTTCAAAGGATGTACAATAGCTAGTAAGGGAGTTGTAGCTAATGCATCCTTGAGCGTATCAAAACTGTGTTGTTGAGCGGATCCCCACAAAAAAAAAAAAAAAAATCCTTTGCCTTTTAGTTGATCCGTCATGGGAACAACAATATTAACATAGTTTTTAACGAACCTGCGGTAAAAACCTGCAAATCCTAAAAAAATATGTTACTCTTCCAGATTTTTAAGAGAAGGCCATTGCCGGATTGTATCCACTTTGGATTGATCCATATATAGCCCATTAAACGAAATAACATACCCCAAATAGTGAATTTATTCTTTCAAAAAATCACACTTAGATTCCTTGGCTTATAATTTATTTGTTCGTAACAACATCTAAGCCACAGTAGTCTATGCACATGCACATACTACCGTCTTTTTTTTCACTAATAGGATAGGAAAAGCCCATGGTGAAGAACTGGGTTGTATAAACCCTCTGCTAAGGTAGTCACCAAGCTGACGTTCCACCTCAGAAGCTTTAGAGTAACTCATACGGTAGGGTGGTTTACTAACAGGTTTACAGTCTGCAACCACATTGATTCTAT